>NC_134952.1:47299564-47667064 GCF_965638725.1 Aptenodytes patagonicus
GTTTCCTTACAAACTCTAACTTTTTTTTGTTTTTATCATTTTAGGAATAAAATTGTAACAGCATACATAGCACTAAAAGTAATTCAGGGCATATGATTTTTGTACTACACTCACACATTTTTGCTACCATACTGGCTACAAGAGCATACTTTATACAGACATCGGTAAACGTGCTTCTGTGAGTATGTGCATAAGACAGAGAATATTACTTTATTTGAGGGGTTTCATAAAGAACTGCCCTTGGATGATCTTCTAAATCTATCTCAAGGAATTTGCAAAGCTTATCCTCTTCTTGCTTCTACGCTCCATTTCAGAATAACCCATACTCATGCCTTCAAGGCTTCTAACTATTCAACTTTGATGCCGCTTTGCTCTCTCTTTTCCAGAAACATGTTATGCTACAGCTCAAAATGCAACTCTTCAGTTATTTGGTTTTTTTCAAGTGATGAGAGCATTTGTAGAGAGCCCAGACATAGCGCAATATGAAATGAACAAAATATTGATGGGTTTTTTTGCAGTATTTTGTAAAGCAATTGAGAAAGAATTCTACACCTTGACACCTAGAGCAAGCAGCTACAATGCCTGCCTTATACCCTGCTCCTCCCTGACTGGGAGTGCTCTGGAAGTGCTTCTTAGAATACGGTACAGCATGTTTATAAAAATAACCAGCAAAAGCACAGTAACAAAAGGCTTGACTCAAAACACTTGGAATCAGTGAAAAGACCCCCAGCAACTACAACGGGTTTTGCATCATGCCACTAAAGAGATGTCTATACCAGGCAATGTATTTATCTAGCATCTGGTGCAATCCCATTTGCAGCAACTACAGTTCAGATAACTACTTAAATATTTAAACTGAAGTTCATGCTTCAAAGTTTTTCATTTTAATTACTATATGTATTCATTTTAATTAATATGTATTTCTGTCACTGTAAAAGCCTTCAGATCATTTATTGCTTTTGAACAGAGGATGTCCAATACAAAATGACAGATAATCACTTCTGTGCCTCATCCCATTAATTTGATGTCAATAACTGAGTACAGAAAGAGGCAGAGATGAGTGTAAACTCGGCCATGCAGTAGGGAAAATAGAATCGTATCGCTTGCCATTTGCATATTTGATTTTGAGTTCTTTTATTGCTGATTTCCTCTTATTGTTGGATTAAATAGTCAAGGAAGTGTGATGATGAGCAGCACAATACAAAGCATCGCCTTCCTTATTATCAAAGGACGCACAGGGGACACAAGGGAGGTATGAACAACCTCTTGACACTCTTGTTCTCTGCTTTTTATTTTCTAGCACTAGCAATTTTTCTTTAGTTTTAGCTTTATGTTATCATGATACAGTAGGGTAAAATACAACTGGCAAAACCACATTTTGCTGGATGCTTTTATTTCTATTCCTTTTTCCCCATTTATGTGCGTGTGCCAAGAAGGGTGCCTGCAAATTAGAACACAAACAAAACGCACCACTTTCTTTCTTTTTTTTTCCTTTTCAGATGAAACAATGTTCCTTTTTTCTGCTTTCTGTCTCCATTTGTTTAAGAAACAATTACTGTCCCTTTTGAAATTGTAAAATGTCAACATTCTAACTTCATTGGATTTTGAAGTGCACTCTACTTGTTTAGTAGTAAAGTGTGTTGTAAAAATATCTGTATCTCTATCTATTTTAATTGTGCAGGCAGGTGACTTTAGTGCCTTTGCAGAAACTCCACGTTTTCTAATACACAGTGTCACACTTATGCCTCTGGAAGAGTCAAATAGTATTTAAAGGTGGTGATTCTAATCTATTGCATACATATAAATAAGGATAAAATAAAATTATTTTCCTAAAATATTGTAATTCAAGAATTTTAAAGTGCTAGAGGTAAAAAAAATGAGTGAACTTTTAAATCTTTAAAATACAGTACAACTTGTACAAACCACATGTGGGGGAATTTTCCAAAGGGCAATCTTAGGTATGCAGCATCAGTACCAGACATTCAGGCTGGGACATTCAGAGAAAAAAAGATAGCTTTCCAAAGACAATTGAGCACTTGGGCATCATTCTGCTCTTGAAATATGCTCTCAATCTTCAATATGCTAAGGTGGAAAATGAGTACTTAGTCAATGACCTTTTCAAAATCTCCTACTGCAATGTGGGCTGTTTTCACTTTTCTGCTCATGATATCAGGTGGAAAATCTTCTGACAGAACAGCTTTCCTCTGGAAATGCTGATTCAACAAGGCTGGAACCAGCTGATTTCCAATTTCTGAGGCAATGCTGTCTGACTTCTTGCCAGCTGCCAACTTCCTCATGCTAGAAACCTCTCTCCGAAAAGAGGAGCTCCTTGGCTCCTCAGATTCCCAACAACTTGTTTTGTGGTGTGTTCAGGGAAACAGGGCTCCCAATGTTTCCCACCCCCCACAACCAGGAGTAGCAGAAGGATGCTGCAGAACTAACCTGCACAGTCTCAGAGCTCCCAGGTACAGCATTTGGCTACTTAACCCTCCTGAAATGGACGCTGACCTCCAGCAACAGCCAAGTGAGCCTGGTAGCTAGTAGCAGCCTGCACGGAGGCAAACAGTGAAGCGGTCTCGTGAGAGGTTGCAATGCCCAAGTAGTTGCAGATATTGAAAGCTTGGTAACCTTGATGATGCCAGTTTTGTGGCAGCTTTTTTATGTGTGAGCTGCTGAGGGACCTGGCTTGCTGCTGCTCCTCTGTTTACCCAATACCTGGCTGTGCAATGTGATGCCACTGTCTGATAAAAGGTAGAGAGGAAATGTTTGGACAATCAGCTCTGAAAACCAAACCTCATGTCTATATCTTACGAATGGTCTGTACTAAAAGCAAACTAGAAATTGCAGATCTGGTTATATGCATGTTTAGTGAATCAGCTTTATGAGATTAGACCTGTCAGTGTTATAAAAGGTGAAAAAGTTGTGACGAGCAAGAAATTCACTTTAGCCAAAAAAAACTTGTTAAGGAAGACAATGTAATTTTAAGCACGGGGAATTCCTCGGAGAAGGTATTGACTATGTCTGCAAGAGGACATAGGCAACATGAAAAGCATAAGTGATCTCAGCCATAGCTGTGTCTGCAGTATGGCTAGATGAAAAGTTCTTAATAAAAGCAGAACAGGAAGTGTGACAGTCTTGAACAAAAGAAAAAGTGTATCAGAAGCCTGCTGTGCCTATTTCTGAAAGCCAGCATTCAGGAGACAGGGTGCTATTAAGTAGTTAGCTCAGCTGCAAGTGTTATTTTAAAGGTCAGTATAACTAGACATTAGGCGTCAGGGTAAAGTTCTTCTGACAAATATTAATTAACTGGATTTCAGAGCTGGTGACTGAGTGCCCTTTAGCAATTATTTCCAAACAAGTCAACCGATCAGCATCTTAGAAACATCCAAAGCAAGCCCTCGGTGCTAGCTTGTTTTAGATGCCCATCTCCTGGGCTAACTGGTTTTTGGTGCTCTCAGGCAGCCTGGTAGCCCTACAGTTTAGGGCACAGGCCACTGGAGGTATTTCCAGAAAGCTGAAAAATTCCACATCAGTTGTTACATCTGGAAACCCCATGGAAGACATTGTGTAAGTTGTCCTTTTGTTCAGATCTGTGATTTTAAAAAACAAAACCAACAAAAAATTCCAAATTAAAACACAGGCTTCTTAACAGTAAAGATTTGCCTTTTCCAGTTAGCTCTATCGTTCATCACTTCAGAAAGTTACATCAATACTCAAGGCAACATGCCGTCCACTCCACATGCAAGTGTTAATCCCTTTAAATATGAAGGTTATAGGGAAATCTAGAGTGTATAAATTCACAGAACACATTTCACAATTTTATCATTCAGTGCTTGGTTGTTGCAAAACAAGTCGGTGATTAGATAAGGGACATCATCTACAGCTTCTGACCCCAAATGGATACATCTTGAATAAAAAGCTTATCATCATTCATTATTTGTCAATGTATATCTCAAGACCCCATGGCCAACCACTCCTAGGGAGGCTAATCCAAAGCCACAGAGAGAACATATAATATTTGTTTCTGCTTGATTTTTCACAAAGCTTTTTGTAGTGTGTAGTGAGCAGAAACCCACAGTGCTTTCACAGACTGAGGAAATAGGAGGAGATAAAATTTCAGGAGCAGAGTGAAACGTGATGAGACCTGAGCTTGGGAGGCATTCCACAGTCTGCAGAGGCATAACTGTCTAATAAATATGATAAATTACTTGCCAAGTTTGTGTTCAACATGTCTTAAAAGAACAATTCCTGGTGACAAACGTGCTCTTCCTCTCTCTCTCTCTCCCCATGTATGCATATACATAAATAAAGCCCTGATAATCTCCGGTAGAAGGTGGGATCAGAGAACTAATATTACTCTTATACTGGAAGCACACAGGTAGCTAATGTACAATTTGTTTATATTTCATCAAAGATGACAGAGAAAAAATAAGAGCATGGCACACTGAAATTTAGGAAAGTGATATGTAGCCATAATGTGTCCCTGTGCTACCTGTCTACAAATCAACATGATTAATCCAGCACACATATCTGCCTGTCGTTCCCATTTTCAGTAGTCACAGAAAATAGCAAGGATTCCTCTGCTCCATGTATCCCTATTCTCCTCAGCGGTGATTTGCTCAGAAAGCTCCTGAACTGGCTGTATAAATATGACTTATACAGCCTGTAATAACAAAATAATGTAAAACCTAAGTACACTAGTTGCAAATTTCCTAAAATTCCATTAGTAAAAAATACATTAATGTCAATATGACTTTGAGCAGGGTAAATGTTGTTAGATAATTCTACCTATGCATACTTTATGTCTTTGCACTGTTTCTGGCCTGTAGTTCACAAGCAAACTTGGGAGCAAACAACCTGTTCCACATCATAGGTCAGTACTTTGCACTGACCACCATCCATGCTTGCTTTCTCTCCTGCCTCCTGGGTGATAGCATTAATGCAGAAAATATAACTTGGTTACCTTTTCTGACAATTGATAGTACTTAATTCTGGCTTCTTCCACCTTTCTAACATAGCAGTTGACTTCTGAGTCACAACTCTGGATCACATTGCACTGCTTTCACATTCAATAACTTGGTATGTATGTCAATTCTAGCATATTTTCAAAGGTGTTTGGAAGCCCTTCAAGACTCTTGTCTTTTAGTTAGAATTAAGAATGAAAAATTTTCTGTTCCAGGAAAGTTTTCTGAAAGTTCCAACGTTAGTTTCCATTTTTCTCATGGACAAAGGCAAGGTATTTCAAAGTTTATCGCTGGGGAAGAGTAGAAGAAGAGAAAATTACACTTTAAGGTTGCTTACAGCTCATAGATAAATCATTAAACCACCTCTCCAGTGGACTGAGGAGGCTTAAGTATGGTCGAATGGGCAACCAGCTTTTCCAGAAGTTCAGTGCTCTCCTCAATCAACCAAACACCTTAATTCTGTACCGGCTATGAGCCTAATAACATGGCATGGTGATATATACATAAGTACTAAATATATACAATATTTTTTTAAAATCGGTTCTCAGAATATTGTTGTAATACAGCATGTGAATTCGTAGCACAACACTTTAAGAAACAGAGAAGAACCCTTGTCCTGGCCCTAAATTTGGAAGTGGTTCCTGCATTCAGCTAAGGACTGAATTTGGCCTACAGATTTAATTACTGCTTTAGAATTTGCTGTAGAAAATGACTAGATAAAACAAATCATTAGCAATTTAAAAGCTCCAGGTTTATATGCTTTTATGTGTGAAGATTTTAGACACTTTCAAGGCTTTCTTGCTTAAAAGTTTGAAACAGATTTGAAGACCTTGAATCTAAAATAACCTCAGGAGAAGTATTACAGAAAGAATTATTAATTGATCCTCAACCCTATCAAGACGTATTTCTTTCTTCCAGTTAATTTCCCTCTTTCCCATCAGGTCTTGTTCAAAGACATTACCAAGTTACTATTGGCAAATGTTCATTCCATCATGAGTGTTGCTCACACAATACAGCTGGGAGCAGGATTTGGTCCAGTGCTTTTAAAACTGAAGGAGAAAAGCCTCTTCCTATTTGTTCTGCATTTTCTTTATTAAATATAGATTTCAGCTGGGTACTGTATACTACCTGGTGTTGAGCATTATTGTGCAGCAAACACCACAAGGAGTAATGTGGTTAAGGGGAACAATCAAGCTGGGTGCAGGGAGTGAAGGAAATGCCCTCATTTATACTTGTTTAAGTTTTGCTCACAGGACAAGTCTGGGCTAATGTTCGTGACTAAGTTGAATAAATGATTTTGCTTTGCTTAGCCAGATACCATAAAAATTCTGAGCATTGAGGATAAGCTTCTTCTGGGAGTAGCAAGGGCTGAATTTGGCTATCTTTTTTTTTTTTTTTTTTAAATGCAGCTAAATAGCTATTTTTGTATAAACATTGAAGCTACAAAAAGATATTAAAAAGCTTTTAGTTAGGAGGGGAAGAAACTTTTAATCTGAATCAAATTGTGTTTATTACTTCATTATACCACTAAATGGAAATTAGACCTAACATTGGCTCATTTCCAACACTTTACATTCTATCAATACAATACAAAAGAAGAAACAATAATGAAGCAAGAAGCCTGTGTTAATTTGGCAACTTGGCTAATATTGGCAGCATGGCTTCACTATGATGATCTAAAAGATATGTTTCGAAATAATAGGTCTGCCAATTTTCAATAATAAAGTAAATGAAGTGTCCTCATCTTTCTAAAACCCACTAAAACCATAAGCTAAATGTGTTATTTTACTTTTTTTCCTGTATAACAATCTTGTAAGCAAATCTTGCTTCACTAGCTAAAAGTGGTATAAATTTCCCAGTTTGTTATGCTTTTCATTGCCCAATCTGAGCCACTTCTTTACTCTTGGCTTTCTACTAACACCCACATATTACAGAACATAATTGTTTGAATTACACCAAACTGTAAAACAGCCACTAAGTCCATTTATTGTGAGAGAACAGTAAAGCACTAATGTGATCAAATTAAAGCTTCCATGAAGAGGGAAAACATTTGTACAATAGAATAAAAAGAGAATGAATACTGACGAGAAGTCTACTTCTAAGAACAATGTAGGTCTTATCCTCACAAATATCCCAAAGAAAAGCAGTCCTCAAAACCAGACTTCAGTGATGCCAGGCCCTTACAACACCTCACAAGAGTCAAACTTGAAAAGATCCTTTGATATGGCTAGCTACTGTCCTAGAACAAATTATATGTACATTTTTGCACAGCAAATGTGATACTCTTGAATTTTTAAAATATGTGACTTTATTATCCGTTGTATCTGCATCCAACACTTAATCTAGTTTCTTATTTTGACATCCTACAGATTTAAGCTTCTGGTGGCTTTCACTTGACTCCTACTTGCTTAATACCACCAGAAATACAATACTCATGAGAGAGTACTGCCTAAAGAAAGAGCTCAGTGGTGACACAAAGTTATCTTCTGAGCTGCAAGAATAAAGTACACTTCAGTTTTATAGAATACATGAAAATAAAGCCCTCATCCTTCATCACCTTGCTACCTTAAAAAGGACATAGGACATGATAAGGAACTAAACTGTTCTAAATGGTGAATTATATTTTGGTACTTATTAAAACTATAAAGCACAAAGCGTGGCCTGCTTCTCAATATAACCTGGTTTGCTTCTTAGCAGAGCTAAGACTGCATGCAGACAGATTGGCCATCCTGATGTGACTTGCCTTTGAAAAACCATTTCAAGGGGTACAATTTCCACAGCCACCTTTGTACCATACATTAATCTTCTCTACACAGTATTATGAAACAATGGACTAGTCTTCTTTTACAAGGATATAAAAATAGTATAAAGATAACAAGGACCAAATATGTTGTGACTGATACATTACAGAATCCATTTTGAACTGTATTGTTTTTGTTACAAGCCACTTGGATGTGTTTTCACCTTCAATTTATGGCTACTTTTTTAGAGAGTGCCACTTGTCTTGGTTCAGTCCTTAAAAGCAAGAGAAGATTTCAGGCTTGCTTATTTCTCTTCCTAGCCAATTTTCTATATCCGTGGAAACCTTCAATATATCCTGCAGAATAAGCTGACATTCCAGGAGCTAAATCAAAAAGTACTTGCATCTGCCCTTCACCTAATTAACCACCAAATCTCTTTATTTTCTCTCAGGTTATCACATCAGTCCCAAATGTGGGTTAAACAAGGACAGAATGTTGCAACAATATTTCAATTTGAAACTCATGCCCATGTATCTGATTTGGAAATAGAAACATGAATCTAGACTAGATGTTTAACACCAAGACTAAACTTTTTTAACTTTAGAGCCGAGCAAAGACTAAAAAAATGAATGCAAAAAGTTTTTGATGAAAACAAACCCAGAAAAATAAGAAAACACCCTGGGGGTCTTTGCAACCATGCTAGATGTCTTTTCATAAGATTTGTGGAAGCAGCAGTTAGAAAACAACTTTCAAGACAGGAAAACAAATAAAGTAAAATTTTTCATGTATGTGGAAATGCTTGTGGGAATAAACATTCACAGCTGGTTCACAGACAAAGAGTGGGAAAGCACATGTCTATATAGATGCATACAAACATCTCTTCTTATGCAAGCAGACATTGAGAGACAGTTAAAGACCATAAAAATATATTCTTCAACCTTTGACACTATATTCAGTAATTCACTCATTCTCCTTGGTTTCCTGTTCTGTAGCTCCAGAGAAGCCAGTTCCAAAGAGGTCGCCAGTCCAAATATAGGAAGAGTTGTTAGAATACATGTTCTCCCGGCAAACCTTGTTTTCCACTATGCTAAAACTGTTCCCAGTTGTTTTGACCTACACTGCTTAATCCAGCAATGCTTACTAGCACTAAGAGGTGATCCCTTAATTTTTATTAAACATTCTTTTTCCATCGTCTAGATGCTGTACCACATGAACATATGGCTCATTTGCATCCCTTATAATCAGAATAAAAAGGATTATGCTGCTTAAACAATTTATGTTCAGCCTAGCACACACATGCCCCTGAAGTCATACAACATCAGAGTTTTAACCGCCTTGTCTGTGAAGGCTGACAGTTCTTGCAGTCTGGAATTGATGCTACCAGGTCCTTGAAATAGCACAGCCTCCAATAGTTGGAGCAGAAGTTCCAGTCCCCTAAAACTCAGTCATCACACTAATCAAGCAGCCATAGGCAAATAGGACAAAATATGCTTTTCCACCCCCATCTTACGACATCAGGTTTTGGAGAAAAATACAAGTAGGTCATTTTGAAGAACGTACAGTGCTTTTAGCTTCAGCTTTTTCAATGTATACATACTAGCAGATTCTAGTTCCTTCTTTGAAAGGAGACACCTTGCTTTTAAAAAAGATGTTATATGCTTGTCCCAGGCTGGGTATAATCAAGTCATTACTGTGGAAGGATGGGAAGGGCTGGTGATAACGATTCTTTATTTCTGCACAGCTTCCCATGGTACCTGTAGAAAGGCTTAAGGCTGTGGTGAATTAGAAGTTACTCATCTGATTGGAGCTCCTGCAACAGTTCCCAGTGATAATCTCAAGAAAGGTTCATCTTTGCAGATGAGGACATGTTTAAACTTAACAAATACTGTGTTATCCATAATAGACCATGAGGGTTTTTTAGAGTAATAACTTACCAGTAATAGAATGGCAGTAGATAAAAACATGCAACATCATTGAAAAACAAAAAAAAATCCCAGCTGTTTTATACAATCTTATATCTAAAAATCCTTACCTACTAAGGAGATTTTTTTTCAAAGGAAAAAAGGTCGGATCAGTTTCATCACAATAAATTAGTGTTTCTGTGTATGTAATATCTGACTAAAATTTATGAATTTACAACTATAAGTAATACTACAAGTTTGGTGCATGGATGGAATGATTATGTTAACTAAAAGCACACAAACTCATCTCTAAGAAGTGTGGCACTTACTTACAAATATTTCATTTCTGAACCAAGAAGTCATTTCCTGTGAGTGAAGAGAAGAATGTGAACATAATGAGAAAAAAAATCAATAGTCAGCAGAATTATTTCAAGTAACTAAGTAAGTAGCTTTTATTTTTAAAAAGGTATTTTTTTTAAGTGTAATTCACTTTGAAGGTTTTAACTGAACTGCAAAAGGTCAAGATTTTTATTATGGTGACTTACAGTATGTTGCTAGAAAGTCAATAATCCTTAGTACCAATACTTATTATACTAGAGCAAAAAGCTACCTTTCTTCATCTGTAGTTCTGACTATAATCTGTACTATTTCTTTTCAAAAGGCTTAGCTATTAAAACAAAATACATAAAGAAATCCCAGAAATCTGGTACCATTACAGAATGTTTTACAGTGTTCAACATTTTTTCAACATTTACACTATAAACCCTTGCTTTCAAAGGTTTATGACTGAGCCATAAAAATCAGTCCATAACATAACTTCATTTATTAACTCTCATTTTAGGAGTCCGTTCCCCCCCCCGCCCTTTCCCCCTCACTAAATATCCAGACTATTTTTCTTTACCTAAGTTACAGAAATATATTTTTAGCAATACTCTTTTATGAGTTACTTTCTTCCAGTTCCTTTCCCTTCACAATTACACAGCATGACATTTTAGAGTGTAATGTAACAAAACATTTAATATAAATGTAAGATGATCTCTCAGCTTTCAAAGACAGATTATTAATAACTCAATAATTCTAATACATTTAATCCCAAAATTCTGAGCTTCTATTTTAGCTCACCACATTCATTATTGAGAAATAAGTCCCTTAGCTGTTGTTTCTCTCTGCTGTTGCTGCAAGCCTCAGCAGCATCCCCACCTGATTCCATATCAGTCTGCCAATGTATATAGAAAGCTGTGAAACAGAACCACATTTTCATGAAATATTTGCAGAAATCCCACATCTTGGTGCTTGCCTTGTCTCTTTGTATCTCTGTGAAACAGACAGAGGCCATAACACTAACCTCGCATATTCTTAGTAGACTTTGGTGTTACATTAGCACCAGCATGTCTGGTAAGAGTGATCCGCTCTATACTATAAAGAAATTTAATTAGATTTCATATGGTGTCAGAAATTCTTAGCACTTCAACTCCTCAGCTGCAAGCTGCAAGCCACGAGAATGGCAGCAATAATCTTGCACATGTACGTTCCTGCACATGTGAGGTCCTGATCCTACATTATTGCCAAGCACTCAGACTCACATTATCCAGAACTCTCCAGCAACTTTCTTTGGCTAGTCTACCACAATCATCACTGCAAGGCAGAGACTGACCCCATTTCTTCTGGCTCAGTTGGGAGCAGCCCTACAGATTAGTGCTAGTAAAACAACTGGGTACCCACTGCCTGGCCTATATCACCCCACTCTTTGCAGAAGAACTGCAAAGGATTCAGTTGTCAACAGCAGTCACATTCTGATCTTCTGAAGGAGACAAAACAAAGTGAACAGCTCTGAAATACACAAAAAAGCTGCCTGAGATGGAGTTATTGGTGGGGCAGAGGAACGGTGGGAGGAAAAAAATGTTCCCATATAAATAGGTCTCATCAAAGATGGCTGCTTATGTGCTAAACCTTGTCCATCTTCTTTTAGGTACTGTCAGGATTAGCACATCCAGGTAAATGTGCAGTGGCTTCAGGAACTACAGAGGAGAGGATAAACATCTATGAAGTATGAGAGCAAGTGACCCACGCTTTACTCTATAATATGTTTTTTTCCCCTTCCTTTTCTCACACTAGATGCTTCTCCCTGATTTATTCTAAGCATTAAGTCCCCTGCCCAAGGATCTTTTAGACTCATCATCTCATCCTGCTGGAAAGAAAGACTCCTGTCCTCCCTTGCCTTAGCACTCCAGATGGCCATGCACAGGAATGGAGGAGGCACAGACTCTTAAAAGGAGCTCTTGGCCCTCATGAGAATCCATGGCATTCTTCCTCCTGGTGTTAGTTTGTTCAAAAAGCCTTTGGAATGACTAAACTAACTCTTCACTGTGTTCAGCACTGGCATCCAGAGTTGGTGAGTTTCCTGTTTTGTGCAAGCTATTGAATGCCTAGCCCCGTTTGACAGACCTGGTACATCGGCACAAATGGGTTTTGAGAAGCAGTGGGAAAGTTCCTGGCCTGACTTTTAATCCATTTTTTCTCCCCATTACCCTTTTCCTGTGAGACCCTGTTGAATAATAGTCAAACACTGGTAGGCCTCCATCTGACGAGCAGCAGCAAGGGACTGACCAAGGGGGCAATGTGCAGGCTCTAGATAAGTCAAGCTTTTTCATGCGTGCTGCTGGGTGAGAGTTGCAGAGAGACCCTGTGGGTCTGAAGGAGGACATGGCTGAGCATTACTACGTGTTCACTTCCATTGCTGTATTACTGAGGAGTAATCTAACAGAGCGCTGGTCCTTTCTCAAGGAGTATGTCGATGTAGTGTAATAAAAAGGATTGTATTGATTTGGCTGTCAAACACAAAGATAAACTCACCGACGTTCCCAGAAATAAGGAATAGTTCTCTTGTCCCCTTCTGTCTGAAGAGAAGGAAAATCACATCACGTTTCCACACAGTGAAACTTCCTGTTTTCATTCTTTCTTATTTATTTATCTATTTACTTGCTTTCATCCTTTTTTTTTTTTTTTACTGTTTTCTTCATGTTGCCTCAACTTTCTCCCCTGAGCCATGATGCTTTCAGCTGGCCTGTTGAACCTGGTTCTTTTCTCAAGAAAGTGATAACAGAAAGCAAGTAAAATTAGGCTGTCTACTTAGTTGTTTATGATATATTGGCACTCTCCTAGATTAAGTCCTCTTAGGAAAGAGAGATTCATATGTCTATATATGTCCCAATCTTTCTAAATACCTATCTGGGGAACTGACATAAAATCAAATAGACTGATTGTTTTTAGTTTCTTTACCCTCTTCTCTTCATGTAGTCCATTGAAGAGTTTAAACTCCACTGGGAAGGGTATCAGATTTGTATGTAGTATTTCTAATAGCATACATATAGCTCAATGAAAAACAGAAATAACAAGATATTCTAGACTCTCATTGCTTTTCACTTAGCGTGATCTACAGAGGCTGCACAGCTTGCATTCTTTTTGTAAGACTATCACTAACTTTCAGAGTAACCTTCAGTAAATCACTCCACCACATTTTTCCTTAATTATGAAATGGTGATAGTAATATTCTGTAAACCACAAAGCACTTTAAGTCCTAAGTGTGATCATTATTATCTAATTAACTTCAAATTTTGTCATCTCCCTCCCAGAAATATATACATACTAAAACCAAAAAAACCCAAATCTTCAATACTTAGGACCTTCTTCGAGGCCTTTTCCCAGCAAGTGAGACACCAATCCACTGGTCTTTATCATGTGGAACAAGGATTCTACATTTACACATTATCATCAAATGGCAGGGGAGGAATCTGATGAAAGTTACTGGTTTTAGAAGTCCTTGGATGAGGCCATGTATTTTTATTTAACTACTTAACAGGACACAAGAGAGAGTTTCCATTAGATTATAGAATAAGAATACTCGGTCTTCAATTGCATCTCCCATTCTGAGACATTAGAATTACTTTGCTTCTATGGGAAACTGCTCAGCTATAGCTGCAAGGTTACATTCTTTATAAAAGCACAAGGAACCTGAACCTGGGCCTTTCTATAAATAGATGTGTACAGTGGATATGTCACGACTGGGAAAAAGGAAAATCAAAATTGAAGCTGATGATAAATTTTCATATTAACGCATGTGCTGAACAATCAGATTTCAGGATGAAATGCAAGCGAAATAGTTTTCTCTTAAATTTCTTATCAAGTTTAAAGTTCAAAGGTAGTTTTCCATATATAAAAACTGCATTCGCTCTTTAGATGCTAAATGCTAAATGCTGAAATTATAATCGGTATTTCTGGATCATTTATTAATGGCAGTCACTTTTCTAAAAATAATGTTATCTGGACTCTAGCAAAACAGGAACTTGTTAATAATAGATTCGAGGTACACATCAGCTGGCTGGGATACAAGAAAGCATACAAAACAACTGTTTAATTTTTGAAACATTTTCCCAATTGCAGAGCGAAGTAAAGAAACAAAGGAATCAAGTTTCACAGCTAAAATTTTCCTGCTTTAGTATCAATAGACATTTTTCTTTTAACAAGTCAACAACCAAAAGAAGATGGTTCTGTTCTGAAACATCTGCTTTATTGTATTTAAAATTACATATAATGATTATATGAATTTGAACATTTAATATTTCTGGCTACTTTGAGAGAAAAATGCAATTTCATAGCCCAACATTTCATTTATAGTTTGGCTCATGCACTCACAAGGGAGAGAACAGTTGCTGTGTAGCAGTTGTTCAGGTCCCCGATCATGAAGTTAGTCAAGATTTTGGAGAATTACATAGAAGTGTTTCAGGATTGCTTCAGCCTACACTGAATTGCAAATAGCACCAAATGAACATACAAGTAGCCACAAATGAGACAATTTTGTCCCCTTTGCCAGGGAAATTACTCAGGGCCAGTGCCCAATTCAATCAGATAAACTAAATTTATGGTAACCGTCATTAGGGACTGTGATGTAGCCAAGAATGTGACTTTCAAATATTGATTTCTACAGAGAAATCATTACTTTGAAGTCTAGCCAAGTCCTAAGCTATGTCTGAAAACAATATCAGGCATTATATGTATCTTCCTTTTCTTGATTTCCGTTTTTCTTTGTTTCCTTCTCATCCTCTCTGCTCTAAGTATCACCAAAAGCAACAAGGGAAAGTAGTTGAATGAAGGACATATTGTCAAAAGAAATTTTTCAAGTGCGTTGCCAGGAATAATGTAAGTAAAGTAATTAATAGCCATTTTATTCCCAATTTTTAATTCCAGCAATCCTAGAAGTACACCAAATCAAAAAATGTTTTCCTTTTTTTAATTGAAATGCCTCTATGAACATCTTTGGTTTTAACTTTTACTTTGAATAGTGTAGTTAAATCAATGATTGGTTAGGTGTCCTAATATTTCTTTGGATCTGACCAAAGGTATTCTTACTTTGAATTCTATGATGAGTTTGATGAGGTGCTACTGCAGATTAATAAATTTACTGTGAATAAATGAAGCGAACCACAGCATAAAGGGGTTCACTGCATGGATGTCTTGCTAGTCAGTAACTTATTTAATCGCTGGTTTAACAAATTTTGTTGGTGAGCCAAAAGAAGGCAGAAGATACTTTAGGCACTAATAAAAGCCTGCTAAGAAGACCCATAGATTACAGCTAGTCATTTGCTTAGACTGTGAGGAAGGTTTGGTGCAGCAGTTGATGCAATCAGGGGACTGTTGCCTGAGAAATCTTCTCATCAACTCAGGGCAGGGATGTTCCATGAAATACTGCCAGCTTTTTGGATAAGGGGAAATTTCTATCCATGCATACATGCTACATATCATTCCCATATTTTTCACATTTTTATGATTACATTTAAATTTTCTTTAAAGATTTCCTTGTCTTTATATGATTAGAGTGTATTTCCAAGTGAGGAAGTTTTTCCTGCTGCAAGGAGGTTACAGAGTACAGTTACTTTTGCTGGGATTGTGAGGCACAAGGCAGTTTATTGATTAGGAGTCAGATGAAACGTTGAACTAGGGGTTTTTTTCTGCTTCTATGTGGCAAAAGAGCTACATATATGAGCTTTTCTCATAAAATATTTATTGGTAGAGTGTTGTGGATATTATAATTATTATAAAATTGTATTACAAAACAGTAGTGGAAGTATAATATTGTTTGACAGAAGAGTAGATAATGACTAGAGAAAATATACCCATTGCCCATTTTAACATGCTTAAGCACTGTTTTGGAAAAACATGATGATCTTTACCCTGATATGCTGCACTGTACGAATGTGCAAAGGAGTTATAAAACTTCGCTAGATTAGCAGCTAAGGGGATGCCTTAATGATGTATTGATGGCACAGATGTCACTACAACATCCACTTTTTGTGGCAATGAAATGTAAGTGAAGACTTGATGGCAGATGCATGCCAGAGTGCCACTTCACTCTAGCTGACTTCTAGCCTGTGTAATGACACTTTGGATACACTTTGAGACTGACATAATTTATTACGATAGTACCAAAATGAGGCTAACAGAAGGTTGGCATGAAACCTTTGCCCCCAGTTGCATAAAGTCAAAATGTGTTGAAGTTGTTTCTGAATTTATTTTAAGATTTTGTAATACAAACATAGTGAAACTGAGTTAAAATTCTAAGCACTTCTCAGAACTTTTACCAAAATAGCATTACTTAAACTTTTTGCTTCAAACATCGCGTTAAAAGTATCCAGTGCACATATGAAAGAATTAGGATAGTGATGAACACATAATCTAAATGCAGGAACAGAGAGGAAGCTAACCAACACAGATTAATCTAGAGGATTTATGGGTTGTTTCCTCATAAATTTTTGTAATCTGTTAATGTATCATAACACCCAACTGTCTCAGTCAGGGAGGTTACTATTTCCTATCTCATCTAAAAGGAGCAGAAGTAGAGTCACTTGAAAATGTTGCTTATAAAACTGAATTATATTTCTCTTTTAGGGATCTTGTCAGTGCTTTTAAAATTGTTAATCTACTGCATATTTTCACATTTGATACACAAGTATTATTTACAAGCAATGTGAATTCATTAGCTTTATGAAACTGATAGTTATTATTCATGAGTTGCTTCCTGTCCCCCAGGACTGAGATGAAAGTGAGATACTGCATCTCTAAAGGCTTCCCTAAAAGGAGCATTCATAACTAAATAGCATAACTAAACATTTGTTAAATTGGCACTAATGTACGTTGAATCGTGTCTTACCTAATTTGAAGAAAATCTTAGCATAATTTGAAAGAAAGGATGACTCAGCTCCTTAATTTCCAGTGTCAGTCTAGAAGACCTACATGTAGTGATGAGTTTTCTCAGAATGATTTTTTTTTTTTGCCTGTGACTACAGACTTTTTGACACCAGAAGTCCTTCTCATATTGCTTCTATGGTCACTAACATACTTTTTATCAAAGCAACATGTTTCTCAGAGTTGTATCAACTTTGAAAGTGTCTGACTGGAAGGTTTCTGCAGTTGGATGTTTCCTGAGTAATACGGAGATCTAAATAAGAAACCTGTCTGTTTCTACATAGAATACATATTTTGACATGAATCTTCTTTCTGAAGTCTTTGCCTTACTTTTAGTGTAACACTCAGCATCATAAATATTAATGACTTACCATCATGGACACTTACTAGCTCATTAATGATCACAATACAACCACGGTCAACAATGCAGTGGAAGAGAACAAGCAAAACAAATTCAGCATACAAATAAACATGCATTTTCAAAAAATTAAAAAAAAAAAAGGAAACAAGATAGAAATGAACTACTCAGTCACACACACAAAAAAACTAATTAAAAAGACCAGTCCAAAAGCAAGCAAGACATCCAGATAAACTGGATGCTGATAAATCCATTGCACAGACTGGCAACTGAATGGGTTGACAACTGACCCTTATTATATAAAACAATGTTCTAGAGCTAGTATTGCTAATATTACTTCTAATGCTTCAATTACACACAAGCAGTATTAAAACTTATGCTTATACTGGTTACACACACAGTCACACAGGCACAAGGTCATGCTAGCTGACCCATTCCTACAGCACTCGTCACCTTCCTGGCCACCAGCCACACCATGTAGCAACGGCAGGGAAGTCATGCTCCTGCACCCTGCCTGATGGGTGGCTGGGAGAGGGTACACACGCACACAATGCTGGAGAACTGTGTCTGATCCCCAGGGGACACTCTTTCCAATGAGACCAGGGTCCATACACACAGCTTCTCTGCCTCAGGCTCATTGCTGTAGCAAGCTCTTCTCTCCTCTCATCAGCAGTCAGTGCTGCCATCAGGTGTCCTCCAAGATCTTAAAAAGATCTTCAGCCAAACATCTGCCATGGACTGTGCTTCTGGTCTAGGTATCTCATGAGTCACCCAGTCAAGTAATTCCTCTTTCATCTCACTGTGATTTTACACGGCCATCCTCAGTGCCCAGCAAACCACACTCTTCTGCTATTAGTTTCAACCAACCACCATTAAGATCAACAGTTCATTTCCTTTTTTGTTACACCAAAACCTTACAGTTCCTTTCAGTTCTATTACCATCATTTTAAAGCTATGGTTTACACATTTGTCTCTGGCAGGCTTCAGGCATCAAGGGATGGCTAAGCAGCCCCTTCACACAAACATCTTGAGTACTGTGGGCAGTACTGCACCCCAAGAAAAACATCATGGAGTTAGAAAGGTACAGAGAAGGAGTAATTACCTTACAGAGAGAGATGAAAAAAGGCTGGGACTCTTCCATCTGGAGATAAGGATGACGGGGTATGCTTGAAGGTCTGTAAAATCACAAGGGTGAGTGAATGCAGAGCTATTTATTCAACAAGTCCACAACAGAACCAGCCAGCACTCAATGAATCTATTAGATCGGTTAAAAACTGTTAAAAGAAAAGATGTCTGTACAGAGCAGCAAGTGAACTTCTGAAATTTGTTGCCTCAGGAGGCTGTTGGAGGCAGCAGATTTAAAAAAGAATTAGACCAATTTAAAGACAACAGGTCCATAAACAGGTACTAAAGTGAATAAGCAAAAATGTACCATCTAATATCCTTAATCTAATAATTGTGGATTTATAATTTCTTCAATATTGAGAACTTGTCAGAACTTATAAGTTCTTATTCTTATTCTATTCTTATAAGTTTTTATAAAAGTTTTCAAGACCTGGTTGGATAAAGCCCTGAGTAACGTGGTCTGATCTCATAGCTGAGGATGCTTTGAGTAGGAAGTTGCACTTGAGCCTTCATAAAGTCCCTTCCAGCCTGAAATATCATATGAACTTACGATTGCAATAAGTTTAAGAATTCAGGAAAAATAAAACTAATAGATTTCTAGTGCCAGTAATATCTTCAACAGAAAGGCCTCATCATAGGAAAAAGTACAGCTGTATTGAAAAGCAGAAAAATAAAATTCTGCTACAAAGTTTAGCACATACTAAAGTTAATGGGGCATATTTTGAAACAGCTTAAAGTCCATTCAACCCCACAGTTATAGTTAAAATGGATAGAGGATCAGTTGTAACTTAGCGAGATTTCAGGTGCCTACCTGGAGGGCAAATCTTAGCCCACAGAACTGTTACCTTTTTCATTTGGAAGGAAGACAGTTGAGCTTGCTTGCTTAACAATAGCTTTATTAATAAAGCTCTAAAGTGGGAAACTTGCTTGTGCACTGATCCAAGGGTAATGCAAATGGAGAAACCAGGCCGTCCATGAAATAAAACTCTCTTTCACGTCTTGTGTAAGCAGAATTCATAAAGGACTATCACTCTTGTTTTCCAGTGAAGGGATAAGATAATTCTGCTTTGCCTCATACTTTTTTTCCTCCCTGCTCATCTTGATATTGAAGAGGAAAGTTAAAGCAGCATGTTTTATTTTTTTATCTTTAATGAATATTGCCAAGGCAAAGATAAAATCCCTATAAATTATTTCACCTTTGGCCAATCAGTGCTTCTCATTATAATTATCATGGAAAGTGATATGATGGTTGTTAAGTTAAAACTTAATTACAATATAGTTGTAACCAATATTGCAATGGCCATAATAATTAAATCCTTTCAATTCAGTTACAAATTTTAATGAAAAATCTGTAGGGAAGATAGACAGGATAATTTTGGCTCTCTTAGAATTGAAAACTAATCAAAAGAGGTAATTCTCAGAAAAAATATATCTTAAGTAGACTACTGAATTTATGTTTTAAAATATATTGGATAACTTATTTTCAGACATAGAGCTGCATTCCCATGTTCAGTCATAAACCCCCCCACACACATAACAGCCTAAATATCACTGAAAGTGAACAAGAATCTGCTTTCTTTCCCTATTTTGACAATGTTTTTTGCTATACTGGCACTTTACATGTGAAATGTACAGCTTGTGAAAAAACTACAGACAATTCATATAACAAAAAACAAGCCAGCATATGTCAGTAGCATGGGGTTTGGTTTTGGTTTTTTCTTTCAAATTAAATAACTCATGCTATTTAACTTCCTGTATTATTCACAATAATAATGACTATGGTTTACTGACAGATGTGAAACTCTTGACTCTGTATAACAACCACCTTTTAAAAAGTTCCAAATATAGGCATTGTAGAGTTAGGAATCAGCATTTCCAGTCGTTCCTCTGCTTACAACCCCTGCACCAGAGGAAGCAAAAGCCCATGGAAAAACTACAGATACATACGCATCATTATTAGCAACCTATCTCCCTGGCAAATTTGACTAGTGTTCCAGAGACTGCCATGCACAAGTACTTTACAAGGAACAGTGATACTCAAAATCACAGCTAAAATAAATGAAGAAATAGTAGATGAGCAACATGTATTTTTATCTAACACATATAATGATGCACTATTGACCTAGTCTGATGATCTTTCACCCATACTGCTGTAAACTTGGCATTGCTGGCGGACAAGCACAGGGAAAAGTACATGCAGGGAAAACCAAAAAACGGTCCCTCTGATTCCCTTAGTTTCAGATAAATCAGCTATTTTTCTGCTTCTTATTCTAGATTTTGTTTGCCTGGGGGCTTCCTGAGCTTGTAGTAGGAATTGGTAAAATCTGAGAGAGGTTCTAGAAAAATCCAAAGCTGCTTCCCCTTCTTTCCAAGGCTATTCAGGCATCCTCACACATGGATTTGACTGTTGCTATTGCTACATTCAGTTTGGAAAATGGCATCCCACGCCTACCTTACAGTAAAATGACAGAAAGTGACATGCATATTATCAGCTTAAATGGTTTAACTGAACTTAGTAGTTACAGCATCTGTCAATAGTCATATTGCTGACAAGGACTCGGTAGTAGAATTCAATATGTGTCTCATGAGGAATGAAGGGGAAAAGATTTTATTTTCCCCTTTTCTGCCTGAGTCTTTAAGAAAAGCTAGATTTTGTCTTAATGCTATGCAGCAGACCACGATTTACTCCAGCCAGAAGGAACTTCACATTACTCAGCTACTTTCTACTAAGCTCTAATGTGAGTTGGGGTCAAAGCAATACTGGATGATAGAGAGAAAACCTATGGATTCTCTCAAAGCCAAAATATAATATTTCAAACTGTCTTGGATTTTGAATACCAGCACCTGTCTTTGCCATGTCAATAGTTCAATGTGAAAGGTTCATGACTGAAACATTCACATTAACTATTTTATTTCCCCTGGGAGTGAGTCACAAGCTGGTGATGAAAACTGGTGTCTTTCCATTGATTTTAATGGAGCTATGCCAGCTGGCACCACCTAAAAATTTCATGCCTTATCTCAATTTCCACACTTCATATGACTTAATTCATAAACAAAGTGAAACCTCGTGGGAAGAGGCCATGCCTCTCTGCTGCACTGTCTCATTATTAACACTTACAGAAGATTAGATTTTAGAATTCATGACCTGCTTAGTACTTCAGAAAGAAACAAAGCTAAAACAGTAATGCACAAAAATAAAGCTGGTTTTATTACCTGGCTTGCATGTGTATTGCATGTTCAGCATCTTGGCTTCTCAATCCAAAAGTATAGAGTTAAACAGATGGCAAATAAAATTCTTAAAGCATCTTTGAAATACTATTGCTACATATATTTCCCAAGGTCACCTATGTCATAAAACATTAAAAGAGGAGTGAAGAAATAACTTGAAAGAACCTGTAACTAAGCACTCAAAGTATAGCAGCCCAAATTTCATTTTTAGATAATCTCCAGATTTGTAGGATCAGTTTGAACTAAAATTTTTTCCTGGACTATAATTGCTCTGATTTCTGTTGTTTAATGAAGTAGAGAAATCTGGGTTATGTGTGTGTATTTTTTTCTTGTCTTCTTTTTCCAGTTATGACTATTCATGAAGAATTCATTATTATGGAAAGCCTTTATATTTGAGACAGATCTTAGATCTGTATCTAAGAGGGATTTAAATTCCACAGCACTGAAACATCTAATTTTACTTGCTTGCTCCCCTTAACGAAATCTATACCTCTGACTTAGTTTCCCAAATTTAATTTAAGAAGTACAGGAACAAAGAGTTGTCTCAAAACCACAAAAATCACAAAGTACAGCTGGAAGCCAACCCCATATATATTTCTAAAGTCAGGGGACAAGACAGAGAAAAGGATGTTCTGTAGCCAGAGTGTGGGCTACAGGGAGGGATAAATTTCAGGCCATATTCTGACTACTTGAAATAAAATCCATGCACAGCCTTTGGACTCAGGATTCTTGTCTAAGGCCACACTCTTCATTACAGCTGTATTGGGTTTGCGTGACAAGGTTTTGGTAGCTGGGGAAGCTATAGGGGTGGCTTCTATGAGAAGCTGCTAGAAGCTTCCCCCATGCCTGATAGAGCCAATGCCAGCCAGCTCCAAGATGGACCCACCGCTGGCCAAAGCCGAGCCCATCAGTGACGGTGGTAGCGCCTCTGTGACAGCATATTTAAGAAGGGGAAAAAAAAAAAAACAAACTGTGGCAGCAGCAATCAGAAGAAAGGAGTGAGAATATGTGAGAGAAACAACTCTGCAGACATCAAGGTCAGTGAAGAAGGAGCGGGAGGAGGTGCTCCAGGCGTCGGAGCAGAGATTCCCTTGCAGCCCCTGGTGAAGACCATAGTGAGGCAGGCTGTACCCCTGCAGCCCATGGAGGTCCACAGTGGAGCAGATATCCACCTGCAGCCTGTGGAGGACCCCATGCTGGAGCAGGCGGATGTGCCCAAAGGAGGCTGTGACCCTGTGGGAAGCCCGTGCTGGAGCAGGCTCCTGGCAGGACCTGTGGACCCGTGGAGAGAGGAGCCCACGCTGGAGCAGGTTTGCTGGCAGGACTTGTGACCCTGTGGGGGACCCACACTAGAGCAGTCTGTTCCTGAAGGACTGCACCCTGTGGAAGGAACAGTTGCACCACTGCACCAGACTGGAACAGTTTGTGAAGAACTGCAACCCATGGGAAGGATTCATGTTGAAGAAGTTTGTGGAGGACTGTCTCCTGTGGTAGGGACCCCAGGCTGGAGCAGGGAAAGAGAGTGAGGAGTCCTCCCCCTGAGGAGGAAAGAGCGGCAGAGACAATGTGTGATGAACTGACCACAACCCCCATTCCCCATCCCCCTGTGCCGCTGGGGGGGAGGAGGTAGAGAAAATCAGTAGTGATGTTGAGTCTGGGAAGAAGGGAGGGGTGGGGGGAAGGTGTTTGTAAGATTTGGTTTTATTTCTTATTATCCTACTCCAATTTGATTGGTAAGAAATTAAATTAATTTCCCTAAGTCGAGTCTGTTTTGCCCGTGACAGTAATTGGTGAGTGATCTCTCCCTGTCCTTATCTCGACCCACGAGCCTTTCTTTATATTTTCTCTCCCCTGTCTACTTGAGGAAGGGGAGTGATAGAGCGTCTTTGGTGGGCACCCGGCATCCAGCCAAGGTCAACCCACCACAACAGCAAACACCCAACCTTAAGGATGCAGACTTATGCTCACATTCCCTCCAACTGTTCTCTTTCCCTATATCTTTTCTCCATCCCTTCTGCTTTTCCCTCTTCCCCTTCCACACACACTTAAGAACTCAGGCTACAAAGTAGTGGTTATCTAAGGCCACTTCCACCAAGTTAATCAGATAGATACAGAGCTGGTATACCGCCAGATATACAGCTGATGTGCAGAGTGCATAATTCTTCAGTGTACAGTCCACAAGTTGTATAACACCCCTCAATGCACAAAACATGCCTCAGCATCTGACCACAGAATAGGGACTTTAATATAAAAGATCAAAAGCCTTTAAAATGAAAACATGCCAGAGGAGGAAGCCTGCAGTGATTAAGGATACTGCCTACGTCTTGAGATTCTGCAATAGAATGGAACTTTTTGGTGAAAATACCCAGAGGATCCCTGAAACAAGATCATATAAAACACTACAGAGTAAACCAGTCTGGCATAAAGGAGGATACCTTCTTTTCCCTAAATCTGGCCATAGGTTTAATCTGGGGCAGCAAATTAGAGACTGCCACACCAACCAGCTACAGGCAACTAAAGGGTTTCTCAACGTGACTGGAACGATAGCCTTTCCATGGCATCTGTCCTTGCCAACCCCTAGTGTAGCTCCACTCTTTCAGAGGAAAGCCACGCGAGCCCTTGCCCCAGCCACAACCCCAGCATTTCTCCCCAAACCAAATCACATGTCAAAGGAGAGGATATTCTTTCTAGCTGGATCAGAAACCTTTAAAGACAGCAGTAATTGAATGCAACACTGATAAGCAGCAAGAAAATTAAAGAGAGTGATCTTATCTCCTTTCAATTTCTGTTTGGTATGCAAATACAGGATCTGGAGCAAGTTACACTGTGCCTTCTAAAGTAACTGACAATGAAGAAAGAGAAAAGAAGGGAATAAAAGCCATCAATTGCTCAATGTGCCATTACAGTCAAGAAATGACCATATATCCGTCTAAAATGCCATCTCCTCCAGAATAATATGGCAGCATTGATCACTGTGTTTCAAAAAATATGTTAAAGAACTGGCACAGATTCAGAAAAGGGAGTTCAGAGAAAGATTTGGAGAAATGATCAAAGTGATGGAAAAATGCACAAAAAGGTTGGAATTGTTTTACTTAAAAATGTGATACAAAAAGGGTATTCTTTTTTTAGCATGTATACCAATCACAATAAAAACATATGCACTGATAGTCTGGAAATGGTTGGGAGCTTCTGATCTCCATTTCTTGTAATAAGTGGGCAAGGAACAAAATTCAATTAAAGGGTGATAAATTAATCATATACACTTTTTCTTCCACATAGCAAATAGAAGTCACTGTTCCTGGAAGCTGCCGAGGCCAAGAACTCAAAGAGATCCAAAAAGAACACACGTAGCTGATGAATATCCTGAATTCTTACATGTATCAATAATTTTATTTTGGAATATTTCTAAAACCTCAGGACTAAGGGTAAAAGCTTTGTATCCAGCAGAAATCAGTTTAAGACCTAGAGGAACAGAAAGGAAAAAAGAAAACTGTAAATTAACCAAGCCAGAAATTCTCACACTTTTTTTTTTCTTCCCTGTAGCTACAGACACAGTAAACAATATCCTTTCTAAGGTCAGAATGAAAATACTGGACTAGATAAACCTCTGGTATAGTCCAATATGGCAGTTCCTAAGACAGAAAGGAGATTATCATTATCTAGAAAATGAGTGCTATTACATTTTTTGACAGAAATAGATCAATAGCAACAATGACATCTTTCAAATAATCCTACTTTACCTTGAATCCAGGTAAAATGAATGCTATTGTTTATGTGACGTTTAATTTTTTTATTAAGCAATGCTTTTTATGTGATTTTATTCTTGCACTTTCAGGTATGAATTCTTTTTGCATTTGACTTCAACCATGCATCATATACTTTATCTTTACCTTAGCTCTCCTTTGTTACAAACTTTATCCTAAAAAGCAGCTTGCTGCATGATTAGGTAAATTATAACGCACGGTGCATACTTTATTGCACATACTCATCTATACTTTGCAGATATTAGGCATTTCATTGTTTTAATGGCAGTATAGCTATTGAATAAAAAACAAAGAGATGTCTTTTACTAGGTAAAGGAAACATTTATGGCCTCACTACCAAAAGTTATATCCCAATAAATATGAAGAATAGGAGAATAAAGTGTCATGAATTCCACAGTCGTTTGCTGATATTTCAGTATGCTTGTGATAAACAAGGCTAACTAGACTGTTGAGAACACTATTTTTGTACTCTTCACAATTGTGTGCTTTTTTACACTGATTCATTTTAATGAAATGTAAATTTAAAGTCTTATTTTTCCATTTGCTTGTACATTACTAGAGCATTTTTCATAAGTCCATTATAACTCCTTATTTCCTTTGTCATTTAAACATTCATTCTTCATCAATATAGCTGTTTTTCCTCAACAAGTTTATTTTTTTATTTATGCATTTTGCTTATATGCATCCAAATTAGTTATGCTATTAAAAAAAAGGCATAAAATAAGTCCAAATGCACCAAATTTCCTAACATTTTGCAAAACTACTTTTATTTTTATTCAGTCACTCCAAAACATATACCAGCATCATTTTCTTTGGGATGATTAGAAATTTCAGAAAAAGTTCTAAGCCTGCCTAAAAGAATTGCATAGTCAAATGGTCTTTCACATGCAAAAATGTATCAGACACTATGTACTGTATTGCTGTCACTGTGTACCCCAATTAGAGCTTATTATCCCTGAATTACTGTTAGTTTCTTAAATGGCAGGAAGAAATATCAACAGTTGGCGAGATGTTTATATATCCTGCAACATCTTATAAAATTAAGCCTTTGATTAAAAAAAAAAAAAAAAAGAAAATAATGGTTGAAAGAACATCATCATGAAACTTTACTCTTTATAGATTCTATTTGAAACTAAAGTGAAACATTCTTCCTGTGCAGCTCTGTTGGCATACAATCACAATCTTTCTTACATTAACATTTGTGCAGGTACAGCTTTGACTTTATATCATGCTGCATTTCTGAATGTTTGGTAAAGTGGCCTCAATACTTTTTTTTCCTTAATGGAATATTATAAAGCTTTGATTTTAAAAACACAAATACAGAACATCTAATGGCTTCTTTTCATTTTATTTTTTAAGGGAAGCAAAGCAATCTCCCAGACTTGATATGGGATTAGAAAGAGAGGTGTTTTCTCACTTTTTCCCTGTTAATTTACAAACTAAAAAAACCACCAATAACATTTACAAAATGTTATTGTATTGTTAATGCATTATTAAATGTTATTTTTTACAATTAAACATTTTAAAGGGTTTAATTTTAATTTAAAATTTAATTCAATTTTATGCATGATTTCTGCTAGTTTTTAGAAAATTAAACTTAGGAAATTGTATTCAGATGTATTTCTTTACTAATATTTTAAAATGTTTTTCTATACATGTGGTAACAATTCTGCATTGTATTCATTGAATTTATCCAGAATGCCACCACGTATAATCTCTGGATAAGCATGTGAGTTTCAAAGTGCTCTTCAGAATTAATTTGGTCACACTCACAGATGAGAGTTAGAGAGTAGTGAAAGGATGAGAGCATCTGCTATCTCACAGCAGCTGTAAATGAGTCCAGATTGGACTACTGAAAAAATCTTGATCTCACTCTAATCAGTGACAAAATTTTCACTTTAGTGATGAGACCACAGAGTCTTAATCAGTGTAACATACACATCACGCAGAGTGGCATAATATGCAATTTACATAAATTGGGTTTGTTCTATGTTTTGTTCAAATTACATTGAAAATTATTTCAAAGGTATCTTTCTAAAGATCACTACCTCTCTTTCCTAAAGCATTTTTTTCAGCAGCTCCCTTTTTTTCCCCTGTGTGTTCTGCTTTTATTTGTTAGTGTTTCTGTCACTGAGTGGCAGTCTCCATTGGCAGACCTTCCCGAGACCTTATTTTTCACCCACATTAGCCCTTAAATGCAACATCCAAAATGTAACCCAAATCAAGGCAGCTGATATGTTTCTGCAACTGTAAAAGAAGTATGCCCCGCACAAGAATGAATAACCTGGAAACAAATTACAACCACTTCTGTTCTACTTCCATTTTAAACCATCCGTTCTCCTGCAGAGTGTAACTCAGCAATTCAGATACGCAGGAATCAATAGAGCTCAGGACACTCCCATACTATCAGGTTTTTAAGTCAGAATACTCAGCATTGTGGTTTTTTAAGCTAAACTCTTTTACTATGCACTTGAGCCAGATTAGGAACATCCAAATTCGTCCTATATTATATCGCAGGTAACCCAAGAGAGGACGAGATTTTCTTTGCTGTGGGACTATGCCGGTGTGCCTGCTTCGCTCAGC
Organism: Aptenodytes patagonicus; assembly: GCF_965638725.1. Classification (NCBI taxonomy): domain Eukaryota; kingdom Metazoa; phylum Chordata; class Aves; order Sphenisciformes; family Spheniscidae; genus Aptenodytes; species Aptenodytes patagonicus. Next base: position 47,327,468 of record NC_134952.1, read on the forward strand.
ACCAAAGCATCCCCGCACTGCATTCAAAGAGAACAAGATCCCTCTAAGGAAGCTGGGCAAGGGTTTCTCACCATCTGCAGAGAGAAAGAAGCATTTCTTCCACCACAGAAGTCTCAAAGGGCTTTCAAATTTCACAAACACACCTTCTGATCACTCCTGCTACAGGTACGAAGAACTATAGATCTGACAGAGAAACAGATACTATAGGAGAGAAGAACTAGGCTTTTAGCCTGCCAAAAATTAAGTGCAAGGTTTGATATGATTACCTTCTGCAGATATATCTAGAGGCAATGTGTCAAAAAGAGAGAAATGGTATTTCATATCAAGGGCGATGTGGCACAGGAACAAATGAGTATAAATTGGGCATGAAGAATTGAAATTGTTCTGGAAATTCAAAACAAGTGCCTTGTTACTGGTCACTGTTCTGAAGTACTGGGAAGCCCAAACTTCAAACTGCTTTTAATGTGGAGTTTAATAAATTGATTAATGGCATTGCATGATGCAATGTCTTGTAATAGTAAAAAAAAAAAAAAAAAAAAGAAAAAAAAAGAAGCCATGCTTAGCTAACCGGGATATAAATAGGAACATCTGATATTTCATTGTTTGCCTCAAACTGCAATGATTAAAGTTGCTGATTCAGGCACCTTTAGGGCCAAGTTGATCATCCTACTTGCTTAAGACAACAATGCTGCAATTCATTTGTCAGTGTTCCTATTCTGATGTGCATCATCTCCACCTTTTCAAGGAGTAAATATGCGGCACAAGAAGGAGTCACATTTCCATTCTGCTATCAATAACTGCCAAGTAATATAAGAAACTACTCATACCTTACTCTATAGATATAAGAGCCTATAAAGGTAAAAAAAGTAGCACTAGGTCATTCATTTCTACATGTAAGTGGATTTCCTCCCCTCACTGGGCGTCCTATGAGAAGGAAATATTAGATCTCACCATCTTTGATATTAATGCAGTACAGATTTGGAGTCTTGAGGAATTCAATTTAAAACAGCAAGTTTTTTATAGAAAGTTTTTCTGTAAGTGTATCACTCCAAGCCTTGTCCTCTAATGTGATCTTGGAAATTGTCTTTTCAACTGAATATGAAGTAATTATATTTTGTTTTAGTTTTATATGCTTACTATACACTAATAGTATAAATTATACACCTTGCTCTCTAGTGTGTATTTTTTATATGAAAGTTCAATACCTTTATGAAAGCCACTTGGATTCATTAAGAAATAAGTGAATAAATTTTGCAGTAGAGGAGTCCTACAGACAGCATTCTAAAAACCAACTGGATTTCCTAGAGAATTATGTTTTTTCCATAGAGTATGCTGTAGCATATATACAATTAACAACAAAATTTTATACAAAAGTTGAAACAACGCCATGGGAAATGTGCCATTTTTCTCAAATTCCCTAGGACTTTTCTACAAGGTAACCACACAGCAACATATTAAAATAATTCTTCTTTAATGATTACATTTTGGTCCCATTGCAATTTGATTGCACTTTGTGATAAACATTCACTTCTTTATAACACTGAGTTTATTCGACTTTTCAGACACATACCATATTTTTGACCATGGTCTATTGTCAATATTGAGAAGACTACATAGATTTGGGGATCAATCATCCTCAATCTGGTTGAATGATCATATCATAAAAGAAATTGAAGATAGTTTGGTGATCACTGGGTAGACAAAACTAATTAAATGAGAAAGAAATTTTAGTAACGTAAAATTTAGTTCAGGAGGGAAACATGTTTGAAGTTGTCTATAAAATGAAAATATACGGGCATATATCAAGCATTGTTAAAGACAGTTTATTGATTGTGCTAATCACATCTAGAGAAAAATGACCTAAATAGATAATTAAACTATACTGGACACAGAGCAGTGCACTGTGCTTATTGGCTCAGTACTCACTATCTTATTGGTCTTTAGCCATGAGACAATCTTTGCTTTTGGCACCTGTAAAACTGCCATTTTAGAAATCACAGCATACAGTTGTAATGATCCAGGGAGATGAAAACAACCAAATGTATGATTAAATAGGGAAATCTTACACAGGGAAATCTTACGCAGGGAAAATAATAGAAACATCTTTGTTCAATAACTGATGCATATACAGATGCTCTAACCCAAAGGAATAATTACATTGACTTAAGTTATGTAAATTAAAGACAACAGGACAGGCATATAGAAGCAGAGATTTCTAAAATTTTATAATTATATAGGAAAAAAACTTCTCAAAAGAAAATTTATTTTCAAATCAGTGGACCAAATCTACAAAGAGACAAGTTGGTAAATCATATTAAAAGCTCTGAAAAACGAGACACATTATAATTGTTACACAAATTGTACAATCTTGATGCAAATTCATAATCTAGCTTTGAAATTGGCATTCATTGGCAGTGAGACAAGTAATAATTATCTATAATGCGTACTGACAAGGTGGAGCATTAAAACCACTAGGTGCCACTTTATTTTTTATTGTCTAGGTTGCACAATATAAAAAGAAAAACTCTGCTTTTCCAGCAAGTTTGAAATACATGACAGCATCTCTTTATGCATATCTGTAAAGGTGATGTATATTTCATAGAACATTAAATGTGCCATTTAAATTTACTCTATTCTTAAGAATTATTGATTTTACAGTTGAGATGTCTTTTACACTATCACCAAATCAGATCTTTATGTTTCCTTTTGCTTGGTTTGGGGGAATACAGGTTGAATTCAATATGTCTGATAGTTTTTGATTACAAGTGTCTTATATCTCAATTGTTCCTTTAAGGTACATAAAAAAGTAAGATTTGGGGGTTTTTGAGTCAGTGGTGATATTGCCATTGATCTCAATGGGGAGTGGAGAAAGGACCGTTATTGACTACAGGCTTTTAAGAAAGAGGAAAAACAATTACACAAAACCCATAAAGTATTGACAAGTTCTATATTAATGAAGGAATATGTACTTCACACACAAAGAAGAAAAAACAAATTGGCTTCAGCATCTCAACTGGATCAAGTTTCCAGTAATGATTATCTCCAACCTAGTTTTATGTAGTGGATAATGGAACTGGGTCTCAGTATCCTGTTTTGGACCCTTGGCTTAAAGATTTCAAACACAAAAAATGTCTAAAATCAGTGCAATTCCTTAGTGATACTTTTTTTTTTTTTTTTCCCCCTGCTGAGAGAGCTAAGTATCATTAGCACTTACCACCAGTACTTACATAATAGTTTTCAGTGTCCAAGGGCATGTTGGCAACTGTTTCAAGTCACCTGTAAGAGTTAGACATACTGCATTAGAAGAAAAATTCTGGAGAGACAGCACTAAAAAAAAATAAAAAATGAGGGAGGGGGGTAAATACACTAAAGATTACAGAAATTCAAAATATTCAGCTATACAAATAATATAGTCAAATCCTAGAAGCCTACGAAAAAGAGGACTGTAAAAACACCTGGCAATTATATAGCAAAAATTTATCTCTGCAGACACAAATCTGTGCATTTCTCTTGGTGCTAAATTTTACCTGTGGAAAAAAATTGGAGATTCAATTAAAAATATCTTTTTTCAACATTGAAAAATAAGTCAAGTAAAGTATCCCAGCTGATAACTGAGACAGGAAAAAAAAAAAAAAAAAGACAGACAGCAATTTTGCATTGCCTAAGAATCCTGTTTCTTAGTCTCTAGATGTATTTTGGAATGAAACAACCTTTTAGAACCACCGGTGTAAGTAATAAAGTCAAAGCAATACCTTCTATCAGCAGCCCAGAATACGTCCGATTTTTTTCCCCTTTCTTTCCCTGTCTTAAAGCTAACGGATTAAATGCTCCAGCTTTCCTGGGATGCCTTTTGTTGTATTAACAGCCAGTATAACATCAGGAGAAAAAATACAGCAGTCATAGCAGTATTCCTGTCTTGAGAGGCAAGAGGATACAAAGGAGGGATGCTTCTTGTTATGGACGGAACGTGGGCCCAGTGCTCCTCCTCTGTGGTACAATGTTACTTCATCAGTGTTGCATCTCTCTCAGCTGAGGATTAAGCTACAGCAGAATTTCTCTCTTTAGCCAACCTTTTTCTCTCCCTTCCGTCTCCTACCTCCATCTACACAAAAGATGCTGATCAAGTAACTGACAGAACTGTGAATGAAGAGAACAAAAGATCTAAAGAGCAATATATTGATCTGTTCCCTCCTGTCAAAGTTTTGGCTAATTTTATACCATTTGACTTGTTTTGGCTAGAAATCACTTTCTCCATTTTATCTAACCTAGGAAAATGATGTTATATATTCATATACACATATCACTTCACAAGGATCTCAAAGGTCTTTACAAATTGAATGTATATCATACAAGAATCTTTTCAGACACCCAGGAATTGCAGTTAGTTCTAGGGTGAATTGCAGGGGCTCTAGTGATTTTACACGACAGTTTATAATAGGAATTGAAGATTGCATCCATTTGGAACTGCAGGTGAAGCTAGGTAAGGAGAAAGTAATTACCCAAATTGGAATTTGAATAGAGTGCTAACAACTCCATTCTTGTAGAACAATACTGACATGCTTTTGGTTTTGTCACTCATGTGAAAGAGGTAATCACCTCTATAATATGAAGCCCCTTGCTCACTGCTGAGCCATAGATTCAGAACTGACTCAAATGAGCACAGGTTTTTTTTAAAAAACCTACCACTTGATTTTCTTTCTGGTTTTGCCAGGAGGAAACCAGCCTCTCTAATCACAGTTTTTTGTTCAGGAACCAGCCTGTTCAATTACACAACTGAAAAAAATACAGCCCAAAATGGCTTTTGCCAATGGAAAAGCCATTTTAGATGCATTTCAGCAGTTGAGCCCAGTTCTCTGTAGCGGCACTAACATTGTTTTCTTTGTCTTCAGAACTACCCCAGGAGCAAACACTCTCTGTATGTACAGCACAGGAGCAAAGATATGACTTATGTGTCTGTACTGTCTTTTAGGGTTGTCACAAGGTTGTTGTCAGCTGTGGACTCATGGTCTGACAGTGAGTGCTGAAAATCCAGGATCAGGTGAAGGACTGGGGTTCAGGACCTTCACACACCTAATCAAATTAGTACTCTGATTGACATGCAGTTTGGCAAGGCAGAGAACAGGAGGTTTAGCCTGCTGCTAGCTTAGTTGTAAAGATCGTTCTGCCTAAGCACTGCAAACTCTCCATACTCCTTAAGAATTTCCATATTTTTTTATGTGCAAGGAATTAGTTGTGATTTTCCTACAAACGCTAACTGTAATTTAAAAGACATCAAATTCCAATCAAATAAATCAAAACTCTTTTTTTTTTTTTTTTTTAGTTTTGCCTTTACCTGAACTCAAGAATCACTCTTCTCATAGAGAAGCAGAGCCTTTGGTGCTGATGGATACTGTATCAGAATTTTACATGTACATTTCACAGAATGTTAAAATCATATGGGTTTTTCTCTGTCACTGAGAAAGCCATAATTGTAGTTAAGCTCAAAATTAACAAAATCTTTAAGCATTACCAGCAATTATATTGAAAAACCTTCTTATTGTGGTGGTAATAAATGAGACCACAAAAGACCCAGGCATGCTTTTTCAGTTCCTTTTGGCAGTTATTCTGTCTGAAGCAGATGTATCCATTGCAATTAACCTATATATTATAAGAAATACTGAAAGGAAGCTACAGCCTGAATACAGACAGCATATGTGATTTAGAGACAGGGCTTCCAAGAATAGAGTACCAAATAACCAGAGCTTCTACATCATGCTTCAGTTGGTGTTGAAACAAAGGAGGGCAATACTTGCCCTGTCATCTATTCATAGGAGATGAAGACAAATATATCTGTGTCCCTGAGCTATTTCTGAAGACTTGAGAACAGCTGCAGAAGAGGTCAGAAATAGAAGGAGTTTGTCAACTTTCTCATTAACCAAAACCAGAAGACACATGTTTCCAAGGAGGTAATACGTATCAGAAAGAAACGTACTGAGATTCAGCAGCAGAAGCTCTCTACTCGTTTCTGTTCATCCCATCTTCTGATGGGATGGTCTCAGCATGAAGAAGCTATTGTAATCCACTCCTTTACCTAGTGGGATGTAGGATCCAGCAGATGCCTTTTGTCTCTGTTGTGCCAGGTTGCACAGGCACTTTGAAGCTGGTGCAGAGAAGGCTCCCAAAGGATCTGTGTGCTCAAGGATTCACCTCTCTTGGTGAATTTTTAGACCAAATTAGAGCAGGAGGATGGAGCACAGAATAGAAGAGAGAGTGTTATGAGTTATTTTAACATTGTTATAGTTGCTTCTGCCTTTCATAATGTATAACACAAGACACTCAGCATTAGAATATCGTTCAACTTTCCTGTACAAGCCTTAGGATCAATATTACAGCAATCCAAAGAATCTATAACTATCTACCTCTGCTATTGTCCTTCAAGATTTTTATGTATTTTCTAGTCATCACATTAAACTAACCTATTAACTTGATCAGTTTTGTTACAAGTACTCTTCTTGCCACTTTCCCACTGCCTTGACACTCTTCTAAAAGAATAGTGCAAAACTTTAACAAAAAATTATACATAAAATCTAGTCAGCCTATCACTAAGAGTTCAGATTATTTTACAACGTAGTATAGGACTGTCTGAGTTGGGCTCTCAACCCACTTCACCTAATTGTTCCCACTGAAATCAGAAGTAAAATTCCCACTGACTTCTTAGGGAGTGGCATTAGTCCGATGCTAAGCAGTTTTAGCAGATTAATTACAACTGCACCTTTCCTCCTGTATTCTATGTATTTTTCTACTCCAGCTGCGCTCCTGCCCTTTCTTTTCCTTAGGAATATTTGTGTTCTCTGACCTGCATCAGTTTAATGTTATTTCCCTTGGACTGCTCCTAATCTAACGTCAGTTTTTAATCCATGTTTAAATTGATATTCAGATGTTAAACATCAATACATGACTGTGCATGATGAGGGGTTTATTTTAAAGTTGTTCTCTTCAGTGTCTTGCCTGTTCTCTCATCTCCTCATTTAAAAAGTAAATTAGAGTAATTAGCAAGCAACACCTATATCGAATTTACTTGTGACTGACAGGTGAATTGTGTAACTTAATGATGGGTGAACTGATATAAAATGGATAAGAGAGACTATCAATTCTGTTCCCTAGGATTAACTCATCAGTGAGTACATCTTCTGTAAGAGAAATAGCTTGATCGCAGTTTAAAAGATTTTTCTGCTAAATAGAACATTTTAACTATATCGAACTAATCTAAAATTCAGAAGATTAGCCTCCTAGTATGGATTTCTGAACTATGCCATGCATGTGCCTTACCTAGAAAACGCTACTACTGAAATCTTTCTTCAACCTCCTGCTTTCTGTTTTTTCAATTAAGAATTGTGGTATTTTCAGTTACAAAAGATGTTCATTTTCCTGGCACTTTTGATTCTAGACTCTCCAGATATAAACCTCAATACGGCACATCTTAATTTCTGTGTTTCAGTTTTAGGTTCATATTTTCCAAAAAGCAAAAACCTCCACATTTTGGGCTTGACTTCATAAATGCAAATGACTGTTTTAGAAAATGTTAGGCTGAATATAAGGAAAGTAATTTTTCTTTACAATTACAGTACAAGTCTCATATGTGCAGTATGCTAATCTTCACTTCATTACACAACCGCAGTTATATAAAGTACTTTACACCCAGAAAAAACAATAATTTGGATGTGATTTTATGCAACAGAACAATTGCATCTACATTTTCTATTTAGAATAAGTACACTCTAAATGGATTTAATTTTGGAGCTACAACTAGAAGAGCTGCTGTTTAAATATTATTTCCTAACCAAAAATCTGTAGTACATATCCCTTTTTTATCTAACATGTAGCAACTGAAATGAAAGTTTTATGTAGAAAGTTTGTTATATTCTATCACCTCTTGTTCACAGTAAGTACAGGCAAGGTACAGAGTCAGATGGATCACCCTTGCCTCCAGACCCAGCAAATAAATAGAGTTCCTCAACTGACAGAAGTATTGGTCCTTGTCAGAACCAACCCTAGCAATTTTCTGTGGATCTGCTGGGAGTCAAAAATAAAGTCCTCCATAGACAAGTAATTTCTAGAGTTAGTGTAAGATTTGGGAAGAATTAGGAAAAAGATTCTCTGGGATATACTTAAGTGGGACATTGTAAGATGTGTCAGCGTGAAATCTATGGCTACAGAGTGAAAAATGAAATGCTTATTCTAAGTCAAACCTAGACTGGATTCACATTACAGATTTTTTCCTAAGATTCTTTATGACACTTGAGGCCAGAGCTGAGTGATGCACACTTAAAAGGCAAAATTCAGAGCACAAGAGGTAGACACATGTAATGGATCTGTCTCAAAGTCCGTATCAAAGGCTTTAAGATAGATTTGTATCATAAAGTTTCAAATCAACTAGAGATAGCTTCCTCTAAGTTTTTAAACTCAAGAGAAAAATTAGGGTTTTGTAACTATTAAAGTAATTCTACAGCAATGTAGTAGACCAAGGTTGGATTTTTTTTTTTTTTAATTATTACTAGCTCTGTATTTGTTGGCCTCATTAACATGCCAGAAAAAAACCATCATGAATGCTAGAGAGCTTTTTTAAAGTCAGAAGCTTTTGAGAATGGCATTAAATCCTCTAACAGTTTTGTGTTTGCCTTTTGATTTTTTTTCTTTTAAAATTATTCTCTTTTAAATCTGGATGAAAATTGAAAGACCTAATTATTGAACATGAGGCTTACATGGGGCAAGAAAGAAGCCAAGAGATCTGAAGCTGACAGCCCCTTTGGTAAGTAAGCTCAAAGAAGAAGGTTTAAGGCAGAAAATAAGGATACACTACCACACAGACAAAAAGCTATCTGCTTTCAAAGTCTTCTAAATAGGTTGATATAAGTGGTGCACCTTTTTCATTGGCCTTCTCCAGAGGGTGCAAACTGAGAAAGGAAAGATTAAAAAGCTATATTGCTATCTAAATAGCCCGGAGTTATTATATTTGTGGGGAATCTTCAGGGTCTGTGCTGACTAAGTATTGTTAAAGAAAACACAGGAAACCAGAAGGGTAGAGCTGTTGAGAAAAGCAGTTCTCTTAAAACTTATGACGATCATCAGTGCCCAGTGTGAGCACCTTTTACTGCTGCCACCACAGAATGTGACACTACTGGCAGTTATGTCAAACACAGACTCAATGAGAAAATGTCTATGGAGAATGGGACTGTGTTCTTCTGCAGTTTTGCTGGGGGCCTGTGGTCACTCGTAGGCATTTAGATCGCCGTAAGTCAGTAATCAAAAGTCAAATAGTCACTGAGGACTAGTTCAGAAAAACAATCTTGTTGATTACCGCTGTTTAACTCAGCCTCTATTTAGTAGCATGAGTATAAGATAATTTGGGGCATAGTCCTAGCAGTGGGGTTCTGCAAATTTTCACTTCCCAGCCATGCAAAACAATTTCAAAAGCTGGACGTGGAAAACCATATACTTATAACAAATCCATTATTTAAATCAACTAAGTTCTGTTAGAATCTATCACACATTCTGCTGTATGACAAAGATCTAGTGAGCATTAGCTGACTGATATATGTAACATAAACCTTTGCATAACAACCAACTCCAAACAGCTCAGACAAGAGCCTCATAGAAATATAACCTTCCACACCATCTACCTATCAGCTGTTTGAGGCTTAAGTGCTGCAAAAGTCATACACTTTCTCCTTTAATGAGGAATAAATTACCCTATGTACACAACTGTTCTTATTCAGTTAATGAAACTTCTCTTCATTTGATTTACTTGTTGACATATAATATCTTGAAGACCTTACAAGCTATATGTCAAATTGTGAGATGTGCACATATAAAGAGACACGCTGTTGGCAGGAGTGAAATACAAACTTCAGGGGTAGGGAGGTAGCAAGACATGATCGTTTTTAACTGCAGCCTTAAGAAAAGATGGGTTTGGATATGGGCCATGACTACTATTGAATTTGTCAAGATGAATTATAAAATATAATACCATTACCTCTGGGATACAAATAAGAATTAAAATGGTGAACTGTGTGCAGTCGGTGCTGCAAAAGAAGTAGAAGGCAACATTTTATATTCTCACACCTTCTACAATTTCAGAAGGCAAAATACCAGAGGAGGAATTTGCACCCAAGGCAGCTGCATTTGTATAGACAGGCAGGGTATACAAGCACCATCAGAAGCTGTCTGCATAGCAAAGTGGAGGGAAAGAAGAGCAAAATATTCTACTGAAAACAAACTCTTCAGAACAACTATACTCTGTGGACACTTAGGTGATGAATTAATTGTTTGCACATACCATAAATATACTCTCAAGAGCCAAGGTGGCATGAACACTACAGGTCTAATTGAAAGGTTTGGAAAGGGTATGAAACCTCCAGAACATTATGTTTCCACACTGCTGTAAGGAGTCATTCAGAAGCAAATAGAATTGGATTCCTCCATTACCATTTCCAAGACGCTTGCAATTTCTCCATCACAGACACCAGGCATGCAGACAATTGATTTAAGTCAATTGATTAACTACACATTACTTAAGATCTACTTTGAGTTTCAGTGGAAGTACAAAGAGGGCATAAGGTTTGTGTGAATCCTTTTAACCTGGCTGCTCAGTGGGGCTCCCATAGCAGAAATCAAAGCTGAAAGAAGTGTGAGCACAATATTTTAGTGGGGCACAGATCAGTCCAGTTGAGGCTACTGATTTGTACAGTCCCAAGCTACCAAATTGTCCTTATTGGGAGCAATAGGTCATCTGCCTCAGGAACTCATCAGGAGCAAGGAACTGCTGCCCTAATACAATTCAGTGGCTCTCACAGAGTTTTGAGTGGTGGAAACTTGTACAGTGTGCAGCAGTCTGTTTTACAGCTCCTTTGGTAATTCAGCAGGAGCCAAGAGCAATTGCTTTATACAAAGGCAAGATGATGGCCCATTAATCAGTAAATCAGTTCTGTCAAGGTGGAAGAGTGACAATTTTTAAGTTGTTGAGGGTAGCAAAATACCTCACACTAGCCATGCCTTCTCTTCAATTGAACTTTAGGACCAAAAGCATATGCTTTTGAAAGTCTGAATGGATGAAAAATACAGGAAGAGTGTACAAAGGTGAGAAGAAACATTTCTCTTATGTTGAGAAATTATGTCATGGGAAGATTTCTAGGAATATTTACAGAAATTTAATTCCTGCAAAAGTAATAGAAATTAATTTCAGTCATTATTGGATGCGAGGACACTCACTACACCAAACCACAAAACTGCACATAAATTTCGTAGTAGCTGGCACCTAATCAAAGCTGCCAAAATAACCACTCAGACTAATCGTTATTTAGGATAATTATCACATACAAAACAAAACTAAACAGAACAGTATAAATCCAGTGAAGAAAAGTCAGGACCTTCAAGTTTCAGCAAGGCCCAGCACAGGGTGAAGATTGTCATTACAGTTCTTTATACATTAAAATAACCCAAGACATACCATGTTAATTGTGACACCTAAACTATTGTCTTAGCTGGAGGGTTCAATGTTTAGCAGCCTCTCCCATTGCTCTCATAAACCAGCCAATTGTTTTAACTACGTTCCAACATTTTCTGTGCTGGCCTGTAAAACAGCAAATACTGGGTATGCCCGAGCCGTGACAGTGTCTGGAAGTCACATACAAGGTGAGCACTGCCCATAGTGACTAGTGACGCCCAGCAGCATGACAGCACCGTTGGTTTACACCTCGTTCCTCCAGTAACTGCTGAGTTGATCACTGAGAAGGAACAATCACAGCCGGAAGTTGCCCTTTGCTGCCATGCCACTGGCATCTCTGTATGAGATTTAAAAATGCTACAAATCTTATTTAGATCTTATGAAAATATTTCCACAGACAGCTGGTGAGCACTGCCTGACCTGCATTTTGTTTTTAAATGAATCAGCCCATTGAATTCAACCAATTTGGGCTGTTCAGAGCTGATAAAAATGCCCCCAACTTTATTACTGACAGCTTTTTTTTATAGCAAATCCCTAGACATGAAGTAAGGGTAAAATGGAAAGGGCCAAACAAACCACAGACTTACCTTGTTGGCCTTAAGATTCCAGGAGCACAGGAGAGGTGAATTTCATGTGCTCCCTTAGGTCCTCTACTGCAAATGTGACCTACTCTGTACCTTCATGTTGCATACGAGGCAGAGTGCTAAGTGTCACCGACCGTGTCACAGATGGCACAAAAACCAGCACTGCACGTTAGCCACTTTTGTTCTGTCTTGCTGTTAATGAATGTGTACCACACCTAGTTTTGCTGTGCTGTTGACAAATTCTATGCTGCCTCAGTAGTAACAGCTTGCAAGCTGCATCCTTAGACATGTCGCATATACTTTTACCATCCTCAGATTAAATTTAAAGTTAATTATCTTGTGCCTTACCTGATTTATTAATCCTTTCCTTACCATTACTATTGTATTGATAAACATCCAGAGCCCATTTTTTGAGCTATAAAAAGCATTTTACCTCCTTGTGCTCCCTAGATTTCCAGCTTGTAAATTAAAAAGTAATAGAGCAGCTATTCATTCCACTCTGAAGAAATTAAAGTTACAACATTATGACTACAATTATTAATGAATCCATTTCCCAAAATTACTTTTTTATGATGTACATGAAAAAAGCAAATAACGGCATAACAAATAGGTGAAACAAATGGTGAGTGGAGCGTGGCCAGCATTTGATTCTGATAATTAGAAATACTGAAGAAGAGTTATATATCCAACTAGAAGAAAAAAAAAAAGCATGACATTAGAAGCCAAACTATCTTAATATTTGCAAGAGAAACACAGAACAAATCCTACTGCTGTTACAAGCTTTGTGCATAATTTGGGTTCAACAGGCATAGTCCCCAGAAATGAAGGGAACCTTCGTCTAAAGGGCTGCAGTCAGAGTAAGAAGCTGTTGCCTCTAGAAGGGATAGAAGTTTCACTGGCTGCATAGACTCCACCAAGTTGGTTTTCCTCATTATAATGGCACCTGCTGAAAGATTTTATTATATTACGTTCTACATAACTGCTTTCTCAGGAAGGTGAATTATGGTCTGTGGTACAATGATAAGTAGTTAATCACTGATGATATTTTGTGCTCAGTATTTTCTATACATCAGTGCACTGCACTGTCATTGGTTTATTATAGTGACTGATTTGACAAAGTGTGATGATTTATTAAATATTTTTTGAAATTTTCAGACTCTATTTCAATGGCTAGTGACACATTCTGTTGCCATTACCTTCAGCTAATTAGCACTCCTGGATTTTTTTTACACAACTGACTGAAGATGAAGCACACCACCACCAGGAAATTGCATGAAGGGTGCGACACCAGAAAGACTGCCGTTCAAATGCTTTGGACTGAATTCAAACCTGATATTTTAGCCACTGGAATTCTATCGGGGAAGTGAAGTTCCACTGATTGTATCACATCTGAATTTGGTTCCTTAATATTAAACTATGTTGCTGCTCTTGATTCTTTTTACAGAAGAGCTCCACTGCCGGGGTAAAATTCACCTCAGCACAATAGATCAACACAAAGCCTATGAATTAGTTGAGTCCCACTTATGTGTTGCTTAAAATAGAACTATAACCTAAACAGCCTTTTATTCACCCTCTATAGAAAAGTAAGTTCTCTTACTTACTTACTTACCCCCACCCCCCAACCTCTCTCTCTGCATATTCAGAAGTGTACTTTTCAGAAAAATAAAGATTTTTTCATGTTAATTTATATAGCAGGATAATCTAGGACCAAGGGCATCAAACAACAATGATCAAATGAAATGCTCAAACAGGCAAGTTCAGTATTTGACAGGGGAATAAAGGGAAAGTGTTAGCAATATCTTTAATAGCATTCCTGTCGGTAGCAATAAGAAATCTGCAGTCATGACTAGCAAATACTTCATAGCTGAAAATATTTTGTACCTCCTTCCCATTTCCACTTGTATCTGTATCATCAAATAAACTGTTGATCCCAAAGGAAACGTGATCAAAGCCTAAGCCTGGAGTTTGCATCTTATCTTCCATATATACGATGTCATTTTCTCTAACAGTTGTTGTAACTGCATTGTGTTTTGTGTTACTTTTTCTTTCAGAAATGTGTATGAATAGATTGTTACCTTATGTTTCCACTATATTGCCTTTAAGATTGGCTTTTCTTTTGCTGTTACCTCTTAAATTGGCAAGAAAAATAATAACTATAATAGAAACTCAACCTACTGTGATCAAATTCCTGCCCTTTCCTGTTCCATTCTTTCTTGTTCAGTCTTGCTCAATCAAGGCACAGCATCGTACAGTCAGTTTTATAATACCTAGGTATTTTCCTCTAAAGTGGCAGGATGGCCGCAGGCAACATACTTAAATTGACAAGCAGTATCAGATCAGTAGAAAGCACTTGATATACCAGCTTTATAGATTTTTTTCAAAAATAACTGTTCCACTAATATAATATTTCTTTATTTGGATAACATTTAATTGATAGATATACTTTATTACAGTAACATATTCCTAGCTATGTTTAATGTAATATTTATGACAGTTTATAGATATAGGAAACCTTGACTTTTATTTCCCAAGTTACTTGTAATATTTAACAGTAGACAATACAAATAACATATTATGCTCATAGCATGTTTATTTTTATCTCTATAATATACTGTCTGATGGTGATGGCACTGCGATGATATCTTTTACCAAAGTCAACACCAATTATTTTTTTTTATTATTAGAATTATTAGTGAGAAGAAAAAAAAATGAAACAAAACAAAACAAAACCCAAAAGATTATTGTGAAACAAACACTTTTGTGATTCCTTTTTGTACAACATGAAATGTCAGGAAAGGAATTAAAGGGAATGTTATAACTTAACAAATACAAGGAGGACAAAGAGCCTTATTGTTTTAAAGCTAATGGTAAATTAACTTTAGCTCAGAATCAGTTTCCAAATTGGAAAAACCTCAGAATATTGCATATACTCTGGTCCCTTTTTATTTAAGAAATGTGAATTTAAATTGGAATGGGTTGCATAGCAGGACTAATACAATGATTAGATGACTGGAGAATTTTTCTTTAATTGAAAAATAGATTAAAAGAACCTGAATTGTTTAGTCTACAGAAATGAAACTGAAAAGGGAAGCTAAGGAAGTCTGCAAATATTGTAGGGGCAGGAACAAATATTAAGATGAGAGAAGAATTATTTCAGTTACGCGGCGTAATGGTCTATGGTCACACTGATATAATTTTTTCTTGTAATAACTCAGTAGAAATGAAGGGTGCTTCCCAGGCCTCCACAGATGGAACTTTTAAAATGGAATTTAAAACGGGCAGGGAGCACTTACGCTCTTTACAACTGAGACAGACATAACAGAATATAAGTGATCATGGAGTAGAAAGGAAGGGTTGGGTTTAAAAGCGTTTCCTAGCCATCTTTTTGATCTCAAAGGTAATGTTTGCAAGACACTGAGCTGCTGTTTGAATGTCTGTTCTCTCCTGCTTTAATCTTGTGAAAAATTACAGTTGATGCTTTTGTTCCTTTCTGTAGATCTTACGTTTGTCACAGTGCATTGAAAAGTGTTTTATTAATTGTGATGAGGGGGGAGTAAATGTTTAGGAACATAAACATAATATGTGGCAACCTGAGAGTGGGGAAGGGGACAGAGCTAAGTGCCTCAAGAAATCCATTCCATCTTTGTTCTTTAAATCACCTTTTTTTCTCCCTTTCTATCTGTATATACACAATTTGTAATCTTAATCATCATCCCTTCCTCTCACCCATACATGCGTGCTCTGAAAGTTTTGTTTTGATGCTAAGGGGTCAGAGCTACAGGAGGAACCAACATGAACACATCAGTCTCCATCTCACACAGTGCTAGAAATCAATAACAATTTGCTAGTCTTACAAGCAGAAAAGAAACCCTTCTTTCCTTCTAATCCATGAGCAGTTGACAAGTTTCCCTTTCCTCCTACTGTGTAGTGGTGTGTGAGGCTGTGATACAAAAAAATTACCCATCCAACTCAATGTTATCCACAGCTTATGTTTACTTACAGGGCAAATTATCAATTATCAGCTCTAGTAAGTTTTTCAGTCTCAGCATCAGTGCTCAGATGCCTCACAAAAACAGAAGGAGAATTGTTCCCGAGGTCACAGGGACAGATTGCACAAACTAATTTATGGAAACAGAGAGATATAAACCACCGAAAAGCAACAGTGTGCAGTTTCACTGAACCAGAAGGAAAGGCAAACGTAAAAAGGCTTTCTTGAATCTGGCCCAATAATTGCCTTCTTCAATATGGTAATTATCAAAGATATCCATGTAATCATTCCCCTTCTTGCCATATTCTCTATCAATTGGAAACTGAAGTCAATTCGCAGTACTGAAATCATTACTGTTTTTACCATTAGAGACTAGCGTGAAGTTGTCTCTCTAATTTTCCAACAGCAAATTGAGACAAAAAACTAGTAATGCAAAACCAGTATTTATATAATACAGTCCCACCAACTCAAAGCAAAAATTCCTATCTAAAAGAGCATGAACAAACTCAATGCATAATAGATTTAGCAGTTCATGCAACTATATAGGAAGTTTGGATTTTTTTTTCCCTAAAGATATTTAAGAAAAAATAATCACATAATTTAACTACTTTTTAAATTAATTCCCTTCATGAATGTACAGCACTTTAAAATCTTTATGGTAGGAGAAATTA
The DNA here is from genome assembly GCF_965638725.1 of Aptenodytes patagonicus. Lineage (NCBI taxonomy): Eukaryota > Metazoa > Chordata > Aves > Sphenisciformes > Spheniscidae > Aptenodytes > Aptenodytes patagonicus. Next base: position 47,344,193 of record NC_134952.1, read on the forward strand.
CTTTTCTAACTCATTCTGTAAATAATGTAAATAAACGTACTTTAACTTTGGATATGATGCAGTACATAGCAAATATGGCAAATACGCCAGGAACAGAAGAAAATTCAGCTAGCGCTTTTCAGGGAAGAAGGAAGTACATTTCCTTTGAACATTGTTTGACATTAGACTGATGAAATCTTTGTTGGATAAATGATTTGGGCTAAGAGGAGTCTTTTTTTCCCCCTGTAGTTTACCACGCTACTCATGTATTTTCTTTCCTGTCATCGCTGTGGCTGTGAGCATTACAGCTGTCTAGGATGTTAAATGCCAGAAGCTAATTAAGCAGAGCAGTAAATTAAAGTTGCATTTACCATTGAAGGTAAAAGAAACTAGATCTCTGTTACCTGCCATTAAAAATGATAAGACGTTTGCATTTTTGTTCAGAAGTGCCCTTGCTCCCCTAACTGTTGCTGTAACCTGCTAGAGAGATTTTACAAATTATTCAAATTTCCCCATGCAATTGCCAAATATCAACAGCTGGTGTTTCACAAGTAACAGACTTCTGCCTTAACATGGGCACCACAGTTAGCATGTGCCTAAAATAGGTATACAGAAAAAATGCATATTGGTGAAAGACTGACATGTTCACAAAACTCTCAGATACGAACACGCTTAGACTTCTATGTTGCAATCCTATTTTCTATGTTGAACCTCTCTGTCCTTAACAATAATAAAAAATATATCAATATGAAAGCAGGAAGAAGATACAGCAGGAAGGCGTTTACCTTTTCAATTTATTCCTCCCTGAAGTGTCTATCCAATGTTTGATCTTTCCAGAATTATTGCAGTTTGTTTTTTTTCTCGATGCTTCTTCCCTTAGGCATTTGTGGGCTTTGAGAACACTCACTAAATGTGTGGAACAGGATGCTGCCTCTCACAAACAGACGTATAATAAAAAGGGATGGCAAAATACAACCTGGCAGAAGCCTCTCTGCATCACGTTCTTGTTGAGCACTGATGGTATTAGATTCTAGTCAGCAAGGATCTGCCCACGCATCCCAAGGGACTGTTGTTAAGGTCAACTGGAAAATAAATTAAAGCAACTCCTGCAGAAACGGAACAATATTCAGAACATTCGTTCAGATTAAACAGGAAGGAAATTTATTTTCTGGATTTGTTTTTACTCATTTCTTGACACCAAAAACACTGACATTTTATGACATGCTGTTAGCTGTTGAGAAGGATGATAGCTCTGAGGGATTATAGAATCCAAACTGCTTGACCTGAAAGGGTTATGGTGACCTATGCTCCTTCTTGTCTCCCGCTTGCCCCAGAAAACAGTATGAATAACAAATACTGCTTCATAACTGCAGGTCTTTGCAGGTGCTTACAAGGCAAAGAACACAGCAGCAGAGCTAGAACCTGAAAGCAAATAAAACCAGAAACAGTCTGTGCAGTAAAACTACTGCAGAAGCATGACTGGAAGATCACTATGACAGCAGCATTTAATTAAGTCAAGAAGAAATAACTGCATCTCATTTGTTCTATTCCTTTTACTATTTCTGCTAGCAGAATCACAAATGTTTACTATTATTTTAGCAAAAGATGGTTTAAAAAGATGGATGTTTCAACTAACATTGTGCACTATACGTATACCATGTCAAAGGTGATTTCTCTGATAGCAAGAAGCTATTGATTGAGAAAGAATTCTGTAATTCAATAGTTCAGAGGGAAGTAAAATATAATTAGAAATATAGGCATATATTTAGAGAAATGGGGATCTCTATGAGTTATATTTTTAATGTATTTTATTTTGAAAGCCCAGGGTACTTACTAGTCTGTGAACCTATGTGAATCTCCACTGATTTCCAGGGTATGTTATCCTCATAGGAGGATTAACTACAAAAACCTAAAGCCCATCCATTGCCTCCATGGATCACAATCACACTTGAAGTATTTCAGTGTAATGCCAACAGAAGATAAAGGTTCTATATTAAGTGCTATTGCTCTTGAGAATGGAGTGAATTGCTTTTCTTCCAAACTCTTCTGATTGTCAATTTAAAATCTCAAGCTTGACTGCTTCAAAGTCTTAATATTCTACCAGATTTTTTAAGAGTTCTGAAACTTTGCAAAAACATAAAACATTTAAATCCTAATATGGTTGAAATACCTAATCTGAAAGTCATTCTTTTTTAATCTGATGCAGTCTGCTGGACTTTTTGCATTTTTAAATACATATTTTCATGTCAAATTGAAGATATGTGATAACCTTCCAAAATTTAGGGACTGTTTCCCCAAAGTTCTTTAATGTGTCCTATAATGTAAACACTTGCTTATTTTCACTGATTTAAATTAAAGGGTAATGAATTTTAGGGCAAATTATTCCCGTGTTTGTTAAAAACTGCTGAAATTAAATTAGAGCCATCCTTAAAACTAAATAATGGTTATCTGCCAACGTATAAAGAAAATGTTGACTTCCCTCTAGATCATTTTAAATCTATGTCTAAACTAAAAGATTTAGAAACACAGCCCAGCGAGGTTGGATGAGAGACCCAACACACATCAAAACTCTGTGTGCTTTTTCATCTTGGTTTCCAAAGGTAGGAAAGCTGTGCTTGGTCTTTGAAACAGCTATGAAACCTTCTGCCCAGGTTTACAGTACAGCTGGCACAGAACCAGCAGGACAAGCTGCCATTCACTGGGGTTGTACACTGACTAAACTGACCAAATTTGAGGTAATAGGTATTTAAATTCCTCATCAATTCCCATGTTTCCACCTTTCCCTAATCTTGCCTAATGTAAGATATAAAAGTCCTCAAAAGACTTGGGTGCCGTATCTGAGCTGTGGTGTTCAGATTCTCTTTTTCAACTTCCTGACAGCTGCATGAGAATTGTAGTTCCAACTTTTCTATGGCAGTTAGATTCCATGGGCCAAAATGTTGCAGAAATAATCTGTTATCAGTTCACATAACCTACACAGTATCTGTCAATCTTTTTTGTTTTAAGCTAACTCTTCTAATCCCATAATCTTTAGCCTTTTTCCAATGAGTTTGTGCACAGAGGGTTTTCCAAGTTCATGTTCTTCATATTTCTCCTTCTCTTAAATTAATACAGCTGCAATGTGTGTTGATCTTGTCCCCTTCTGTCTAACCACCGGGATAGTCAGTCATATTTGTAATTGTGCTCTTCTCTTTCAGCCTCAATAACCTCACTGTTCTTTCTGCTTTGGCCTAAGAAACCTGAGTTTGAAGGTTCAAACACAAGAATAGGGAAATTCCCACAAGATAGGGAAATGGTCCTCTGCCTCACACTATTTCAATATGTATTCTAAACTCTAGGTTTCCAAACAAAAGAAAATGTGTCTGAGAATCACCCATTTTTAAAAGAAAGCCATAATCTCCCTCTTCAGCGGAGCTAGATTTAAGACATAACTCTGCACATATCATTTTCCATTGACTATTAGAACATAGTTTACTTCTGGGACATCTAAGACTACATCAGCGCTGTTGACTCAACAGTCTTGAGATATCCAAGCTATCTGTGAAGGAGAAGTATAATCTGGAGATGCTAGGACAGATGCTGCAAGCAGAATACTCGTATCAGCTTATCCTTATTGGTATTACTTTTAAAATCTTGTTTGCTAGTAGGTAGACTCCTATTTGAGTTAGTAAAGGTCACCCCCAAGTAAATCAAACAACAGTAAAAGAGGTTATTAACAGTACTTCTTCCTCAAATTTGTTTCACAATAACAAGAAAGCTATGATGCAGCACATTGAATCTAAGTCTAAACAACTCAGTGCAATTGATGATTACCTACAAGTGGTGAGATATGAGAGCTCTAACCCAGACAGAAGTTTTGAAAGGTAGAGTAAATCCTATAGTGAATGCACAAAATCCTTGTTTAATTACTTTCATAAAAGCATGAAAAATTAAATTAATTAAAACAAGAGCAGCAAATTTACAGCTGGCAAAGAGTCAGACACTAGAAGGCCCTAAACATGCAAAATAGGAACAAAATACAATGGACCCAATTTCACATTATTTGTTTTCTATTTGTTGCCATTATGCAATAACCCAAATTGAATTAAAAGCAAAAGATGATCACATAAAGCTTAACAAGATTACGAGAAGAGAATGAGAGGCTTAAGTTACGGGCATGCCAAAACAATAAAATATTCATGTTTCTGCAATATTAGAGTGCACAAGACAATTCTTTGCTTAATAGAATTTTCCTTTTCTGTAATTACTTCAATGTCTGGGTCCACAGAGAAAATACTTCTAGTACACAAGTATTTTGCCATTTCTTTCTTCTTCTTTACAGTTTATTGTTGCTTGACTCTATTTTTATTAGCCAGTGCTCTATTTTCTACTGTGCATGTTGGCTGGGGCCTTCTCTTATGCAATAGTATGAGCAAAGGCAAATCTATTCTATTTCTTGAAGTGTTTTCTCTCTATATAAATCAAGGAATTTCACTAGGTTAAGAGGTGAAGTGATTTTGTCTTTCTTAATCCTCTTTCTTAATCATTCTATTTATTTATTAATTACAGATATTTTTTTAAAGTGTTGACTGTAGCATGATTCATTATTTCCTATTAAATCTTGCTCTACTTTGAAACACTATTAAATAACCACTTCATTTTAGTATTGAATGACGCGATCTCACTATCATTTGCATCCCAGGTTAAGTACAAATACTGGCAGGTTCTTACTGCATTTGTAAGCAGATCTATATTAATATTTAAATTGATGAAGAGATCTTCTCTAGCCTGCACTAGTCGAATAGCTGCCTCCTCTCATTATTGTACCTTGCACCCTGCACAAGCCAGCTCTTGTTTGTCTTATTCACAAAGGAGGATTTTGCTAGAAAGCTGTCTGTGCACTATATTCAAAATTCGTCTGTACTTATAGAGGGAGAAAGAATGAGAACAGTGGAAACCTGGAAGATGGGAACAAGCCTCATTGCTGATAACTCTGTGCTGCACAAGTAGGCTAAATTTCAATCATTTCAGACAATCAACCTCCTCCCCAGAAGCAGAACACCGGGTTTTGACTTCTGCTGGATGCTGAATATAGATGTTTACACTACAGGTAGTTGGCAAGCTTCCATATGATCTTACGTGTATACCAAAGCTATGCAACATGCTGACTAGGAGCTGCTTAGGAATTTGCTCTGAGAACGATTGGAGAGAGATTTCAGTTTCTTCAAAATCTAAATTTTCTTGTGTTTTGAGGGGTTTTTTGTTTGTGGGTTGTTGGGTATTTTTTGTAATTTTGCAAACATTGATAGCATTTTCACATTAAATTCTAAAAGAAGTTTCTTTGTATATGGAAAGTCAAGTTGATTCAGTATCAAATTGCATCTCCCTATGGCATAATTGACAGAAGTTACTTTGTATCAGAAGTGACTACATCTTCTCTTAAGTAGTGTGATGGAACTAGAAAGCCACTACTACATTGTAAGAAAACTAGCCCAAAGAGCAAAAGTATACGCAATCTGAAAAAAATGAGGGTCAGAGGTACATGGATATGAATATCCACTCTTAAGTGGAAATGTGGTACTAAAAGAATAGAGATCTTAAAATCAAACTTAAGCAAGAAAAATTGTTTTGATTCACTCACCAAAGTGGACAAAAATATTATGGTTCTGAACTCTCTTCACAGACTCCATCAAAAAAAGAAGCACTTTTCAAAAGTGTTTAGCATTTCTCCACATTGCAAGGCTTGTTTGAAATAACAGGCACTATAAAAAATAAATTACTAGTTACTACTTCTAGGCTCAATCAATCAGCATTTTCCGAAGTGGGAAAACATAGGCTTCATCAAAGTATTCCCTATTACATCGTATCTTCTCTAAAGCCAATGCAGTAATTCTTACTTTTTGCCAGCGTAACTGATAGTAGCAGCTCTGGTCTTTGCATTTCCAAATAATAAAGCATAAAACGTGCAATATGCAGCTTTACCAGCCCATGTAATTTGCCTCATGGAAAGTAAAGTTGCAGAGTTTTCCCATAATGACGGATAGTACTGTTCTGAGCACAGGAATAGATACGGGATACTCAGAGCAGTACTGCTCAAGAGGAAACATTTGAGGATGTATCCTACTGCCCTATACATGTTTCTTGCTTTTTATTGATTCATGGTGCTACTTCTCAGCTTTTTTTGTCACGCATTTTTTTGCATAACAATATTCAAACTCTGGTCACATCTCCTTCCCTAATCTCTACACCACCAGGTCTAATGATTTACATTCTAGATTCACAACAAAATTCTTTTTCATGACTTAGCATTTTATTCTCCCTCACAAAATAGTAATCTGAAGTAGTGAACTGCAAAAAGAAGAGTGGATTACAGTGGAATTCACGATGTTAATGATGATCATAAATTTTGTTGTTCTGTGGTGATGTAAAAAATCACATAAATATCTTCAAGCCACAAAATGACCAGCAAAAAATTAGATTAAAGTGCTAAATACATTAAAGTAAAAGGAATTGTATTAGAAGGAAGCCTCAGAAGGATAATCTCAGTGAGGGGAAACTATTTTTCTCAGCTGTTTCAATATTGTACCATCAAATCATTAAAGCCATATCACTATGGTTGCATGGTTTAGATTTTTGGCTTTGCTACCAACTAAAGCTGGATGATACACTATTCAGTAAATTATTAGAGCAGACCAGCAATATTTGTTGTATAAATGGAAATTATTATTTCATGCAGCTAAACAATAATAATGGCTATCCTTATATGAACTGAGCATTTTCATATGCACATTTCAGATGAAGGTCACCTTAGTGTTAAGCTCTATGGTTTTATTGCACTGTAAAACATTATTTGTAGAATCATTTAATAAATCAGATGGAATACTACCTATAAATAAGGCTGATAATTCTCAGAACAGTAAAACCAAAATGTTTTGAAATAGTATGATTTATTTTTTCTATCTTCTTAGTGAAGCTAGGGACAACAAATTTTCTGATACAGGAATGTAAATGAAGATGTGTATCTTTAATAAATGGTCAATTAATTTTCAGCTAGTTAGATTTCACATTCCATATTTTATCTTTTCAACAATAGAACTTAAAATCAGAATTACCTGAGAAATTTTTGGTTTACAAGATTTCTGTTTTATGTTCGTCTATTGACAACTGCTCACTAGCAACAAACTTTGCAAATACATATAGCTCTATAATCAAGCAAACTAGTACAGGCACAGTAGGTTTTTTTAACTTTGGTACTGAAGGAGTATTACAGCAGTTGCAACGAATATTTTATAGTTAAATAGAAATATCAATTTGGTCTCTGAATATTATTCAAACCCTGTTGCAATTCTTAAAAATGATGAATTTTTAGAGGGATTAAAATAAATGACATTTCATAATGATTGATTAAACAATCAATGAAACAATACTTTGTATTGTTGCACAGAATGTTAATATCTCTCTAACATCGTTACTATGATTGGAAGAAAGGCTTTTACAACTTCACGTTATTTGAGATTGTGACAGGATTAACGGCAGGTTCAGCGTTTCCATAAGCAATAGGACTCTTCAGACACCGTTGAGGATTGCCCTAATGTGACCTTCCAATACAGTTTATGGCTATATGGGTTTTCTACTCTGTTATGAAAGCAACATCTGTTTTATTATGTAAATTAGCAAGTTATATAAAGTTGTGCATTAATGTGAGAAAACATCCTTTATTCTTCCGTAGTGGCATGGTGTAGACCATATAATCACATCTGTCTGAGCGCTATCCCATGGCTCATTCTTATTCCTTTACTGCCTGAAAAAAAAAGATAATCCTAAATAGCCTCCTAAGAATTACATCCTCTACACTCAGAAAACAGACTCAGTACTTTCTGCTTGCGATAACATTTTTAGCTGCCAATATTTTTTTTGATTTTATGGTCAAGCTACAAAATAAGAGAATTTTAAGAATTGATCTTTGTTTCACTTCTGAAAACAGAAGTAGGTATGAGTATTAAAATCCTTGCTGTCACTTCTATGACATCTATATGTTTGGGTGTATAACCTAGTCATAGAAGCAATCATACTTGCATGATATACTGTCACAACATGATGTGCAACAGCAACATAAACAAAAATTAACTTCTCTGAGTTTGCTACTATGTGAAAAGACAGTGAACAGAAAAAATACCATGTCCAGTTTAGAAAAAAAGATTCACCAATACTTTACCCAGATACAGCAATCATCTTTTATTTTCTGAACTACTGAATTTCTGGAATTCAAATGATACTTAAAAATAAGCCACAACCCAGATACAATTAAACTGGGTTGTTTACTTTGCATAAAATGTAGACAGACCTCTTCAAGGTTTGCTATTCTGAAGATGCAGAAGAGACCACACTGAAACCAGAGGCTTCAGAAGGTAACTAACACATCTATTGTGTCAGGAGAAAAAAAAACCTCTTCCTTTGTGAGCAAGGGTAGAAGGAACTGAGACACCTCATATTTCCCATTATCCTGTTCTCACCCTGCAGAAACTGCTATTGTGCTGAGAGCACCTGAGAGAGAGAGGTAAAAAAAAGACAGGAAAGGAGCAAGGATAATTCCCTTTTCCTTTTATTGTCTTCCCCTTAAGGAAGCTGGTAGCACAAAACTTGTTATCATCATCCATCACAGAAAAATGTTCTAAAAACCATTTTAATGGCTATGACTACTTTCAGTAGCAATGTAGGTTTAGATGCACCCATTGATCTGAGCAACAAAAGCACATTTTGGTCTCAAGGTAAACTCAGAATTTTGGTAGAATTGGGGCTCAGTAATTATTGAAGTTAAATCTGAAATGGAAATTCCACTGCCTTTCGATATCTGAAAGAATATGAGTACCAATAACACACTACAGTCCTCTATCCCAAATATAGAATCATAGAATCATTGAGGTTGGAAAAGACCTCTAAGATCATCGAGTACAACCGTCAACCCAACACCACCATGCCCACTAAACCATGTCCCTAAGTGCTTCATCTACTCATCTTTTAAATACCTCCAGGGATGGGGACTCAACCACTTCCCTGGGCAGCCTGGTCCAATGTTTAACCACTCTTTCAGTAAAGACATTTTTCCTTACATCCAATCTAAACCTCCCCTGGTGCAACTTGAGGCCATTTCCTCTCGTCCTATCGCTAGTTACTTGGGAGAAGAGACCGACACCCACCTCGCTACAACCTCCTGTCAGGGAGTTGTAGAGAGCGATGAGGTCTCCCCTCAGCCTCCTTTTCTCCAGGCTAAACAGTCCCAGTTCCCTCAGCCACTCCTCATCAGACTTGTTCTCCAGACTCCTCACCAGCCTCGTTGCCCTTCTCTGGACATGCTCCAGCACCTCAACGTCCTTCTTGTAGTGAGGGGCCCAAAACTGAACACAGTATTCGAGGTGCGGCCTCACCAGGGCCAAGTACAGGGGCACGATCACTTCCCTACTCCTGCTGGCCACATGATTTCTGATACAGGCCAGGATGCCATTGGCCTTCTTGGCCGCCTGGGCACACTGCCGGCTCATGTTCAGCCGGCTGTCGACCAACACCCCCAGGTCCTTTTCCGACAGGCAGCTTTCCAGCCACTCTTCCCCAAGCCTGTAGCGCTGCCTGGGGTTGTTGTGGCCGAAGTGCAGGACCCACCACTCGGCCTTGTTGAATCTCATACAGTTGGCCTCGGCCCATCGATGCAGCCTGTCCAGATCCCTCTGTAGAGCCTTCCTACCCTCGAGCAGATCAACACTCCCGCCCAACTTGGTGTCGTCTGCAAACTTACTGAGGGTGCACTCAATCCCCTCATCCAGATCATCGATAAAGATATTGAACAAGACGGGCCCCAGTACTGAGCCCTGGGGAACACCGCTCGTGACCGGCCACCAACTGGATGTAACTCCATTCACCACAACTCTCTGGGCCCGGCCGTCCAGCCAGTTTTTGACCCAGCGCAGAGTCCACCTGTCTAAGCCGTGAGCCGCCAGCTTCTCTAGGAGAATGCTGTGGGAGACGGTGTCAAAGGCCTTGCTGAAGTCCAGGTAGACCAAATCCACAGCCTTTCCCTCATCCACTAGGCGGGTCACCTGGTCATAGAAGGAGATCAGGTTGGTCAAGCAGGACCTGCCCTTCATGAATCCGTGCTGGCTAGGCCGGATCCCCTCGTTGTCCCGCTCATGCCTTGTGAGTGCCCTCAAGATGAACCGCTCCATAATCTTCCCCGGCACCGAGGTCAGGCTGACAGGCCTGTAGTTCCCCGGATCCTCCTTCCGGCCCTTCTTGTAGATGGGCGTCACATTGGCAAGCCTCCAGTCGTCCGGGACCTCCCCCATCAACCAGGACTGCTGATAAATGATGGAGAGTGGCTTGGCGAGCTCCTCGGCCAGCTCCCTCAGCACCCTCGGGTGGATCCCATCCGGCCCCATAGACTTGTGAGCGTCCAGGTGGCACAGCAGGTCATTGACTGCTTCCTCCTGGATTACGGGGGGTTCATCCTGCTCGCCGTCCCCGTCTTCCAGCCCGGGGGGCCGAGTACCCTGAGGATAACTGGTCTGCCTGTTAAAGACTGAGGCAAAGAAGGGATTGAGTACCTCAGCCTTTTCCTCATCCTCAGTGACAATGTTCCCCCCTGCATCCAATAAAGGATGGAGATTCTCCTTGGCTCTCTTCTTGTCATTAATATATTTGTAAAAACTTTTTTTGTTGTCTTTAACGACAGCGGCCAGATTGCGTTCTAGCTGGGCTTTTGCTTTCCTCATTTCCTCTCTGCATGACCTAACGAGATCCCTGCACTCTTCTTGAGTTGCCTGCCCCTTCTTCCACAAGCGGTAAACTCTCCTTTTTTTCCTGAGTCCCAGCAAGAGCTCCCCGTTCAGCCAGGCCGGTCGTCTTCCCCGCCCATTCTTCTTATGGCGTACAGGGACAGCCTGCTCCTGCGCCTTTAAGACTTCCTTCTTGAAGATCGTCCAGCCTTCCTGGACCCCTTTGCCCTTCAGGACCGTCTCCCACGGGACTCTCTCAACCAACGTCCTGAACAGGCCAAAGTCTGCCCTCCGGAAGTCCATGGTTGCGGTTTTGCTGCCCCCTCTCCTTACTTCACCAAGAAGCGAGAATTCTACCATTTCGTGGTCGCTAAGCCCAAGATGGCCTCCGACCACCACATCTCCCACCAGTCCTTCTCTGTTTGTAAACAGCAGGTCGAGCGAGGCACCTCCCCTGGTAGGCTCACTTACCAGCTGTGTCAGGAAGTTGTCTTCCACACACTCCAGGAACCTCCTGGACTGCTTCCTCTCTGCCGTGTTGTATTTCCAGCAGATGTCTGGGAAGTTGAAGTCCCCCACGAGAACAAGGGCTAGCGATTGAGAGACTTCTGCCAGCCACTTGTAGAACACTTCATCCGCCCCTTCATCCTGGTTGGGTGGTCTATAACAGACTCCCAGCAGGATATCTGCCTCGTTGGCCTTCCCCCTCATCCTTACCCATAAACACTCAACCGTACCATCATCACAATCGTTGAGCTCTATACAATCGAAACACTCCCTAACATACAGGGCCACCCCACCGCCTCTCCTTCCTCGCCTGTCCCTTCTGAAGAGTCTATAGCCATCCATTGCAGCACTCCAGTCATGAGAGTCACCCCACCATGTTTCTGTGATGGCGACTAAGTCATATCTCTCCCGCTGCACAATGGCTTCCAGCTCCTCCTGCTTGCCGCCCATGCTGCGTGCATTGGTGTAGATGCACTTGAGCTGGGCTATCGATTTCGCCCCCGGCATCGGCACGCCACCCCTCGGCTCATCTCTAGTGAGCCTGGTTTTATCCCCTTCCCCCTTCGAACCTAGTTTAAAGCCCTCTCAATGAGCCCTGCCAATTCATGAGCCATGATCCTTTTTCCCTTGTGAGACAGCTGGACTCCGTCTGTCACCAGCAGGCCCGGTGCCATGTAAACCTCCCCATGATCAAAAAAACCAAAATTCCTCCGATGGCACCAGCCCCTGAGCCACGTGTTGATCAGGTGTGTTTTCCTGCTCCTTTCAGTATCCTTCCCTGCCACTGTAGGAATAGAGGAAAACACTACCTGTGCTCCCGATCATTGAACCAGTCGCCCCAGTGCCCTGAAGTCCCTTTTGATCACTGCAGGACTTCTCTCTGCAACCTCAAATATATTTAGCTTGTGATATATATTTAGCTTGTGATATGCAGCTGGCATCTCTAACTCTGTTTTATACCATTCTAACAGCACGTTCCAACAAACACAACAAAAGAATATAGCAACCTGCTGTGTGTACAGCTGCAACCTTCACCTATGGGTAGAATACCCAAAGTTTGACAGGATGGTGAAAATGGGAATTTTTATTTTATTTTTTTTAAAGCTAAAATTAATTCTATTTTAGAATAGAGAATGATGATTAAAAGAAAAAAAAATAAAGCCCAAAATAATAAGTGCAGTCTATTTTCATTGTTTACTTATCGTGTACACCTGAATGAAAGGAAACTAAATTGCTTGGGGCAAATACTTATCAATTATATGCCACACTGTCCATTTAGAAACAGGTTTATAAAAGACATAGAGAATCAAACTTTCCTTTTTCTTCTAAAACCTGCATTTATTTGAAGCTACAATTAACTATCCTATTGATTTGTCTAAGTTTTAGACTATATGAAGTTATAAAACCTTCAGCCTTAGAAAACCACTATAATGTAAGAATTTGTTATACTGTTTTTCAACGTATTCATAATAAAATTAGATTGGTCAAAAATACTTAAACTGATTAATTTGAAGATCTGGATCCTTTCTTTTAATACATGGAAGCAGTTCCTCTAAAGCCAATATTCTCCTAATCGCATAATTTTATGTTCCCATTAAATCCTCATCTTAGATCCACCTCAAAACATAAGTATGCACCTTTGGACTGTAGAAATGCTTGGGTTTTATCTGGAAGGGTTTTGAGAGTGCACAGATGGCTATTATAGATTACTAAAATGGAACTGTGCAACAGCAGTGCCAGCTGTGTAACAACCAGTCCATCTCCAAAAGAGACTGCAAATTCAAAGAGGGAATCCTTTCAGAAAAGGGCTGAGAGCTGCTTCAGATGAACTGAGACTCTACATTAGGAGGACAGAATTCTGGTTTTACACAAAGGACAGAATGCTTCTAGCATATTTGCCATTAAAATTGTGTTTCAGTGAGTTGTTTAGGGAAATGAAAGAACTGAAATAATCTCCTTTATATTACAGCAATTATACCATTAAACACTCAGCTCTGATTTATTTTAATTTCTCTAATCTGACCATAAAAAAAAAAATTCCAGAGAGACTAAACCGGTGGAGAGAGTTAGTGGGGGTGGAAGCTAATTTCCAGACCATTAGTCCTAGCTGAGATCAGGTCCACAGTGCCTGAAAACTATCTCTTGAGGAATCTTTGCTAGTTTATTTGAAAAGATGAGATGTCCTTGCTCTACATCTCATTGAATTTGGGGGTGGGGGGTGGGGGAAGAACTGCATTCAAAAGCTGTCCCCTGAATTCTTAAATCTTGGGATCATTTTATATTTCTTTCAGGAGGCAGCAACTCCTCACAAAATTGGTCATCTCCTTCATTTCCCTTCCCATTCCTTTTTTTTCTGGCTCACTGATACATTTAGCAATTGAAGATTCACATTAGGCTAAATGCCTTTTTGATAATTTCTGAAACAGTTATTGCATGTGTTTGGTATCCTAGGGTTCAGTGCAATAGGGATTGACAGTAATAAGTATCTTGCAGAGCAGGTGCTTTGATATCAGCCACAATTAATTAAAGTAAAATTTTAAATAATTCTATCATTATTATAAATACAGGGCCATCTTCACAAAGTTGTTAATAATGTCACTAAGACTTTGCACAAAGAAGTCAATATTACAGCAGATACTGCTTTCTGGTGTCTCAGCTGAAACACTGAAGACCAAAAAAAATATACAGTTTTTTCTCCTACATTCAGATTTAATCAAAACTCTTACTCCGTACTGAACCACTGTAGTACTGTCACTGTATTTACCATATTATACTTAACTAAATATATGAATCAAGCAAAACATCTTCCAGACTTTTTGGCTTCTTTCCTCTGTCACAAAGAACTTGATCCAATCCTTACTCAATACGAGGAACTTGATCCTGGAAAGAGATCAGTATTAACAATAAAAACAACTGCGTTAAGGATCCAGTTCTCACAAGGAGCTTAATCAGCTGGGGATTTTACAATTTTTACCATTTGCTGGAAAATCTGAAATAAAATTTGTCCTCACTGAATTTAAGGAGAGTTTTTCATGAGATTTGAATTTAATTATGACTTCACCAGAATGTGTCTTTTGAGGCCCAGACTTCTACCAACCCCTACAGAAAAGTTGGTCTAAATCATGCACTGCAAATGATTAGTTACAAAATTCAGCACTTTGTGTTTTCTCATAAATGTGAAGACCCTACTACAACATCTAAGAAACATTTATCTATGCAAATCCGTTGAGTTTGTACACAAATGCTCTTTTCCGCAATATGCAGATATTCCTACAAACATCAATTCAACAACTGTTTGTCAAAACAAAAATTCATTCTCTATTATACAATAATAGTGTACACTATTAGCAGTTAGGAGGACCAATATTCAAAACTGAACATTTATGAGGAATTTAAAATTATGATATCTACACCCTGGATAGCTTTTAATCTAAATTTCTTTCTTCATTTACATACTATCTAACATTTTTTTTGCGGCTATTTCACCCATAAGTTGGTCACTTTAATGCAAGGTACAACTAGTTCAGTTGTTTTCAAATAGGAAAGTAAAAGGAGTAGCACTTACTTTCTAAGATACCCTTTTTAACAAATTTTAAAGAAGTTAAATCTGCAAGGAAAAAAATATTACAGATAGAACCAGAGTGGGAAAAAAATTAGTATTATCAACAAAAATAACTGGGTTAAGGCCATAGCATGGCAGTATGATTCTATCCTTTCAGAGGCTACAATTCATAAATGTACGTACAAAGCTAAAGGTGGAAGACACAAACAAGTTAAAAACCTCTTCATCAGATCATACATAAAATATAAGGCTTGAGGGGACAGAAAGTGTTCTTCTGGCTGGCTAAGCAGAGGAATTGCTTTGACTATCATCATCTCCTTCTAGTAACAGAAACAGTACTAAGCACAAAACCTTCCAATAGTCCCTGCAGCAATGTCAGCTGGAGTTCAAGCACTACCAGAGACTGCTGAAATGTCCTTTACAAGGTGAAGTTACTCTCCTGTTAATGATCTGTTGTGTTTTCCTGATAATGTCATTTGTCCTGGTTTATGCCTGACTTATACCACTATTAAGGAATAAAATCATAGGTATTTGTAATGATATAATAATTTAATACTAGTCTTTTTCCACAAGTTCATGTATTTTCTCAGTGAAGGAGGTCATTATTTAGTGCTTCTATTAGGGTAGACCCAAGCTTCTGAGCTGAGCTTTTTTGTTCAGATTTAATGGCTCTTTTATAGACAATTGTATCATAAATTGTTTTAACTATTCTGTTTGGTCCTTTTCTTTATTAAGAATTATTATTGTGCCTCTGGGTTAGGAGCTTTACTTGCTAATTCTCCAGTTTTCTTACATCAGTTTTAGGGCTCCACTTCCTGGAAGTCTCCTAAGATTTTATGCGAAGACATTTTTCATGCTCCAACCTTCATCTGTGAGGTGGCCTCTTTCTTAGTTTGAGGTGGATTGTTTAACTAGGGCATTAACATGACATACATTGAAGATCACTTTAAAAAAATCTAGCGTACTCAGTCATTTCCTTCTAATCACCCCACAGAGGAAGTTATCAGAGCTGAAATTAGAAATAGTTTTTTGGAAGTTGCATTAGATTCATACCATTAGAGTACAGCTTTTTCTTTTCACGCAGGTGCAAAACAGTCTTTAAGCAACTCTCTAATATTCTTAAAAAGTTTGGAAACCACCATATAGTGCATTCTCCAGCTAGGACAACTAGGCAGATGATAGCAAAGACAGATAGATAGTAGCCAGCTAGATAATTAAAAGCTGGCCAATGCACATGGAGGGAAAAATGGCTCTTGCAACACTTTTTTTCAGCCTAAGAGGTTGACAAACACTGGGTGTTCCAATAGAAAATACACCCAAAACCAGAGCCCTAAGAGCAACACTATTTTCTGTCTGCTAGCTTCATTCCTCTCCTTAACATTTGCTTAAGCAGAAGAAGGTTGGAAAGTGAATGACTTTTGGTAGACCTTGAAGGAAACACCCGTTCTGATAAGACTGTTTTCAGGAGGAAGCAGCGTGGGAGATAGAGCATAAGAGACCTTTTCACGTGATGCATAGAATTATGACTGAATTTTCTTAACAGCAAGAGTAGCCTCTGGCCACCTCTAAATTCATGACATCGGTGTAGTTTCTCAAGTCTTTGCAACAGAAGATCAGACCTCTCACGTATTTGGGTCTAATTACCATGATAGTATAAAAGGATATATTCTGTAACAGATAGATTGGAAAGGTCAGGGCTAGATTACTGATTTTAAGGCTTTCCATACCTTTCTACTGCATATTTTTTCAACAGAAATTCTTTACAACTTTGCTTATCTGCTCTTAACATTCATGAAGGGTAAGTTTTTTTCCTATAAGCAAAAAAGAAACAATCTAGAAAATATGCACATAAGATATTGTGCTTTTACACAGTTATTGGTGCAGTGGAAATAATAAAATGGCACGTGACTAATAAAAAAATAAGTTTTTTGTTTGGGGGGGGTATTTTTTGTTTTGTTGTTGTTGTTTTCCCCAGAAAATGCATTCACTAACCTGTTTATGTTTGGCTAGCCCACCTTGCATAGCTGTTTTCCTTCATCTAGCATGTGACATTTAATGGTTTGGCAGAGCACAACATTTTTAATGTATTTAGAACTATATAAACATCTACCTCCTCTAGCTAGGATTTCTGAGTGAAGTTGGCTGCTACCTTTTGCAATTTCATGTGTTTATATATATATTTATCTATACATATTTCAAAAATAGTGTAAAGTCAACTTATCTTTTAACCACTAAAGTCAATTGAGGGCTCTGAGATTAGAATTCACTCCTTCTCTTTATGCTGTAATTTAAAGGGAATCTTCTGTGACAATTTTTACCTTCTTTTAATGCACATTTCAAACTCAGTTTAAAAAAAGAAAGAACCCAAAACAACAAAACTTTCTGGTTTGTTACTTTCATTCCTATTACAGAGAATATCATTAAAAGAAGAATGTATGTTCAGAGGACAAATACTACATATAATGGTCCAAATAAAGAGGTGTTTTCTTACAGCTTGCTCAACAATATCCTACTAAGAAGTAATAGGTACCATTTTTATTTAGACATAGTCAAAACCACTAGTCTCATCTCCCTTTGGAATTCATACTGACACTTTATTTTATGTTTACTTTAATTTTTTGTACTGATTTATATGCAGTGCTTTTAAAAGATTTTAAATGTGTTCAATACCTTATGTACCAAGGTATAGAACTCACCTTAATAGTCTCAGCTGGGCATAATGTAGATACAAAACACCATCAGGAGCAGAAAGCAGAAATGGGATTCTAGGAAAAGGGCCAGCAAACTATTTTCTCACATATATGTTTTCCTTGGTCCACTAGTTAACATTTTTCAGCTGGAAAAGACTGCAATGTATTTTAATGAATTTAGAGCTTTGGCCAACCCTCCCAAAGCGCTGTTATCCCCAATTTTGCAAAACAACTGCAAAAGGTCTCAAAAATGGCACTAACAGCAGTGACAAAAAGTTTTCCATTGTATCCTTATTCTGTTATCCTGGGTAACAAGTTTGCAGAAAAACATTAATGGAAAAAAAGAATATATGCTATTGTCTGTGACAAGTCTGACAATGCCTGGATGCACCTAGGTAATGCTAAATGCCGTGACAAAAACATAACGTCCTGCAATAAAGACCATATATGTTATTGCCTTTTGAACTAAAACTTGCTTCAGCTGAACCAATAGCTTTGCCCTGACCTCCATTTCTAGTTATAACAAGCAAAGCTAAGTCGTAAATGGAATCACTAATTACAGGAAAATTTTGGCAGTGGATGAACTCCTAAGAAATTTTTAAATAGTGCTTAGCCCTGACTATAAACTTTATACAATGGACATCTTGCCATATTAAAGAGACATCCACTGCAGGAACCTTTGAAAATATAGTTCTAAAAGTCAGGCTATATGAAAAGAAATTATAGTACACTTTTAGTCTTATTTAGGCATTTCATATGTATTGTACCAAGTTCTAATTTATGTGTGAATTCTTCCTTGCTCCTATTTCCAAAGACACAATTTGAATTCAAACAAACATTTGAATTTAATGAAGTTTTTCATTTGGGATGCTTCAGTGATATTTTCACACATATACACACATATGTACACACATGTATCACAATATCCACAGCAGGACTAAATGGCATCATAGATGGCCATTGTAGCAAAGGACTAAAATCAGAAATGTTCAGCCTTATTGAGACATTTCTTTTTTCCGCTGTCGTGGACAAAGAAAAGCAGAAACTGCCCTGGTTAATTCCCAGGGAAAAAAATCCACAAATTTGAATAACTTCAAAACTTACTGTACATGTTTCTTTGGTCCAAATTAACCCCATGGCCATAGCAAGAGCAGGATAATTGAGTAGATTCAATTAAAAAAGAAAAAAAAAACTTGCTTGAAAAGGAAAAAATGAAAATAAGATAAATTTTCAAAATACATATGCTAAATTTTTAGCCAAATCACTTTTTTTTCTAATTGTTATAAACAGAGGCATAATTTTTCAGAAGGTGAACAGGTAACTGACTACAAAGGCAAGTGGTGAGGCAAAAGATTGTCTAGTTTTTACTGTATACATCTGTGCACACATTTCTGCCAATGCAGCATTAGCATTCATGATCCATCATCTGATCTGTGCTAGGTGGATCAGAAAGGGAGAAGACATCTGCTTGCAACACAGCTGACAAGTGGGACTGGAATCCTGCAGGAATATTTTCAAAAATATGCCCTTAAGAGGCACATACACCTCGACCCTTCCCCTTCCACCTTGACTTTTCTCCATCCTTTACTCCCTTGCAGCATTTTACTAGAGAGTGATTTTGTACCCTCACAGTAATAATGGTATGCTTTCCCAGGGTCTAGCAGTTTGTGGAAAGGCAATCCGTTCAGCCCAGGAATAATGAAGGGAATGAACAGGATTACAGCACTGCACAGTGTCCTGCAGAGACTCCAGGGATGCCTTATTTAGCAGTGTGCACCAGCAGCAGCACAGTACTGAGTTCAGATTAATTTGTCTTGCTTCTCAGCAAGGAAGATTAGCCAGGACAGAATACCATGCTGTCACAAATTTAGTGCTTTAAACTAAACTACCAGAGGTGCCTCTACTAGATGCAGGACAGTATACTCCACCTATCTGGAAAGTACAAGCAATCTCCTTCATCAGTACTATCTGCAGAGGTGCCACCTCCAGTACTAATGGCAAGGCATTGCATATGAGAAGTCATACCTTTCTTTCTCTTCAGCCGTATCTCCCTCCAACAGTACCTATGTAGATTACGTCGCTCTACTTGGCTTCTCTGAAAGCCCTTTCTTTGTCCTACTTTAATTTCTCGCATCACAGAAGACCATGTCAATTTGACATAAGAATAAGGGAATCCAGTATCCAAGCAGTTCATATATTTAAGGACGTTACAAACTTTATTGTTTCTTTTTTATGTGTGGCAATGATGTCTTTAGAAATAGCTCATAAACATTCAGTAGACTTTCATTTTAAGTATAGATACTTCTTTTTCCAAACCAATTACACGTTTTTGCCAACAGTAGAAGATTTGGGAAAGAATCACATAGATTTTGCACACAGAGCGTGATGCACGTCCTCCATTGGCCCTAAAACCAACAACAAATATCTTCTACAAATGTTGGCAAGTCTGAGCTAGAGCCATTGCTCTAATCTTACAATACCTGAATAAATATTTGCTTTCAAAAACTATCTATACCTTTCTTGACAGTTTTATTGTGAAAGACAGACAGAACAATCAAAGATATTATTTCCTAATAAAACTTTTTTCATATGTTGGTCTCCTCTTCTGCCAGCCTCTGACAGCTCATTAAGGTTAGTAAATGTTTGCAGGTAATAGTATTTACGAGGAGCTCACTGTTGCACCTCTGGTTTAATGGCAGATTATTTTCTCCCTGTGAGATTCCTTAGCCTGTTAAGGATACTGAAGCATATGCCCTACTCAGTTTAAGGTTTGGCTTCTCTTAGGCAATGTGAGAAGGTGCAGATGGCTTATATTGTAGCCATCCTTTCTGAAGGATGAGCTGCTACTATTAATGATGATATAATAGTCGCATACTGTTATCCCTACTGCCATAGAGCTGTAAAAGTCAATTAGAAAAGTCTGGTTACGTAAATTATGTTCTCAGTTTCCATCCCTACAGAACTCAACTGGTCAAGAAGGATGGCAGTCAGAATGAATCTTTTCTTCCTGGCAAACACAAAAACCCTACTAAACGTGCAGTCCGTGCTTACTAGATAGGGAGTGTTAGATGTCAGTAAGACCACACTGCGAACTGAAAGCCAGCAGAGAATGATCACTTGCCTTTTTGAATCACTCAAAATTTATGGTGAACAAGTGGAGTCAGACATTCAGCTTGTAAGCCTTTCAGATTTACAAAATCATATTTTTCTGATTTATGATGGATATAAATATAAATTCTCACCTGCAGAGAGAAAGTACAATCAGAAAATTGAAGGGATTTGCAAGAAAGATTTCAAGGCAAAATTTTCTTTCCCACTGAGCACTCCACAACAGACAACAGTCAGGTTCCAGGTGACATAGAAGCATAGAAGAGTCTTTTAAGAAGCTTGTAATACTATTGAATTACTGTACTTTAAAACTAACAGTCCCATGTGCATTCAAAGACATTCTTGAATCTATTTTTAAAAGTAAAAATAATTAAACTGTAAAGGTACAAGTTTTATATTTAATAATAAATAATAGAAAACATATAACTTTCAAATTGTAGTTAAGTGACATGTTTGGTAGCTAGTAGAGCAGGTATCAAAATTTTCAGTTTAATACCCAGTTTTGCTATAGCAAGTACAAAAATCCAGTGATACAGCAATGAAATATGGATCTATGCACATAAGCAACAAAATCTTTTGATACTACAAGAGTTTACTAAAAGCCCAGGCACAGAAAAGTTGCTAATATTTTTCCTACCTGTAGTATTTTATTCTATAATATCAGCTGCTAAACATTTATTTCAGAGGTGAGGCATATCACACTAAAAACTTACACTATACATCAAAGTTTCTGGCCAAGTTCTTCAGTTTTCCATTTTCTCAGGTTATAAATAACTGCAAATGTAGTAACTTCTAACATCTTCCTTGATTTACTTTCTTTCTCCAGTAGTGACTGCCAGTTATTGGACACTAGTTCTAGCCATTACGTGACAAAAAAACCCCATATGTTAGATTTATCTCTTCCATTCTTTCTCCTATATTGTACTTTTTCCACAAAATGCAACTTTTGGCTAATGACATTTTCTTCATTTTAATGAAAGTGGCAGGCCTAGTTGCTACCTCCAGCTTATATGACAGATCATGTGGCTTTGAAGACTTTGTGTGAAAATAGGATTCAGTCAAAATATTGCTTGCAATTATATCGCTGTAGACTTCTTCCCAAGTCTTCTGAGGTGAATTAGAGAAAAACCCTGGCCCCTCTCATTGTGCATCTTCTATGACACTGGCCTCATATCAGTCACCTAAAATCTCTCATTTGTCTTAAAACAACTGATTTATGGTGAATTTACAAGGCACATTTCCAGAAAATAGGGATATCAGAGATTTCACTCTATTTGATTCAGTGAAGTTCTGTAAGATAAACACTATATCTGTTATTTTTTCTTCAGATCTACTTCCACTGCACATTGGGTAGTGTTGCCTCAATTAATTTACAAAGAGGAAATAAGATACATAACCAGTATGAAAGGAGAAAGATATGTTTGCTCACCTTGCTACAGGAAAGAATTTGAATTAATTGCTAATGCTCTTTATTTGAGTAAAAGAACTTGAATCTAGACATACTAACTTCCCCTGAATAGGCTAGTAAAAAACTGACACCCAAAATGTTTGTCTGGCAAAACATACTTTCAGATAGGGTGTGATTTTGAGACAGTCTAAAAAGTCCTAGACTCTTCTAATCCATATGACAGAAGTATATCCCTGTACACAGTCTAAGAAGCACACTTTTCTAAGGTGAGTCTTAGATAAGGAAAGTTCTAGAACATAATTTATTGAGAGGTAATCTTAAAAAGTATCTGTCTTTTTGCAGCAAAAATTGCTGACATTCTCCCCCTTAAGGACATCAGGATGAGTATTCCACTATAACCTAGGCACTATAGATGGCAATTTTCCTGTAAGTCCATTTCCTCTCAGACTTTATTGTCTTTTGACAATTTCTACACAGTCTTGATTTCCTCCTTGTTCTTGTTGAATCCATTTCACTTTGTTTTGCAAGTATTTTACTGACCCTTTCCCAGCAAATTCTTCCTTGTAACACTATTTTCCATCCTGAAAGGATTCTATGCTGATCGGATAGGAGCAACCTAAGCTAAATTTCACAAGAGAGTATAATAGCAGCATTTGGCTCACAGATTATCTCAGCCTATAGCCCTGTCATGACAGCTGCTCCCATGACAAATGATAGAAGCTTACAAACAAGGCAGAGCTGTAAAGGACAGTGGACTTCAAGGAGCCATCCACTAAGTTTTTTGCAGATAGAGCAGCTATTTACAGCGTCTAGTGCAGTATTTACAGTGCAAAAATGGATATGAGATACTTTAGCATTCCCTAGCCATACTGATGTTCTCATCTATTCTCACTCTTGTCTCCTCTTCTCTATTCTCTCCTCCTCATTCCTCCTCAACACACATACACAAGCACACATAAAACTCTCTTCTGCTTGGAAATACTTTCCTAGGAAGTGCCACGAGGACAAATTCTGCATAAATACACAAGATGCAAGAAAGCAATTATAGGAATAAGAAGAGTGCTTGTTAATTGTTTGTGGCACTGGTATTGGATTCCAGTGAAAACTTTCTACTGCTTTCTAACTACAATGCCATTTAATTTGTAAGTGTAATAACGGATCTTCTGACATGGAATATAATCTAACTTCCATGGAATAATTTATTCTTAATGTTTTAACCACTGTACTGCCTGTATTTTGACCAAGTCTGTGCATACTGTTCATAACTGAATGATAATAAAATAAAAAATTTTAAATTGTCAGCTAGTTTAGACACATAAATCTTCAACAGAAAATGCTACATCTATACCTGAATGATCTACAGTTCAAAGAAAGATTTAAAAAAAAAAAAAATCTAGCATCACCAATCAGTAGTTAAAATCCTTGAACAGCCTTGAGAGTTTGAAAAACTTGTTTCCATTTACTATACTATAAGCTGCAAAACAAAATATTACTTGGGTCTGAGAAATACAAAGTGGTCAGATAACCTGAGGCTTCAATAGGTCTGCAAAACTTTGCCCCTTTAGGAAACACCCGTTAGGATTTAATCTTGCCCTTGCATCTGTAGTTTACTATATCTCAGAGTAAGCGAATGCAATTTTATTTCCCAAGTGGAAAGAGATTCCTAAAATGTAATCAACCACAGGACTTCATTCTGTTTAATTATATGAGTAGTCACTCAAGGTGAATGACATAGAACAAAGAAAAAAAATCCTTACATTTCAGCACCTCATGATAGGACAAAGAAATAGCTCAAAGACGACCAAAAGTATCCTAACAAAGACAAAAATTTCTTAGTGTAATTCTGTAAGTCCTTACCTTCCATACTTGAGTAACATATTGATTCCCCTTTCAAAGCTTTCCATTTCCTAGGCACTGAAACAGAAAGTGAGAGAAATTTACACATTGACATGATCAATTTTCATATAACCTAAGAGTCTATCTGAGGTTGAAGTTAAGGTATTAGTCTCCTTAGACCTAGATTGCAGTCACTGGAGAAAAGGCGGCTATTGCTTTGTGCAATTCAGAGAAACAAAATGAACCTCCTATCATGAACATCTGGAGAAGTGAAGAACAAGTCCCAGTGGTGCAGGAAGTTTAGGGAGAGCAGCCTAACTTAGACAACCACATCGGTGATGTGAATATACCCCCATTATTTTTTTTTCTCACAGCATTTTACATAACCAAATGCTTTTGTCAGCATACCTGTGACCTCAAAGACCAGACCAAGAGAAACTGCTATTGATCACTGACATTCACAAATGTGGCACAGCAGTACTTACAGGTATGCGGAATTTTCTTGATTACAATACCTTTTCCTATTACAAAATTAAAAGGAAGCAATAGCAAAGTGTTCTGTGGAAAACTCTCTGCTTAGACCAAGCTTTCTAATTACCTCATTTCAAATCAAAGCAAGAACAGCCAGCAGCTCAGATTCAAGTGTCTACACTTGAAGTAGTTGGAGTATGGACTTGGTTGATTCTGGCATATTCTAGGTAAGTAGATTTACTCTCTTTGGACCAATGGATAGTTAATTACTTACAGAAAATAAAGAACAGATTGAAAGCAACCCATCCCAGTACAGTAAATTGCATGGTAGGAAGGATATTCATCTAGGATGTGGACTAATCAAACAAATCAAATCTTGACTCTGAGCCTGGCAGAAACTTTAATTAAAGAAGCATCTAGTTTTCTGCGTGCTGCTAAAAGTATAATTCATGCATATAATAAGTACTATAGACTGCCTCCACTGCTCAAACATCTCTGAAAGTATTATGTAGGAAATGAGATATCACCTGATAAGGCTTTTTTAAAGGCAGAAGAGAAAAGTATGCCAAAATACGGTAACTTGTAAGATAGATTCCTTGCATAAGCTGAAAGGAAACCAGATTACTTGTTTTTAATACAGACAATATAGTTAACTTTCAAGATCTGTGGCACCAAAAGAAATATTTCTCCTCTTCCACCATGTCAGGCTGTCTGTACAAAAAAAGGCATGAAATTGTACAGATGGTATAGTTTCACCTTACACTTGAAGGGAATACAAGATCAAGGGGAAAGGATTTATCTGTGGAGAGTTTTGTATGCTCTCACATGCTGGCGCTGTTTCTCACACACAGACAACTCGTACAGTGATGACATTGTTTCTGTACCTTCCTATCAGGCACTTTCAAACAATAGGAAAACCTGGTGGGATCTTTTCCCCAATCACAGCCAAATTTGAGTCACCGTTTCCCCACTGTATTTCATCTGCAATTGTAAGTTAGCCCTACATTAATTTTGCACATCATCTCGTCATCAGGACTTTGGATGACATTGTGACTTAGACTTGTTTACTGACCATGTTCTACCCCAGACTACAAATCACCACTGAAAATGCCAAGTCTCTCTCTCACCAGTGCGTATACCAGGGCACAAATCACTTACAGATTCACCATTTTGATACACGAAGTCTTAAATGTTTTTTTTAAAAATAAATTACAGCAACACTGATAGTCCTTTGACTTACAGCACTGTAAATCAAAAATAATGCTATGTTAGTCAATTATACTACACAGCTATAAAAATGGCCTAAAAGAACAGAAAGTCAAAACCCCCACATATTCTCTCCCACATCTGTGTGTGTGTGTGTGTGTGTGTAGTAAACCACCTGTAAATGCCATACTTTACTATAGGTTTAAAGGTGAAAGACTGTTATAGCAGATGACACCAAAGTGTTATCAAAGTACTGCTGATATGTTTAGCCCAACATGTTGTTTATGGCTTCACTGTAACAAGGAAAAGTATTAAAATTATTATCTCTTTATAATTTCTTGTGGTTTAACCCGGCAGGCAGCTAAACACCATGCAGCCGTTCACTCACTCCCCCCCCCCCAGTGGAACAGGGGAGAGAATTGGGAAGAAAAAAAAAAATATGGATTGACATGAAGACAGTTTAATAGGACAGAAAAGGAAGGGAAAATAATAATAATAATAATGATAAAAGAATATACAAAATAAGTGATGCAAAATGCAATTGCTCACCACCCACTGACCGATACCCACCCAGTTCCCGAACAGCGGTGACCACCCCCCCGGCTAACTCCCCCCAGTTTATAGACTGAGCGTTACGTTATATATGGTATGGAATGTCCCTTTGGCTAGTTTGGGTCAGCTGTCCTGGCTGTGCCCCCTCCCAGCTTCTCGCTGGCAGGGCATGAGAAGCTGCAAAGTCCTTGACTAGTGTAAGCACTGCTTAGCAACAACTAAAACATCGGTGTGTTATCAACATTATTCTCATCCTAAATCCACAACACAGCACTGTACCAGCTGCTAGGAAGAAAATTAACACTATACCAGATGAAACCAGGAGAGTATCCACCCCTTATTCTATACCATCTACGTCATGCCCAGCTCCCACACTTTCCAGTACATTCCCATTAATCACCACCACTTTTCCTGTCTTTTGATATATACACACAGATATCATTCCTTTAGTCTATGGGCCATCCCTCTAAAATGGCCATTGAGTTCATTTAGTCCGTGACTTTGGGCTCCATCAGTCATAACAGTCCTTCAGGGCAGGACAGATAGTGTGTGATGCTGCATTAGTGCATGCTGAAGCCAGTTTTGGTCCTGTCACGGCTGCGCTTGTTCAGTTCTATCATCGCTGCACTTTGCTCGGTTTCATCAAAGTTCATTCTTCATTAATCTAGGTGATTCTTACTGTAATACCATTGATATGGCATATAGCCACCACAGAAGTGATGACATACAGTATCATAGAACAATTAACATCATGCAATTTAATTCATTGGCTATTCTCACCCAAAATCAAATCCCCTTGAGGTACACATCGGACTTCCCCAGCCTCCCACATCACCCACCAAGTGCACCCAGGTCCTTGAGCAAAGACAATCCCACAGATGGGTCTGCCTCTGCCCGAGGCAGGAATAACCCAGACTGTCTTCCCCAGCATATTTTTTCCATGCACTACAGGGACTTTATCCCCTTCTACAGTACGTAAAAGTTTTGACTGGGCAGGGCCAGCTCAACTGGCAGATCCCCTAGAGTTGACTAACCAGGTGGCCTTTGCTAAATGCGTATCCCAATGTTTGAACGTCCCACCACCCATTGCTCTCAGTGTAGTCTTTAACAGTCCATTGTATCGTCAATTTTCCCAGAGGCTGGTGCATGATAGAGGATGATACACCCACTCAGTGCCGTGCTCTTTGGGCCAGGTGTCTATGAGGTTGTTTTGGAAATGAGTCCCCTTGTCTGACTCAGTTCTTTCTGGGGTGCCATGTCGCCATAGGACTTGCTTTTCAAGGCCCAGGATAGCGTTCCGGGCAGTGGCATGGGGCACGGGATATGTTTCCAGCCATCCGGTGGTTGCCTCCACCATTGTAAGCACGTGGCGCTTGCCTTGGCGGGTTTGTGGGAGTGTGATACAATCAATCTGCCAGGCCTCCCCATATTCATATTTCAGCCATCGTCCTCCGTACCAGAGAGGCTTTAACCGCTTGGCTTGCTTGATCGCAGCGCATGTTTCGCATTCATGGATAACCTGGGCTATAGTGTCCATGGTCAAGTCCACCCCTCGATCACGAGCCCATCTATATGTTGCATCTCCTCCTTGATGGCCTGAGGTGTCATGGGCCCACCGAGCTAGAAATAATTCACCCTTACGTTGCCAGTCCAGATCCACCTGAGCCACTTCAGTCTTGGCAGCCTGATCCACCTGCTGGTTGTTTTGATGCTCTTCAGTGGCCTGACTCTTGGGTATGTGAGCATCTACGTGACGGACATTTACAGCCAGGTTCTCTACTCAGGCAGCAATATCTTGCCGCAATGCGGCAGCCCAGATGGGTTTGCCTCTGCGCTGCCAGTTGCTCCGCTTCCATTGCTGCAACCACCCCCACAGGGCATTTGCCACCATCCATGAATCAGAACCATCAGAGACAAAGTATCGGCCGCTTTTCTCATTCAGCAATGTCTAAAGCCAGCTGGATGGCTTTCACCTCTGCAAACTGACTTGATTCGCCTTCTCCTTCAGCAGTTTCTGTGACTTCTCGTATAGGACGCCACACAGCAGCCCTCCACCTCTGATGCTTTCCCACAAGACGACAGGACCCATCAGTGAACAGGGCATATTGCTTCTCATTTTCTGGTAGTTTATTATACAGTGGGGCCTCTTCAGCACAGGTCACCTCCTCCTCTGGCGATATCCCAAAATCTTTGCTTTCTGGACAGTCCATGATCACTTCCAAGATTCCTGGGTGACTGGGGTTTCCTATTTGAGCCTGTTGTGTGATCAGTGCGACCCACTTACTCCACGTAGCATCAGTTGCATGATGTGTACAGGGGACCCTCCCTCTGAACATCCAACCCAGCACCGGCAGTCGGGGTGCCAGGAGGAGCTGTGCTTCAGTACCAAGCAGTTCCACAGAAGCTCAAACCCCTTCATATGCTGCCAATATCTCTTTTTCAGCTGGAGTATAGCGGGCCTCGGATCCTCTGTATCCCCAACTCCAAAACCCTAGGGGTCGACCTCAAGTCTCCCCTGGTGCTTTCTGCCAGAGGCTCCAGGTAGGGCCATTCTCCCCGGCTGCAGTGTAAAGCACATTTTTTACCTCTTGCCCTGCCCGGACTGGCCCAAGGGCTACTGCATGAACTGTCTGCTGTTTAATTTGTTCAAAAGCTTGTCGTTGCTCAGGGTCCCATTTGAAATCATCCTTCTTCCGGGTCACTTGATAGAGAGGGTTTACAATCAGACTGTAATTTGGAATATGCATTCTCCAAAAACCCACGACACCTAAGAACGCTTGTGTTTCCTTTTTGCTAGTTGGTGGAGACATGGCTGTTATTTTGTTGATCACATCCATTGGGATCTGGCGACGTCCATCTTGCCATTTTATTCCTAAAAATTGGATCTCCTGTGCAGGTCCCTTGACCTTACTTTGTTTTATGGCAAAACTGGCCTTCAGAAGGATTTGGACTCTTTTCTTCCCTTTCTCAAAAACATCTGCTGTGTTGCCCCCCACGATGATGTCGTCAATGTATTGTAGGTGTTCCGGAGCTTCATCCTGTTCCAGTGCAGTCTGGATCAGTCCATGGAAATGGTGGGGCTGTGTTTCCACCCCTGGGGCAGTCGGTTCCAGGTGTCCTGGACACCACTCCAAGTGAAAGCAAATTGTGGCCTGCACTCCGCTGCCAAAGGGATTGAGAAAAATGCATTAGTGATATCAGTTGTGCCATACCACTTGGCTGCCTTTGACTCCAATTCGTATTGAAGTTCCAGCATGTCTGGCACAGCAGCACTCAGCAGCGGCGTGACTTCGTTCAGGCCACAATAGTCTACTGTTAGTCTCCACTCTCCATTAGACTTTCACACTGGCCATATGGGATTGTTAAAGGGTGAGCAAGTCTTGCTGATCACTCCTTGGCTCTCCAGTCATTGAATCATCTCACGGATGGGAATCAGGGAGTCTCAGTTGGTGTAATATTGCTGCCAGTGCACCATTGTGGTAGTGATTGGCACCTGTTGGTCTTCGACCTTCAGCAACCCCACAACAGAGGGGTCCTTCAGGAGACTGGGCAAGGTAGACAGCTGTTTAATTTCCTCCATCTCCAAGGCAGCTATACCAAAAACCCACCGGTACCCTTTTGGGTCCTTGAAATACCCTCTTCTGAGGTAGTCTATGCCAAGGATGCACGGAGCATCTGGGCCAGTCACAATGGGGTGCTTCTGCCACTCATTTCCAGTTAGGCTCACTTCAGCCTCCAGTAGAGTTAGCTGTTGGGATCCCCCCGTCACTCCAGAAATACAGATGGGTTCTGCTCCTTTATAGTTTGATGGCATTAGGGTACACTGTGCACCAGTGTCCACTAGAGCCTTACACTCCTGTGGGTCTGATGTGCCAGGCCATCGAATCCACACAGTCCAGTAAACCCGATTGTCCCCTTCCGCCCCCTGGCTGGAGGCAGGGCCCCTCTAGTCCTGGTCATAGTATTCATTACTCACTTCTTGTAAATGTGAATCAGTAGTCCCTTTATTAAGATCGGAAGTAAAATCACCCCTTCCACTCTGTCTGTGGAACTGCTCACTGGAAACTGGAGCAGCAATTTTCCTGGAAGAACCCCCTTTTGTGAGTGTTTTTCCTTGCAACTCACATACTGGTGCCTCTAGGGTTGAGGTAGGTTTTCCATCCCACTTCCTCATGCCCCCTCCGTGGTCACGTAGGTAAAACCACAAGGTGGCCCGTGGTGTGTACCCTCTATATCCTCTCTCTTGAGCAGAGGGACACTTACTCCTAATGGCTGAGATACTGGTCCGTACAGGTAGGGAGTAGAACATATCCTCTTCGAATCACAGGAACTCCCAGGACAGTTTCTTAGCTGGCAGGTCCGGCAGTTTCTCCACAGCTGAGATGCACGCCCATAGGGAGGAAGAGAGACTTTCTTCATATTGCCAGAGTTGGCCAGCCAATTCATCCACTGTTTGTCCCTCTCCGTCTTTCCAGGTCATTACTGCCAATGAGTTGGCATGTGACGATGGTGTGCTCCATACAAACTTCCACCACATGGGTCGTGTGCACTTGACTTCATCTGGATCTTTGGATAACTGCTCGTTGTTCAGGTCATCATAAATCACCTCCAGCACAGCTAATTCCCTCAGGTACTAGATACCTCTCTCCATGGTGGTTCACTTTCTTGGGTGACATGTAACATCTTCCTTGAAGGGATACCTTTCCTTCACACCTGACAGGAGTCGCCTCTAGAGGCTGAGGACTTGTGTCCCTTTTCCGATCACTTTGTCAATGTCCCCTTCCCTGGAAAGGGATCCCAGCTGCTTGGCTTCCCTACCCTCTAATTCCAGGCTACTGGCCCCGTTATCCCAGCATCGAAGCAGCCAGGTGACAACATGCTTGCCTGGACAACTGAAATCTTTCTGCGTATCTTGCAGCTCACTCAGGGATAGGGATCGGGTGGTTACCATTTCATTTATGGGTTCTACCTCTTCCTCCTCCTGTTCTCATGATGGCCCTTACTAAATGAGCTGATTTTCTTGTGTATTTCTTCTTGTGTACAGAAGCGACTGATACTAGCACGGGTTGGTTCTCTGGTTCAGCCGCAGTGCCTGTCATCAGGGTTTGAGTAGCCATAGTGCCTGTCGCCGGGGTTGGAGTAGCCTCATTGCCTGTTGCTGAGGTTTAAGTAGCCACAATGCCTGTCGCTGGGGTTTGAGTAGCCACAGTGCTTGTTGTGGGGGCTGATCTCTGGATGTTATTCTTAAATAATTGTTTAACCTTAAACAAGACCTGAACCACATCCAGGAGACATAGCAATAGGACCATGCTGGCTTGAACATCCCAAGGATATTCAAAATTCTCAAGAGCTGTTGTAACTAGCCTGAAGGAGAAAGGGAGGGTGAAGGAGCTGGGGAAAGTGTCCCCCTGTGTCTCCCCCATAGGTTGGTTCCTCGAGGAGAAAAGGTGAAAGGTGTAATTATTAATAGTTTCTGAAAGGTGGCTCCCGAGGTATGGAGATGATGGCAATGGCAAGTACAAATACAAAAATAAAAATACAAAAATTAGTCTCACGACCAAAAATTTTATCACATCATAAACCAGTAGTGTTACACAGTGCAGCAAAATGATATCCTTGATCCAGCTCCCAGAGGTGATAGACAGCACAACAGGGAACATATACAGCAAGTAAGGTTTTACATAACACAGCTTTGAAAGCAAGCACGACCACTTTGAGAGTAAATTAATCAACACTGTGACCAGAGACTATTAAACCAACACAATGAATGCTTACGACAAATTTGCCTTAACACGCTCTGGTCAGATCTGTCATTATCTCAGCCCTTCAAGCCCCATGTTGGGCACCAAAAGGACTGTTGTGGTTTAACCTGGCAGCAGCTAAATCCCACACAGCTGTTCGCTCACTCCCCTCCCCCACAGTGGGATGGAGAGAATTGGAAAAAAAAAAAAAGTAAAATTTCTGGGTTGAGATAAAGACAGTTTAATAGGACAGAAAAGAAAGGGAAAATAATAATAATAATAATCATGATAAAAGAATATACAAAACAAATGATGCACGATGCAATTGCTCACCACCTGCCGACCGATGCCCAGCCAGTTCCCGAACAGCTGTCACCGCCCCCGGCTAACTCCCCCCCAGTTTATATACTGAGCATGATGTCATATGGTATGGAATGTCCCTTTGGCCAGTTTGGGTCAGCTGTCCTGGCTCTGCCCCCTCCCAGCTTCTTGTGCACCTCCAGCCTTCTCAGTCGGTAGAGCACTGGAAGATGAAAAGTCCTTGACTAGTGTAAGCACTACCTAGCAACAACTAAAACATCGGTGTGTTATGAACATTATTCTCATCCTAAATCCAACACACAGCACTGTGCCAGCTACTAGGAAGAAAATTAACTCTATCCCAGCTGAATCCAGGACAAATTGATCTTGTTACATCAGACTTTCCAAGGGTGCATTAATATTGGGGTAAAAACAATATGTAAACTTCTTGAGAATTTCCTGATATTAAAAATCCTGCTGGAACAACCAGACAGGCAGAATGGGATGCACTATGCTCTTCAAAATGTTATGTTGAGCTGCCCTGGTTGTATCTGTGCTACTAGCATTTTCAGATACACAATAACAGTGTATATCTAATTCCAGTCACTGGCACAAGTCTGGTGGAGGATTTTGTCAAAAACTTTTTTTCCCATGAAATGAACAAGAAGTAATGCAAGTTCAGAAAGTATCTGGCATTTATGCAGACAAAGACTTTCTTTGTGCTTTCCTATTTGCATTTTTTCTCTCATAGATGGTGCTATAGCAACTGAAGATGTGATAACTTCCAAAAAACAGAAGAAAAGCACAGTATTCACATTTCAAAACATTAGCAAGCAAGCAAAAGTCCCAATATGATATATTCATTTTTTAAAAGATTCTATTTTTTATAAAGAATTTGACTAATTTTCAAGAACTGCTTTCATAATAATTATGCACCTTTTGTTCATTATTTTAGCCACTGAAACCTGAGTTAAATCTATATGCCAGGTCATTTTTGCCTATATTTGCAGAGTAATTAGTGAATTGGGGTGCTCTGAAGGGGCTTGCTCAGAAACTGCAGGTTATCCTGCAGTTTCATTTGAAAAAATTTGATGGTCTTCCAAGTCTGACAGGAAAAACTGGTGACCTCAGACTTGTAGTCATTTCTGAGGGAAAAACATGAGGGAAGACTAAAGGAGCAAATTTGGTTTTCTTTAGAAAAAAAAAATTTTACTTTGTTAGGGAGTAGAAAGAATTATTTACCTTGTTATCTTTCTAGAAGACTACTAATAAAAACAAGAAAAACATCTTTGTAAAACTTGCAAATATGAAAGGGAAATGCAAAGCATTGCTACAGAGGAGTTGAACACCGATACAGAGATAGTGTGTTACTAATCCCTAGGATGGCTTTGATACTGAATGAGTTGTACAAAATCAACCGTCTCTTCAAACACAGCTATCATGGAGGGGAGAAAATCTTAAATGCTTAAATGAAAAGCCATAGAAAAGCATAAAGAATCACAGCATGCTTACAATTTGCAATTCCAAATGTTTTCACAGCTCCTAAAATCAAAACTCTGCAGCATCCAGACTGATAAAGTGGAAGCAAAGTAAGTATAAAATGCAAAGAGATCAGTAGGATAATTACTTCATTTGAACTATTTGGTGAACAGATCAATAAGTCAGTGAATCAATGAATTTTTTTTTAATTATAAATTAAGTCAAAGCTGAATAACAAAATGAAAAAGTGACATGAGAATGCAGAACTATGTCAGAGCTGACATTGTCAGGAAGGCAGAAAGAAAGAACCAAAATACGACAAGTTATATTTTATTAAGAGCATTAATGACCCATTTGTCATTCTATCACTAACTCAGCAGGGTCTGCGAATCTTTATTTGACATACTGAAACAATAATGACTGAAGACATTCACAGCTTTTACTGTTGTTCTCATCTAGTAATGAATGGGAACAAGTATAAACTTTACATGTGAAAAGAAGGACAGTAGGTAAGGAAATTAACTGAATTGACCTGGGTTTTATACAACTGGAGGCAAGATCAGTGTTTCATTTCACCCTTCTGTTAAAATATATATATACTGAATTATTAATACCATCCATGGTGGTGATGTTGCTAGAGTCATGTACATAAAGTATGCAGATGTTGTGAGTACTGGGCATCACACAAACAGATATTTGTGTCAACCTCTAGTTCAACATGCCTTAGTATCCTTAGTATCCTTGTTACCAGAAGAAGGTTAGAAACTGAAGTCAAAGTTGTGTCAAATAAACAAGAAGAAAACTGATATCAAGGCTATTTTAAGACAATATAACTATTAGAATCACAACCAGTTTATCTTTAACTAAAAGACTGCAAGATCCAGTTTGGCAATTCACAATACTCTCTTGTCCTAAAAGAAATAGATAGGTTTTCACTTTACCCTTAGAAGGTTTGCTACAATTACTCAGAGGCACTGCTGGCGTTTTTGCGCGTATACACATGGAGAAATTAAAATACAGTGATAACACCCATCTAAATTGGAAAAAAGATGTAGCTGAAACTTCTTTGGTGTTAAATACTTCTGAAAGCATGTCTAAGAGGAAGATATATCTATTGCCTCATCAGCAGAATCATAAAAAAATCGTAAACCCAAACAAATAAACCTCCAGTACAATCATGAAAGTTTGCCCATGGAAAGATAACATCTGGGGCTCAAGCCATGAGATTTCTATCCCTTTTTGAAAAGAAAAAATCTTTTGAGAAAATTAGTTTAAAGTTGAAGTTCTTCCTGAAAAAGGAATTTACTATAAGCCTGACAAGTTGGACTGCTCTGCTTACAATGCTATTTTCATTCCTTTCTTAATGTTTTCCAGCTGACTGCACGAAGATCAAATATTAGGATCAATAAAACCTACAATAAAGAGTTCATAAAGAAACAATCTGCTTTCAATAGACATGAAGTGCAAAGAAATGCATGACAACATTCCACATCCTTGCAGGACAGGGAGACAACACAGGCCTGTGTCAACATGTAAAAAGAAAATCTATTCTGAACAATGATAAAGGACAGCACTACGGCCTGCTCATACAATACCTGTGGTATACAGAGACAATATTGGCCTTACTAAGGAGCACCATCAAGTTCTGACAAAACAGCAGCATCTACTTATAGAATGGCATGAGCAGTGTTAACATACAGTCCACCTGCAGCTCCAGAAGCTTTTTCAGGTGACCGGTGTGAAAAAAGATGGAAAGCAAATACCAGAAAACCAAAAACCAAAAAGTTAGAAAAGTCTGTAATTAAGGCTGTATATTTAAATTAATTCATCTCTCTCCTCTGTATTTCTGAATTATGATACAAGTAATTACATAATCACATCCATTTCACTCTTCTTATTCAATAAATAGCAAGTCACTGCTTTGAAGAGAATGATCTTAGTTTCATTTCTTTCAGGAGCTGGAAGGATTATGGCAAATCAAATGAGATACTGCAGGGGAAGAACAATCATATGGCTTAAGAATTTTTACACTCTCCTGGAATATTAGATTTTATCCCTGTCTCTGACAGAAAGTTCCTAGAGAACTCTGGACAAAATGCTTCAACTGAAACTTTTAGAATTCCTAACTAATCAGTCCCCATTATTTGGGCATAGAAATTTGAGACCTAATGATGTAAATTGCAAAACCACCGAGCATTCACTTGTGAAAGCTATGTCAGTGGGATTTGATTTTATAAAATCGACTATCCACTGAACAAGTCTTGGGGGGGGATGGGGAGGGCAAATCCAACATGTTATCATGCTCATGCCTTCTGTTTCAACAGTTTTTGTAAGTAGAAAGTGGCTGATACACCTAAGGTATTAATGATGATTCTATTCAGTGTATCTCTTGATACATACAGGGTGAGTTAGCAATCCCTTCTTATCTTTGAGGATTCCAAATTGTTTTCTACCCACTATACTCTCTAATTTTGCTTCCAGCCAGTCCTACCATCATACAAATTT
Source organism: Aptenodytes patagonicus (assembly GCF_965638725.1). Taxonomy (NCBI): domain Eukaryota; kingdom Metazoa; phylum Chordata; class Aves; order Sphenisciformes; family Spheniscidae; genus Aptenodytes; species Aptenodytes patagonicus. The sequence goes on from NC_134952.1 coordinate 47,380,282, forward strand.
ATTTTTGTAGACTCAAACCACATAGGCTAAGAGATTTGGTGCCTGTTCAATTTAAAATTTTTTCATTTGTCCTTAATTTTTTTCTTAATATAGTTTACTGTTATGCTTAGAGGTCAAGTGTAAGGATCAATAAAACATGCAACAAACAAGCCATAAAGAAGCAATCTGTACTGTTTATTGGACTAGGCATACAGTAATTCGGAATATGAACTGAATGCTAAAAATGTTAAATTGTCTGTAACAGAACAATTCAAATTACTAACAGTCTCATTTATCCTGCCTAGAAAATTGAAAACTATATATGTATGTATATGAATTCATAATATAAGATGTTTTCTACTTCAGAGAAAGGTTTCAGAGTTGTTTTCCTCAGGCATAAAATTGCCACTCCAGAATATTTTAAATAGTTGTGGCGAAGCTAATAGCGCCCAAGGTTTGTGAGTTTCACGCACATGCACACAAGTGAAATAGTGAAACATATCACATATCAACTACAAGCTAAATTTATTCCCGTACTCTTGAAAACTGTATGTAATGCAAGACACCACCATCTTTTCTATCTAAACAAAAATCTGGATTATTACAACTGGTTGAAACAAGATAATATGGACCTGGCTGATTTTTAATCAGAAATCTTAGTGAGTTCTGACAAGAAGCTTGATCCATATAATTTAATTTTAATGGGAAGCTTTTACTGGCTTATACGGGAATTTTGGTTCAAATCCAAATGTCTTCAAGATAAGGCAGTTGCTAGAAACTGCGCAGAATATTAATATACCACACGTTGACGGTGTGTTTGTTCCTGATGTAAAACAAATTTGCTCCAGTTTGTTACCAGCAGAGAATCTGACCAAAACGTCTTGACAAATTTACTGAATCCACCCTGGGAGCTATCCACATACACCCATCTCTTATGCTGTTAAAACAGGTATGCTATCTTTCTTACAGGAAAAATACGGGGGGGGGGAGGGGGGGGGGGGATCAAATAGATGCAAACCTTTTCTAAGTTTTTTAAAAAAAGAAAAACCAACACCTTATGCTACATTCTCCTCTCGTTTCATTCTCTCATTTTCTATTTCATGTTAGGTGTCAAGGAAGAAACATATCTGATTACATGCAAGTAGGAATTAAAAAAATCTTTCCTGTGTCATAACACATAGGAAGCACTCCTTGTGTATTTCTGTAAAGATCCCTGTAGAGCAATCTGTACTATGGATCTACTATTAATCTGCTTTGACCTGAGAGCTAACACACTTGGCTCACCTGCGAGTTACCTCTTTTTCACTCACAAATGTCAGTGGTGCCAACTTACTGGAAGAATTAAGTCTCCTCCTTGCCTGAAACAAGTCTAAACCTAGCCTGGAAAAAGCATTACTGCCCAGGGAACCTGTGGATGGGCAATAAAGGTACGGTTTACTGCAGTCTAGGATTTAAACACTTCAGTGTTGAACACCTCTGCTTCCAGTAAACAAACCTGAAAGTAGGGATTCCTTGAATTAATACAAGGGGACTCTCATATAGAAAAAAAACAACGAACTGCCAGGCCAGAGGTGTGATATACTTCTAGGCAATAGGTAATACACTACTCCAGGTCGCAATGGACCTGTCCAGGATAATGACATCAAGGCAGCGTCCCTTAGGCAGTACTGATACCTCCTGGGAAAAAAGGAAGGAACCATTAGACTGGGAACTATGTAGAGCAAAGGAAAAAGGACAAATTCAATTAACCCCTGCCAGAGAAGGCGTATTTTCCCTGTTGCTTCATTATCACTTATATCACTTTCAGCGTATATTGGCAAGACTTCAGTGTAGGAGATTTTGGTAGGCAGTGGCCAGTTCTTGCATCTCATTACCTTCTCATCCCAAAAGCAGAAAGCCAACAGAGGAGTTTATAACAATGGTAGGAATAAAAGCAAGCAATATGATGCAGTCATCTACTGTAATCTTGACTTGTAAAACAATTAAATGCTTTTCTTCACTTGATGTTTGTTGCTTGGCATATATTTCATATTGCTCTGCCATGCAGCAGAAAAGTGCAACCAGATTTCACTGCATCTGGGGTATCCTCAAATGAAAGCAAAGTGAAAATTGTAGATGTGGAAATGAAAATCACCAGCCGAAATAAGTAACAGAAGTATTACACAGGAATCATCATCATCAGTCGGACGTCTGGTGGTTGTTATGGGATGAGTAATCACAAAGTCTAACAGCAATAGGCACCCTTACTCTCTGAGACTGTGTCAACACAGTAAAATAGAAGCATGGTCAGAAACATTTTCTGAGCAGATTAAATTCATTAGTGTAGCTGTAACCTCAGCGTATCAACCTATGAACCATGGCCAAAAGACTGAATTCTTCTTGCATTCGTGTAAGTTTTAGCTTGGTGTTGAGGTGCAGTAACAGGCATTGTAGGAAAATCTGAGGTCCAGAAATTTTGCTTATTCAGAGAATCATCTGTCAGGCTTGGAGACTGATGGATGCTCTCTTATTCAGTTCACTGTCAGTTTGATTACGTGTTGTGTCATAGGATGTGGCTATACTATTTAAATAAAAAAAAAAAAAAAAAAAAAATTCAGAGTTATCCAAGTTGGCACTGGCTGCACAAGTCAATTAGAAACAGTATTGTGACAGCACTGGCAGAACTGTGACTGGGGGTGAATGCCCCTGCTCTGGAAGTACAGCATCATTTCAGTGCCCAACACTGGCAGCAGATCAGGCACCCCTCCACAGGGCATTTTGTTGGTTTAGGAGGAGACAACAACACATACAGCTGGCTTGAAGCACATACCCCCAGCTAGCTTGGAGGATCTCTGCACTGTGCTACTAGGATGCCCACCATTTCTTTAGGATCTGCAGCTTGCCTACAATTGTTGCTGTCATCATTTCTTGAGAGCTTCAGGAAGGCTCAAGACATTTTGAAAGTTTCATTGAAGTTTCCTGGAGGCAAGGAACTTCTCCGTGTCCACTAAAACAGGTTCCTGAATATAAGTGAATTTTCTGAAAATCAGGGGCGGGGGGGAGGGGCCAGGGGGAGAGTATTTGGCACTACTCTCCACTTCAACTTTGTCTAGCCTGCGTGAAGACATCACATCATACAGTGAACTTGCAGGGCTGTGTCACAGACAGTTTGCGTCCTGGGATTATTTACTCCCTCTATCCTCATATAGGCCATGGTAGTAGAAGAAAGGTTACATTACCTCTGCATATGCTGTGCTAGTGATGTGATCGCTATTAGAGCACTATATCCAGGTATGATCTTCACATTTCAGGAAGAATATCAATAAATTGGAGAAAAATCAGAGAAAACCCCAAGAACAATTAAAGAACCATAAACTTTGAGTTATAGAGAAGTTAAGTTCATTCAATTTAGTTCATTAAAGAGAAGCATACAACCTGGATATAAAAGACAAAGAAACCAAGTTCTTAAATATATCTCTTCTATTTCTCAAATTAAAATATAATGGGATCTGTACAAGTTCTGGATTAAAATTTAATATAAATCTTTTGCTTATTTGTTTTTTAACAGAGAGTGCAATTAGCCATTGGGATAGCTTACTAAGCATCGTTCATCAATGAAAATAAGAGACTCAAGACTCAAGGGTATTTTTCTAGAAGCAGCAGCTACTCACCACTGTGGATCTTCCAGTCAGAAATAATTCACAGAAGTTCTATACCTTAGAATCATAGAATAGAATCATAGAATCATTGAGGTTGGAAAAGACCTCTAAGATCATCGAGTCCAACCATCAACCCAACACCACCATGCCCACTAAACCATGTCCCTAAGCGCCTCATCTACTCGTCTTTTAAATACCTCCAGGGATGGGGACTCCACCACTTCCCTGGGCAGCCTGGTCCAATGTTTAACCACTCTTTCAGTAAAGACATTTTTCCTTACATCCAATCTAAACCTCCCCTGCCGCAACTTGAGGCCATTTCCTCTCGTCCTATCGCTAGTTACTTGGGAGAAGAGACCGACACCCACCTCGCTACAACCTCCTTTCAGGGAGTTGTAGAGAGTGATGAGGTCTCCCCTCAGCCTCCTTTTCTCCAGGCTAAACAGTCCCAGTTCCCCCAGCCACTCCTCATAAGACTTGTTCTCCAGACCCCTCACCAGCCTCGTTGCCCTTCTCTGGACATGCCTCAGCACCTCAATGTCCTTCTTGTAGTGAGGGGCCCAAAACTGAACACAGTATTCGAGGTGCGGCCTCACCAGGGCCAAGTACAGGGGCACGATCACTTCCCTACTCCTGCTGGCCACACTATTTCTGATACAGGCCAGGATGCCATTGGCCTTCTTGGCCGCCTGGGCACACTGCCGGCTCATGTTCAGCCAGCTGTCAACCAACACCCCCAGGTCCTTTTCCGACAGGCAGCTTTCCAGCCACTCTTCCCCAAGCCTGTAGCGCTGCATGGGGTTGTTGTGACCCAAGCACAGGACCGGGCACTTGGCCTTGTTGATTCTCATACAGTTGGCCTCAGCCCATCGATCCAGCCTGTCCAGGTCCCTCTGCAGAGCCTTCCTACCCTCGAGCAGATCAACACTCCCGCCCAACTTGGTGTCGTCTGCAAACTTACTGAGGGAGCACTCAATCCCCTCATCCAGATCATCGATAAAGATATTGAACAAGACCGGCCCCAGTACTGAGCCCTGGGGAACACCGCTCGTGACCGGCCGCCAACTGGATTGAACTCCATTCACCACAACTCTCTGGGCCTGGCCGTCCAGCCAGTTTTTGACCCAGCGCAGAGTACACCTGTCTAAGCCGTGAGCCGCCAGCTTCTCTAGGAGAATGCTGTGGGAGACAGTGTCAAAGGCCTTACTGAATTCCAGGTAGACCACATCCACAGCCTTTCCCTCATCTACTAGGCAGGTCACCTGGTCATAGAAGGAGATCAGGTTGGTCAAGCAGGACCTGCCTTTCACGAACCCGTGCTGGCTGGGCCTGATCCCCTGGTTGTCCCGCTCATGCCTTGTGAGCGCCCTCAAGATGAACCGCTCCATCATCTTCCCCGGCACCGAGGTCAGGCTGACAGGCCTGTAGTTCCCCGGATCCTCCTTCCGGCCCTTCTTGTAGATGGGCGTCACATTGACAAGCCTCCAGTCGTCCGGGACCTCCCCCGTTAACCAGGACTGCTGATAAATGATGGAGAGTGGCTTGGCGAGCTCCTCCGCCAGCTCCCTCAGCACCCTCGGGTGGATCCCATCCGGCCTCATAGACTTGTGAGCGTCCAGGTGGCACAGCAGGTCATTGACTGCTTCCTCTTGGATTATGGAGGGTTCATCCTGCTCGCCGTCCCCGTCTTCCAGCTCGGGGGGCCGAGTACCCTGAGGATAACTGGTCTGCCTGTTAAAGACTGAGGCAAAGAAGGCATTGAGTACCTCAGCCTTTTCCTCATCCTCGGTGACAATGTTCCCTCCTGCATCCAATAAAGGATGGAGATTCTCCTTGGCTCTCTTCTTGTCATTAATATATTTGTAAAAACTTTTTTTGTTGTCTTTAACGACAGCGGCCAGATTGCCTTCTAGCTGGGCTTTTGCCTTTCTCATTTCTTCTCTGCACGACCTAACGAGATCCCTGTGCTCTTCTTGAGTCGCCTGCCCCTTCTTCCACAAGCGGTAAACTCTCCTTTTTTTCCTGAGTCCCAGCAAAAGCTCCCCGTTCAGCCAGGCCGGTCGTCTTCCCCGCCCGTTCTTCTTACGGCGTACAGGGACAGCCTGCTCCTGCACCTTTAAGACTTCCTTCTTGAAGATCGTCCAGCCTTCCTGGACCCCTTTGCCCTTCAGGACTGTCTCCCAAGGGACTCTCTCAACCAGCGTCCTGAACAGGCCAAAGTCCACCCTCCGGAAGTCCATGGTTGCGGTTTTGCTGCCCCCCCTCCTTACTTCACCAAGAATTGAGAATTCTACCATTTCGTGGTCGCTAAGCCCAAGATGGCCTCCGACCACCACATCTCCCACCAGTCCTTCTCTGTTTGTAAACAGCAGGTCGAGCGAGGCACCTCCCCTGGTAGGCTCACTTACCAGCTGTATCAGGAAGTTGTCTTCCACACACTCCAGGAACCTCCTAGACTGCTTCCTCTCTGCCATGTTGTATTTCCAGCAGATGTCTGGGAAGTTGAAGTCCCCCACGAGAACAAGGGCTAGCGATTGAGAGACTTCTGCCAGCCACTTGTAGAACGCTTCATAGAATCATAGAATCATAGAATCATTGAGGTTGGAAAAGACCTCTAAGATCATCGAGTCCAACCGTCAACCCAACACCACCAGGCCCACTAAACCATGTCCCTAAGGGCCTCATCTACACGTCTTTTAAAAACCTCCAGGGATGGGGACTCCACCACTTCCCTGGGCAGCCTCTTCCAATGTTTCACCACTCTTTCAGTAAAGACATTTTTCCTTACATCCAATCTAAACCTCCCCTGCCGCAACTTGAGGCCATTTCCTCTCGTCCTATCGCTTGTTACTTCGGAGAAAAGACCAACACCCACCTCGCTACAACTTCCTTTCAGGTAGCTGTAGAGAGCGATGAGGTCTCCCCTCAGCCTCCTTTTCTCCAGGCTAAACAACCCCAGTTCCCTCAGCCGCTCCTCATAAGACTTGTTCTCCAGACCCCTCACCAGCCTCGTTGCCCTTCTCTGGACACGCTCCAGCACCTCAACGTCCTTCTTGTAGTGAGGGGCCCAAAACTGAACACAGTATTCGAGGTGCGGCCTCACCAGTGCCGAGTACAGGGGCACGATCACTTCCCTACTCCTACTGGCCACACTATTTCTGATACAGGCCAGGATGCCATTGGCCTTCTTGGCCGCCTGGGCACACTGCCGGCTCATGTTCAGCCGGCTGTCGACCAGCACCCCCAGGTCCTTCTCTGCTGGGCAGCTTTCCAGCCACTCTTCCCCAAGCCTGTGGTGCTGCCTGGGGTTGTTGTGGCCCAAGTGCAGGACCCGGCACTTGGCCTTGTTGAACCTCATACAGTTGGCCTCGGCCCATCCATCCAGCCTGTCCAGGTCCCTCTGCAGAGCCTTCCTACCCTCGAGCAGATCAACACTCCCACCCAACTTGGTGTTGTCTGCAAACTTACTGAGGGTGCACTCAATCCCCTCATCCAGATCATCAATAAAGATATTAAACAAGACCGGCCCCAGTACTGAGCCCTGGGGAACACCGCTCGTGACCGGCCGCCAACTGGATTGAACTCCATTCACCACAACTCTCTGGGCCCGGCCGTCCAGCCAGTTTTTGACCCAGCGCAGAGTCCACCTGTCTAAGCCGTGAGCCGCCAGCTTCTCGAGGAGAATGCTGTGGGAGACAGTGTCAAAGGCCTTGCTGAAGTCCAGGTAGACCACATCCACAGCCTTTCCCTCGTCCACTAGGCGGGTCACCTGGTCATAGAAGGAGATCAGGTTGGTCAAGCAGGACCTGCCTCTCATGAACCCGTGCTGGCTAGGCCGGATCCCCTGGTTGTCCCGCTCATGCCTTGTGAGCGCCCTCAAGATGAACCGCTCCATCATCTTCCCCGGCACCGAGGTCAGGCTGACAGGCCTGTAGTTCCCCGGATCCTCCTTCCGGCCCTTCTTGTGGATGGGCGTCACATTGGCAAGCCTCCAGTCGTCCGGGACCTCCCCCGTTAACCAGGACTGCTGATAAATGATGGAGAGCGGCTTGGCGAGCACCTCCGCCAGCTCCCTCAGCACTCTCGGGTGGATCCCATCCGGCCCCATAGACTTGTGAGTGTCCAGGTGGCATAGCAGGTCATTGACTGCTTCCTCCTGGATTACGGGGGGTTCATCCTGCTCGCCGTCCCCGTCTTCCAGCTCGGGGGGCCGAGTACCCTGAGGATAACTGGTCTGCCTGTTAAAGACTGAGGCAAAGAAGGCATTGAGTACCTCAGCCTTTTCCTCATCCTCAGTGACAATGTTCCCCCTTGCATCCAATAAAGGATGGAGATTCTCCTTGGCAGAATCATCCGCCCCTTCATCCTGGTTGGGTGGTCTATAACAGACTCCCAGCAGGATATCTGCCTCGTTGGCCTTCCCCCTCATCCTTACCCATAAACACTCAACCGTATCATCATCACAATCGTTGAGCTCTATACAATCAAAACACTCCCTAACATACAGGGCCACCCCACCGCCTCTCCTTCCTTGCCTGTCCCTCTGAAGAGTCTATAGCCATCCATTGCAGCACTCCAATCATGAGAGTCACCCCACCATGTTTCTGTGATGGCGACTAAGTCGTATCTCTCCCGCTGCACAATGGCTTCCAGCTCCTCCTGTTTGCCGCCCATGCTGCGTGCATTGGTGTAGATGCACTTGAGCTGGGCTATCGATTTCGCCCCTGGCATCGGCACGCCACCCCTAGGCTCATCTCTAGTGAGCCTGGTTTTATCCCCTTCCCCCTTCGAACCTAGTTTAAAGCCCTCTCAATGAGCCCTGCCAATTCATGAGCCATGATCCTTTTTCCCTTGTGAGACAGCTGGACTCCATCTGCCGCCAGCAGGCCTAGTGCCATATAAACCTCCCCGTGATCAAAAAAGCCAAAATTCCTCCGATGGCACCAGCCCCTGAGCCACGTGTTGATCAGGTGTGTTTTCCTGCTCCTTTCAGTATCCTTCCCTGCCACTGTAGGGATAGAGGAAAACACTACCTGTGCTCCCAATCATTGAACCAGTCGCCCCAGTGCCCTGAAGTCCCTTTTGATCGCTGCAGGACTTCTCTCTGCAACCTCATCACTGCCAGCCTGTATAACCAACAGCGGGTAGTAATCGGAAGGCCGTACCAAACCAGGGAGCTTCCTAGTGATGTCTCTGACCCGGGCCCCAGGGAGGCAGCAGAATTCCCTGTGGGACGGGTCCGGTCGGCATATAGGGCCCTCTGTTCCCCTCAGAAGTGAATCACCTACGACAATTACCCTCCTTTTTTTCTTAGCAGCAGCAGTCATAGTGCGTGGGGCTGACTGCCTCACCCTAGGCGACCCCCTGGGTGGACCTTCGTCTACATCCTCATTTGACTGTCCCTCAAGTTCCAGGGCCCCATATCTGTTGTATAAAGGCAACCGGGAAGGTTGTATCCCACACTACAAAATAACCCCGTAATTTTCTGCTACTTTTCCAAAATGCCAGCTATACATATACAAGGTAATAGAGGTTCAGTATCTGGGCTTCAGAGTACTAGAGCTTTCTGTAAAACAGAGATAATAAAGCTGTGAAAGAATTTACTACATTTCACAATTTCCACCAGTATATTACAAATTTCAGTAAAGAAAAGCAAGCAAACTACCAGCAATTTTTGTATCCTCTTTTTCTATCCATGAGAAAGCAGCCAAACTGAAATAAGTCCAATTAATCTCACTTGTGAAGTAACCTGTGAATTTCTCTCTGTGAGAAATGTTCAAATATGTTTCCTTGTGGGGGCACTCTGGCTTTGAGCACTTGTCTAATATATTTTTTTATGTGCATACAAGAAAACCTGTATAAAAGTGATTCCAATATGGCTAGACAGATATATTTTTATTATTATTATTATTATTATTATTATTATTATTATTATTATTATTATTTTTTCAAGAGTTGACATCTCCAAAAAAGCTAATTTTGGAGGATTCTCAAAGTACTTTCTCAAGCAATGACATTTAAATGGCCTCTGACATTTTTGAAGATAGTTTTTTTGTGAAAAGTGGCAAAACTTCTTTTGGTATGCAGCTGCAATCAAGGATTTTTACTCACCATAAAACATGTCAAAATAATGGATGGCATTCCCAGTAAAGAAAATTAATTTAAACAAGTCAAGTAGAAACACATACCCTTCTGCAGAGAAAAGATTGTAGAGGTTCAGCTTACTTGTTGCCTTCGTGGAAAACCATACTACACAATTGTTTGGGACTGGTTTATTTTCCCAGCATATGCCTTTGAAATAAAACAAAATTCCAATACTTCCACTGGTCATGTTGCTTCTCTCAACCTGTGTGCAAAAAAACCAATCCCTTTTGACTTCCAGCTGGCCTATTAGTTAGTTAATTAGTGCAGCTTATTACAAAATCAATAACAACATACCATTGCTGATACTTTTCCCATTTACGAATGTGAATACACAGGGCTTCCAGCTACTTCATTATTGAATTTATTTGTTGGAAAGATTCTTCAGTGAGTAATGCATTAGGCTGGCATGAAGTCTCTCAGTTCCGCATGTACAGAACACAAATAAAAGTGGGAATGAGGAAAGACTACTTACTGCCTTTCTATTTCTATAAATTCTGTTTATTTATCAGATTCTTCTTTACTGTATGAAACATCAGTAAAATACAGTATTAAAAACCCACACACATTTCTACATTCTTTACTACATCTCCCTCTAACAATAGAAATAAAAAGAGCAACAAAATTCACCCACTCTAACTCATGTAATCCCTGGCAGTATCAATTTTGTGTGTTACTGAGCTCAATAACATCAGACACACAACTACCTCGGGTATTGTAAAACACAAAGGGGGACATCTCTAGTCAGATAAAGACATTGTTAATACTCAATAGCCACAGAGTAATTCTAGCCAAACTAATGTTCTCCTAGCCATTACAGTAAACTTTTTCAAAAAAAGTCTCTAATGCCACTACATCAAAAACGAAAGCAACTTTGACTCTTAGATTAGACATACTTTGAAAAGATAGCAAGGCAGGATTTTGCCTTTATTTATTTTAAGGTCTCATACTTAATTCAGGTGCCAGACAAAACAGTGATGGTTACTCAACATATTTTAAGTGTTATGTTATCAGTAATCACTTTGGAAGATCTTAGACTCATAGAATAATTTAGGTTGGAAAGGATGTCTGGAGGTCAAGTAGTCAACCCCTCACTCAAAGCAGAACTGAAAGGATCAGATTGCTTACGGCCATGTCCAGTCAAGTCTTGGGCATCTTAAGGATGAAAGTCCCAGAACCTTCCTAGGCCCTTGTGCCAGTGTTTGACCACCCTTGTGGTAAGAAAAGCTTTTCTTTATATCCCATTTCCAGCAGTTAACTTTCACTGGCAGTAGCAAGCCACCAAAAGAGGTTCCTAGAAAAAAGCAGCTCCCAGGAGATGTTTCTTGAGGGAGGAGCATGCAAACTGCTGTGACAGCTGCTCCCTCTCCATTAGCTGCCTCTGCTGTTACCCTATGTTGCACGAGAAAAAAATTTCCATTTGTACTGGTTTGGCCTGGGATGGAGTTAATTTTCTTCATAGTAGTTAGCATGGGGCTATGTTTTGGATTTGTGCTGAAAACAGTGTTGATAACACAGGGATGTTTTCGTTACTGCTGAGCAGTGCTTACACAGAGTCAAGGACTTTTCTGCTTCTCACACCACCCCACCAGCAAGTAGGCTGGGGGTGCACAAGAAGCTGGGAGGGGACACAGCCGGGACAGCTGACCCCAACTGACCAAAGGGATATTCCACACCATATGATGTCATGCTCAACATATAAAGCTAGAGGAAGAAGAAGGAAGGGGGGGACGTTCGGAGTTACGGCGTTTTGTCTTCCCAAGTAACTGTTACGCGTGATGGAGCCCTGCTTTCCTGGAGATGGCTGAACATCTGCCTGGCAATGGGAAGTAGTGAATGAATTCCTTGTTTTGCTTTGCTTGCATGTGTGGCTTTTGCTTTACTTATTAAACTGTCTATCTCAACCCACGAGTTTTCTCACTTTTACTCTTCAGATTCTCTCCCCCATCCCACCAGGGGGGAGTGCGCGAGTGGCTCTGTGGGGCTTAGTTGCCAGCAGGGGTTAAACCACAACACCAGTAAGGGGCACACTGAGGCTTTCAAATGCAGGATGCTATTGAGTAAACTTTCCTTTAAGGAATTTGCCTAAAATTGTTTGTCATTATGCTTAACTGAAAAGCATCTTGGCTCAAAAGCAGGTCTCTAGTCCTGTTGTTATTGTAGCTACTTTTGGTTCTCTGTAAGCTCAACCTTTTCCCTAAACTCAACCTTTTCCTAAATCAGTTTGTATTTTCTTTATATGATTTTTACTGACAATAGCAAAGAGTGGAAATGGTACATTGCTTCCTAAGCTGAAAGATTTCTGTAGCATGTAAGCAATGCCTAAAATAACCTTCTTACCTGTACTTGGCAGCAACCAATTCAGTGGTGTAAAGAGCATTTATGTGGATCTGGAGACCAATTATGGGGCCATAGTTTCTTTGCTGCAGGACTAACATTGAATGTAGAAACTAGCATTGCAATTATTAGGAAAAAAAAAACCACCAGCATAATTGTACCTAGATTTTTGTCATAGATAAAATGCTCAGAAAATTCTGATCAGGTTCTTCTGCTCACCTGTCTTGTCGAGTCCCAGCATACTGGATGTGTATATTCTAAGTTTCATTTTGTCTCACAGTGTCAGAACATTATTTCTTCTTTTGACCTCTCTGACATGTTTCCTGACCACTGGCACTCCCTCTTTTACTTCTTTACAGGAAGTAGGAGATCCACAACACAAGGACTGTAGGTCCAGGTTACAAGGCTGGTCTCTCAAGGTTCACCAGGAGCTTAAGTTATTCTAGTCATGTGATGATACTAGGTTAGAGGTCAAATCTTCAGTAATACTTAGAATGGAGTAAGCAGGTGGGATTTGTACTTGTTCACAGTATTCCACTTAGTTTCAAAAATACAAAACAATAAGCCCTGGAGAAATCCGACTTCATTTTGGCTCTTCTCTAAGTTACAAAGTGTTTCTATGCATTGTTGGTCTAAGTAAGCTTCTTATGTGGCCAATTAACAGCTCTTCAGACTTATTTAATTTAGAGATTAGCTCTTAAAGGCTCATCAGGTCTTCAAAGTCTTTCTTGATTTGAATTGTTGATTTCTAAAGCTCAAACCTGAAGAAAGAGAGTATATAAATTGTGCACACAGGGACCCCAAAATCATCACCAGAACACTGCCTGTTATTCAGTCACTCATGGACAAAGCTAAACTGCAGTGATGAAGTGGCGGAGCTGTGTTCGTCCCAGGGGACTCCAGGAATCTATGCAGCAGGTTTTCCTACATGTACAGAAAATGGGTGTATTTTCCCCCACAGCAGTCATGGTGATCCACCAGCTAATAGGCTTTTTAAGCCAGTGATCACTTAGAAGCTGTTGCAGTGAGGACCTAATGAGTCCTTTCAGATTAGCATCAGTGTAATCTATTAGAACCTGACCAGGGAGAGCACAGTCAGGAATACCAGAACAAAAAAATAAAAATGAGGGAAAGAAGCACAACAACAGTTGCTGAATCACTTGTTCTGAGTAAAAATGGTATATATTCTTGTTGGCCATGGGACAAAAAATGTTATAGTAATCAACTCTGAAGCTAAAATAGGGGTAAACTGTATTCTGGATATAGCTACTTTTTGGAGAGGTTTTTCAGGTTGCAGTTGCTGGTAATGCATATGCTTCTGTTTTCCCTATTTCCTAATGTTTTCCTTGATTCATCCCTTCATTGTTCTTGATACGTTGGTGGAAATTCATTACTTCTTGCTGACTATTGTTACCTTCTGATTTTTAATGGCTTAGATATCTTAGACAATTAACATCATATATTGTGATTTGTGACCAATATAGTTATCTATCTAGCAACCTGTAGTTGCTTTCCTTGGTAGTCTGAAGTCTGTGTGAGTGATTAAATGCCTGGATGATCTGTTCAGGCATTGTAGCTCTATCACTCTCCTCCTCAGCTGGACAGGGGAGAGGAAATATAAAGAAAGGCTCGTGGGTCGAGATAAGGACAGGGAGAGATCACTCACCAATTACCATCACGGGCAAAACAGACTCGACTTAGGGAAATTAATTTCATTTCTTACCAATCAAATCAGAGCAGGGTGATGAGAAATAAAATCAAATCTAAAAAAAAATCACCTTCCCCCCACCCCTCCCTTCTTCCCGGGCTCAACTTCACTGCTGATTTTCTCTACCTCCTCCCCCCCAGCGGCACAGGGGGATGGGGAATAGGGGTTGCGGTCAGTTCATCACACATTGTCTCTGCCGCTCTTTCCTCCTCAGGGGGAGGACTCCTCACTCTCTTCCCCTGCTCCAGCCTGGGGTCCCTCCTACGGGAGACAGTCCTCCACGAACTTCTCCAACGTGAGTCCTTCCCATGGGCTACAGTTCTTCACACACTGCTCCAGCGTGGGTTCCTTCCACGGCGTGCAGTCCTTCAGGAACAGACTGCTCCAGTGTGGGTCCCCCACGGGGTCACAAGTCCTGCCAGCAAACCTGCTCCAGCGTGGGCTCCTCTCTCCATGGGTCCACAGGTCCTGCCAGGAGCCTGCTCCAGCGTGGGCTTCCCACAGGGTCACAGCCTCCTTCGGGCACGTCCACCTGCTCCAGCGTGGGGTCCTCCATGCACTGCAGGTGGATATCTGCTCCACCGTGGACCTCCATGGGCTGCAGGGGGACAGCCTGCCTCACCATGGTCTTCACCAGGGGCTGCAGGGGAACCTCTGCTCCAGCGCCTGGAGCACCGGAAGGAGCGGGCTCCTTCTTCACTGACCTTGGTGTCTGCAGAGTTGTTTCTCTCACATATTCTCACTCCTCTCTTCTGACTGCTGCCACCACAGGTTTTTTCCCCTTCTTAAATATGTTATCACAGAGGCGCTACCACTGTCGTTGATGGCTTTGGCCTTGGCCAGCGGTGGGTCCATCTTGGAGCTGGCTGGCATTGGCTCTATCAGACATGGGGGAAGCTTTTAGCACCTTCTCATTGAAGCCACCACTATAGCCCCCCCCCGGTACCAAAACCTTGCCATGCAAACCCAATACAGGGCTACACACAGAACCCTGAACCTGGTTCTTTCGTACTCTGCTAACAGCTCACAGCTGACAGTTCAAATATGGAAACACAAATTTCTTCTTTCAGCAGCAAGATATATGCCTCTGGCATCTTTCTTTTCCACTTGTCAGTCATGAAGCTATACACCATAGAGATTTTGAGAGCAGCAGAGCAGCAGTGGTACCACAAGAGTTACAAAAATATTGGTATTCAGGGATTTGAAGTAGAGGTTTGGTTTCATGGAAAATAAATATTCCACAGACTGTACGACATTACTCTATTACACCAGTGCTTTGACTGTGTACACCCCGACATCTTACTTGGATAGTCTGCTTGTTGCTTTGAAATTAGTGCAAAATCCAATTTTGGTTCAATTTGATCTGCCCAGACTGGATTTACCGTCTCATCACAGAACTGACAACGCATACATCATTTCTTTGATAAAACTCTCCAGATATTTTCATCATCTTACCACAATCATTTTAAAAGAATAGCCATAATAAACCAAATTTTTTAAGTAGCGGCTTTAAAAAGCCTTCCCTCCACAGCCAGGTGGCCTATGGGAACAGGCTGAGATCTCCCAGCATGAACCTCATGGATTTCGATACAACTCATATTCCTCAAAGCTCTGATACACAGGAGTCAAGCGGCTAAAGAGATGAGGCTGCTTATAAATCTATGTAAAAGGTGTTCCCAGATCACACTTTATGCTGCACTTTCTCTACTTTGTGCCACATTTTTGTCTGGAAACCAAACAATCCTAAGCCCCATAGAGGCCCTTCTGTGTAAAGTTCCAGAAGGACCAATGGAGTAGGAATGACCTACTGGGGGTTGGTATAAACATT
Source organism: Aptenodytes patagonicus (assembly GCF_965638725.1). Lineage (NCBI taxonomy): Eukaryota > Metazoa > Chordata > Aves > Sphenisciformes > Spheniscidae > Aptenodytes > Aptenodytes patagonicus. The sequence continues at coordinate 47,395,913 of NC_134952.1, forward strand.
TTCCTCTGAAACAAAGAAAGCTTCAGTCCAAGACTCCTATCTGTACATGGGTCTTGGGAAGTAATCTGTTCTATACAACTGATTTTGTTACTGCTCTTTTTTGCCAAGAATGGAAGCTAAAAAGATGTAATCATCTTCAAGGAACTTATCTCTCGATAGTGCACAATTTTTTCCCAATATTTGCAGAATAATATACTGTGATGAGAAAATGCTACGCTAGACAGGGGACAGAATAAAGTTTATGAGAAAGGATACATATATATTTTTAAAAAAATTCAAAATACCTCAGAAGAAATTCCTGGCTCATCCTCTCTGGGTATTCAAGGTGCTTTGTGCAAATAAAACACTCCAATATCTGTTTGCTCCGCAGTCCCAGAGGGAATGTGAACTATGTTTTAAAAAGCAGATTTGTCTGAACCTTATGTGATATAAGGTGAAGTGCTTCCCCCAAGTATACCGTGGAGTCCTGCTCTCTGCACTGCAGAACAGGTCTGCTGTCTTCATGTATCACTGTGGATGCAGATACAAGTTGGCAGATATGCAGAAAGGAGTGCTCCATCCAGAGATAGCATAAATTTTTAGTGCTTGTGAAAGCCAGGTTAGTAGAGACAGAGACAAATGCAAGCAACAAAGCAAGTAAGATTTAACTCTTTCAGGTAACAATGCACAGGAGAAAACTGTGGGCAAAAATGGATCATCAAAATATGAAGCACAACTATTTAAGCAGAGGACCAAAATGGTTCTCAAAATCATTTCTTTGTGCAGTACTACATGCTGTGTCATAACATGCATTATTAATTTTTCCAGCAAAATAATTCAACAATATTTTCTATGCCATGTCACAGATCAAAGACTTAGATATTGTTCCCATTAAAAATGACAACTGTGATAATTATTTTGTTAATGTTCCAATGAGCCAAGTACGTTATTTTTTGTTGGAAGCAGATGCATAGCATTATTGAACCTTCCTTGCATTTTGCTCTTTGCGAGAAGGTAAACGGAGTGATAGTTTTCTTTCTCTGTCAGAAAATAAGATTACTTTAAAAATCTGTTTATACTGTAAAAGCACTGAAGTAATAAGCAATGCAATGTAGTCCATGGAACATGTGCAGAGCATTTTCAGTTATTTCCATGAAATCAAACCTCTACTTTCAGTCCCTAAGGACCAGTTTTTTAATAAGTTTTATGGTGCCAGTGCTGCTCTACTGCACCATCTGCTCTTAGAAGTCAATCAAGAAACAAAGCGAATTTTGGAGGCATTGAATTAAAAGCTTCTAAATACCAAGATCAGACAAGGACAATCTTGAATTATTTCCGTGTTTCTTTAGAATCTCCCTCGTGCTTAGACAGTTCTGCATGGTGAGTCACGTCGGGATGTAGCTGATGTATTTAACATGCAGCAAAGCAAGTTATACGGAGTAACTTGCTACTTATAACAGCAGTAAACTCTACTGCCGTAAGGATTGTAATTCTTAGGGGAATAATGCACAGGGTAACCAGACATCCCCACATAGTTCATGCTTTGCAGGTCTTTCCCCTGCTTGGATCTCGTTCCAGAGCTGCAAGACATAAGGTAAGGGAACCTCTCTTTTCTAAGCAGCTTTCTCCTTGTGCTCCTTTCCAAACTGTGCTCCTTTCAGTTCCCCTATGCCCTGTATGAGTATATGGGACCACACAGCTTACAACTAATGCCTGAGAATCCCTCACATAATTTTTTTCAAGTGTACGACTGAAAATAAAAAGTTCAGACTAAGGTATCAGAAAACTTGGGTGCTAGGAAATCTTACCAGCTCTGAAGCCAACTAAGACACCATCCTGCTGACTGATTGACCTTAGGAGGTTAGTGTTGCAATCAGGTGTGAAAATCATTTTATATGGAGGAGGCACATTAGAGTTCTGAAATAAGATCTCTTTACAGAGTAGCAAGCTATGAATTTCAAAGTGGCATCCTGATGACTTTTGCTCACAGCGGAATAAATTATCAAACACATATCAATAGCTTTGCTCTATGTAGTGCAGGTGAAATGACACATTTTGGCAGTACTACTTTAAAAAGAGTGTCTAAATGTAGATTTAGTTCATTTAATACTTCCTATTTTGTCTTTCCACTTAGCACAAACTTGTGGGCACAATGGCCTGTTACAAGTAATCATTGACTCAAATCTAAATTAACATCTTTGAAAAGCTCTTCAGCATATACCTAATTTTGTTTGCTCTTGCTAGCCATAAATGTCTGTGCCTGCAGATTTTATATTTACATGTTACACGTGTTTGTTAATGTGGGCTCATAATGACAGGCGATCAGAAAGTGACAATATTAGTGTCTACTAATACGGTAAGAGTTGAACACAGATCTTAATATCTTTTCAATATTTCTCAGGCAACCAGCATATACCAAGTAGTACATAGTAACCACTGTTCAGTCTGTTTCTCAGTATTGACTAGAATTACTTGATTACAGCTGATTGAACATTAGGGACTTTCTTTTGCACTATATGATGACTCCTTTCACTATGCTCTAACTTGAAAAATTCTTTAAGCAGAGAGAAAAAAAAAAATCTGTAAAAGCTTACCAGAGATCACGCAGGTTGGAAGACTACACCACAGTCTCAGAAGATCTCTACATAGAAAAAGAAAATAAAAAGAAAATCTCCGTTTAGTAAGTTCACTTTTTATGTAATATGTCAAGTTCTCACACCAGTAACTGTAGAGAAAACTCAGTAGGAACTTAAAAGCTGTAATAAAGAAAAACTCAGTCACTACAAAGAGTATCTTATAGTTGAATGCTCATGCTTAAATTGTGTGCACAAAGCTTTTTGCTCTTAACTTTGAGATGCCACAGATTGCCATGGGCACTGAGGTCAGGAACTGGGAATGTTTTTTAGTGAAGGATCATAGATAAAGCTAACTTTAAACTTGCATGACAGAGAGTTTCCTTCAGTTTGGTTACTGGTTCTACAGTCTGTCTAGAAATCTGGAAAATTTCTCAACGCTGAAAGGATTCTCTCTACAACTGAAACCTTTAATGCTCTATAGTCTACTTTTAATCTCGTCCTTTCTTTTGGAACACTGTTGAAAGCTGCTCATCAGAAAGCTAAAGTACAATGTAAGCAGAATATGAACTGGACTGTTAGAGCTTTCTGACAATTTTTTTTCCAGTATAAATCAACATGTTTATGAGGATCTAATTTAATATCATAAAAGAATTGAGTCTCTGTGCTCAGTCACTCTTTGATAATTGAAGTGGGGATTTTATGCACTTGCATTCAGGAAAACAGTACAGTCCTAAGGAATGAATGTTTTGACCCAAGAGAGAGCTGCAGTTCATGTCTAAGTGTCACTTTCTAAGGTGCAGCCCAACTTTAGCCATTGGTGATGCAACCATACACATACATGTAAGGTGGGTAGTTTCTCAAAATTATTGGGATTGTTCAGGAAACAGAAGGCATTATGAGCTTTAATAAAAGTTGATGCTATCCCAAGGACCTACTGAAAAGGTGGGGAAATGGATGTTTCTTGCATTTTCTGCTTCTTGTGCTGAGCCTGATAAAACCAAATGCTTGGAAACTTCCTCTCTTTGGAGCCGTTATATTGTTGTTGGCTTTTATTTTAAAAGCATAGGAATCCAAATACAGAATTATATTCTCAACTTCACTCTTTCTTCTCAAGAGTTTCTCAAAAACAGTTCATTTCAACGAGACATGCCACCACATCAAACCTTTTTAAAATCAATTTTATATTACATTTTCCTTATCAACTGAGTTGATAGCACCCAAATTTCAAGTCTGAAGATATGCATATAGTTGCTAAATCTCAAGATAAGAAAACAGTTCTTAATTCTGAGGAATCCCGGAACTGCAATTTTATACTATACAGAAAATAACTTTATTAAACACTAGCTGCTGCTGGGGCTATCTTCAACTGCACGTTGAATGAATTCCTAGTAAAAATAATTTTATGTGAATGTGCAGAAAACTGGGAATTATTAAGTGAAAAGTAATGATCACCTTTCCACCAGAAGATGGATGATAAGAAACAGTAGTCAATACCCCATTAGCAAGTCCATTATAACCTTGGAATAGAGACACGCTTTATTTTAGAAAGCTAAAACAATTGTAAGTGAATTTTAACAGCTGAATAAATGTATGTGCTAATCTACGGTTACAAAAGTTAAATAAATTAGTCATGCCATCACTTCTCCTGCACAAAAAAAGTTAGCAACTCATTATCAGACCCATTATCAAACTCTTCATTATGACTACACACACTTTTATGTTTAATGTTGTGTCAGCATTTCCATTACAAACACTTCTTTTCAGGAGCTTATGATTCAATCATTGCTGAAATTCTGCTTTGGATCCTTCATTCTGGTAGGTGTTTTTATAGATGGTTTTAGCATAGTTCTAAAAAACTTACAGAAGTGCAAAAATAATAGTTATTATTTGACATAATTACTTCAGGTTCAAAAATTCCTCTGCAGTTACAGACATTCAAGTCTCTAACCAACTCAGGTCAAAACTGACAAGAAAAGCCCAGCCAAACATTTTTCAAGACTGGAATATTGAAAACATGAGGTGAATGTGAACCCCCTCCTTTTTCTCTGAATCAAGTTAATTGCTAGGAATATGTTCCTTCATGCAAAATTCTGGTTCTTACGTAGTATCTAGATTTCAATGAATACAATGAGAAAACTAGATTTCATTTTTGCTGATCCAACAGATTTACGGGATCTGACTCCCATTTCACATATGTTGTCTGTCGGTGGAGGTACCATATTGAACTACCTACTGACATGATTTAAAATAGTTGCCTTGTCTCATTCCAGTTGAAATCAGGAATGCCAGGTTCACAAATTCAGGACTCATGTTTTTTTTCTTTGCCATAACCAAAAATTCATCTTCAGTGCTCATGTGAACCTTGTGAGTTCAGGGGACTTCCACTGCTTGAGAGAAAAGGATGCAGGCAGAAGTCAGGAAAGCATATTGCACTGTGTCCTCCAAGCGGTGTTTCCATTTAGCTTCCTCTGGGGTGGTCTGTCATGGAAAAGTATGTTACTGTTCATTGTTTTGTGAGTCAGAATGAAAAACAAATTCTGCACTTTCCTACACGTCTGAGAAGTGAATGCCTGACGTAGGAGGACTCCATTAAAAGAGTCTTTCTAAAACAAAGTAAACAATTTTTGTGGTCCAGCTCAGTTGTGCAAAATGTAACACTACTGGATATGAATTTCAAAAAAAAAAAGGGAATCCAGCTGCACTACAGCTATTGTTAAACCAAGTTTGATGTTGAGGAGGGGCAAATTTTCTAAGCCCTTTACAAAATTTTACATACCTATTCTTACCACGTCAAACTTTTCCACATCTCAAGATGATGAATAATGATAGTGGCTCAATCCTGGTCTATTTGAAGAGGAGGCTTCGAGTTAAAACCTATTATAAAGAGCATACCATGAAAGGCTCCTTCCCCACTAATCCATAAGACCAGCTGTGTGACAGTTACATGTTTTAGTACATGAGTGTGCTCCCTTAAGCAGGAAATCTGAAAATATTTCAAGGGAGGGTGCAGGTCTCTAGAACAACATATGTTAAACAGTCCCTTGCTAGGAAGATTCAAACACATATCTATATATACACAAGCTAGACAGATGGATTTCTAGCAGCTCACAGTCACGTAGCTTAAGGGGATATATTGTGATTACTGTACCTTAGGTACATCTACCGAATCCAATTTTGAACTTTGTTCTTGGCAGATAACCAAATACAATATGCAGTATACAGCTCATATCTGCCTGCGTTCAGATTTTGTGTTGGATGGACTCACAGACACAGGTGCATGCTCCTGAGAAAAGTTGTTACTTTGAACAACAGTTTTACAGAAAGTAATTGAACTGTATGTGCTTTAAAAATATAAGTGATACTGACTTCTGGACATGTTGCTCCCCTTCCACCTGGAGAGTACTGATTAACCAATTAGGACTGATTACATCGCTGAAGATGAAAGACACTCAAGATAAAATGTGGTGGTGTGGGGAGGCTTGACAAATGGAGTTTGGTATGTTTGAAAGATCAGGGGTTCCTAAAACAAAACCCTGTGAATGTAGGATTCTCCTTTGACAAATGCAAAAAATTCAAAGGCAAGAGACTGTGACACATGTAAAAGGAGTAGCAAGAAACAAAGCCGCATGTTGTTCAGTCCAAGAGGCCTACACAAATTTAAAGGTGAAATAAGTGGAGTACAGCTATTTAAAAACTTCTCGGTTCTCCGGGATTGTAAAGAAGTAAATGTGACTTCCCCGCCCCCCCAGAAAGGATTCTAGGGAAGATATAGAAAACTACAAAACAGTAAATCCAATGGCTATGCTGGACAAATTGGTAGATTTCATGAAAATAACCCAGAGAAACGGGATATAATGGACTTAAGTCAGCCTGGCTTTTGTCAAGAGGAATCATGCCACAAAAAGTCACTAGAATCATCTGAAGGACTCAAAGACCATGAGAATAAACATTATCCCACTTCACACTGCATTTCTAAAAGGCTTTTACAATGACTTCTAGGAAAACTAAGCACCTACGAAAACAGAGAGAAGACATTTGCATGAACAGAAATTCGGTTCTATCCATGCAAAGAAAAAAAATGTAAATGTTTTTTTCTTCAGAGTCAAGTCACAGAGGAAAATCACAGGAACCTATGTTGGGATGCAGCATGCAGCCTGTTCAACATTGTCCTGTATCATTTGGAAGAACAGATATAGGAAATGTCTTTTTTTTTTTTTCTTTAAACAGACATTAATAGGAAGCAAAAGGGATGAAGCAAAGCAATATAATCATACCTTTCAATTTTTGACTGATCTTCAGACATAATTATGAACTGGTACCTTTAATCCCTTGTGAAGTCAAGAAGCTCAGTACATATAATGTGATATTAGCCTTGATGGTTCACCTTAAAAAAAAAAAAAAAAAAAAGGTATGCCACTTGACTGGTCAAACTTCAAAGCTCTAGTAACTACAGTCCAAAACCTATTTAGCCAAAAATTACATTCTCCTGCCCTCTCTGTGTTCCCCTCTGTATCTTCCCAAAGCAACTCTCTTCCTTAGCCTTCCACTCTCTAACCCCAAAGCCTGGTGTGCTTTCTCTAATTCCTGGATACAGAGTACAAACCTCTCCAAAGCCACATTTTCACAAGCATCCTGTATATCTTAAACAACAGCTTCTGCACCTTTCAGAGTCTCTGAATCCCACTGTCCATATCAGGAGGCCCCTCTGACAGCAAGAACTGTACCTCACATCCCTGCAGCACCAGAGTCTCTCTCTGGCCTTGGGATCTCTTATGCTACACACTGCTGCTCGGTCCAGTCCACCCACAGCTTTGTCCTGTAGTCAAAACCTTGGAAGGGGAAAAAATGGAAGAGTGAGAGAAATAAGTTTCTGCATGGCCCAGGATAACACTGTCTCCACAAAGGCTTTACCAAAAGTGTTATGGTTTAAGTCTCGTTAGCAAAAGTAGAACACACTTTGTAAGCAGAACCAAAAATTTAGTGTTAGCTCAAGTTAACACCCAAATTATCCTATCAAAGTACAACAGTTATCAATTCAGTTACAATAAGATCAATAGTCCATTAATAATAATGAAAAAAGTCCTTAAAACTGTCATGAAAGAAAACTTACTAACATCCACTCCTTTTCTCTCATGTTATACTCACCTTTCCAATGCCCTCCTAAGTCGGAAGGTGGGTGACTCCCACTTTTCCCCAGGCAGAGATGTCCTGTGAGGTGTCACTGTGAGTTACCAACATCTGTAATTATCCACCAGGAGCAGCACAATGCTGGTGATACAGCTCTCTTCCTCCTCACTCTTGGATCCACTTGGATCTATTTTTAAATGTTTTCTCATCAGAGTCTACTCTTTTTTCACTGGTTTTCAGATGAATTTTGAAAGCTGCACAATAACCTCCCGCTGTCTCAGTTGGCACAAAGGGCTGTTGTTTGCTGGGCTACCATACTACCTGGTATGCTAGACCTGATAATCTACTACCTAGGTACATCAGACTTTTATGATATACAGCATTCATAAAGCTTGAGTTACAACAGATAAGTAAGAGTCAACTGCTAGAAAATTGTTAAAAGAAGCAAAAATCGGCTCAGGCCCAAGTCTGGTCAAGTCAATACAAAGGCCTGTCTACTTAAACTAGCCATGGCAAAATTCCTATTTACTGGGCTGTGAAAGATAACGGTTTGCTGCCTGAATTCCGGTTTCCATCCTCCGTTCACACATTCCATTGGCCAGAAGACAAGAAAAGATGGCTAGAGAAAACAGTGGGCAGCAACTTTTGCTTCAAAACACCTCCAATACAGAAGGTATAGATTACTATCACAATTCTTTTTACTAGAACTATGTAGTTGTTTCTGAAAGAAAAAAAAATAAAATCTCCTCTTTCACGTTTTCTTCTTACAAAGTTTCAGACAATCCTATTTATTTTGTTTTCCTTCCTCTTGGAGTTTAATTGTGAAAAGGCTCTAGGCTTAGTTTTAGTTTGGTGCTTCAGTGTTGTCTGCTACTAAGAACTGTTTTTCTGATTGTGGCATTTGAATTATGTATAATCACAATGACTGCTTAGACACCCATTGCTGTTACTTTTTTAGCATGACTGTAGAAGCTACGAAGTAAATGAAGTAAAAATCAGAAAAATAAGGGACAAGATAATTACTGTATTCCACAGACTTAAAACAAACTTTCACATTTGAATTTAATTGTGTCTGAATAAAGTATTATACTGAATAATTGGATACCTCAAGGAACTTTGGGAAGAGTTCTGAGGCATTACAGACTCCTACTTATTAGAAAATTATCATTTCAAGATATAGTGATGGATGAGTGGTTCTCAGGCTTATTATTTATTTCATCACTTGCAATATTTTTTTTTCAAGCTCACTAGCTAGAAACTCCCATGCAGAAAAGTAACTGAATTGCATGAATTTTTACCATCCCTTCACTTGAACTCAATGTGGCTCTAAAACTGTTTGTCTTGGTTGTACTAAAGCATCTAACAATGCACAGATTAGCTAAGTAGCACATTAACATTTATGTTTTAAAACATTTTTTGTAGACTACAGTAAAAGCTATCGAGCAGTCACTGAAAAGTTACTATTTTGGACAACAACAACAAAATAAAACAATAAAAATATGTTTTAATTTGAGAGGGGCAAGTGGGCTGAGTTTTTCAAGAGAAAAGTTTGTTGCAAATCTTGCAACATTTGCAGGGTCTTTTGAAAGTGATCGCAGAATAGCGTTTCTGAGACATCTCAGAAAACTAACATGATGCATGTCAGATTATGTTTCTTTCTATCTCTTGATATTCTTGCTTCTGTTATCAAGCAGAAACTGGAAATTGATTTCATCAACTCTGAGTCTGAAAAGGATGACCTCTAGATACCAGGTAATGATAGTAACATCAATTCTCATTCTTAGAAAAGCAAGAGCATTAACAAGAACGGTAACAGGTCTCAAGGAAGGAAATAAAATGTCAACACTCAAACCCATTGGTAAACTATACAGTGCATTTAAAATACAAACTAACGTGACTAACACAAATAAGAACATCTGATGCTCTAAATTCATCTTGCAGGTCCAGGGAGACTTCCTCAGCTCTGAGCTCCAATGCAGATCTTTTATCATGGATTTTCCTTTGTTTTACTTCAGCTCGTTTCCCATGGAAACCAAGCTGATTCAGTAACTTCTTCTGTGCCATTGTCAGTGTCTGAATATGTCTTCAATCGATTCCCTATGAACTGAATGATTTCAGAATTTGACACAGGTGAAACAGTCTCAAAAAATAATTGCATTTCTACAGTTTTCATGAAAATAAGCAGCCAGGTAGAGGAGAAAGATCCTCTAAATACCCTTCCTTAGAGAAAGGCTGCAGGATGACCTTAAACCTTCCTAGACTCCAAAGTCAAACTGTCCTGAGACAAATCTATAGGAAAACAGTCTGCCTTGGATTCTACATTTTAGGGAAATATTTGTTATGGATAGGAATCATAAAATAATTCTTAATTTCTGCCACTTGTTATTACCCTCCCATGCTATTTCCAGAACAAAAAAACATTAATTGACAGATAAATATATTTTCTATAACTTTTACTTTAAACCCTGGCACATAAATCTCAGAAAGCATTTTTTGTTCTAAGGAACTAGATTAAGAATAGGATGGAGGATTCAAATAAATCTAGGTCTCTTTCCTAGCATGAGTGAAACAACTGTTTTTCTTTTGGTTTACCTCAATCAGCTTAAAGGAAAATGAAAGATACTATAGTGAACCATTCTAGGAAAAAATGTTACAATGTATATTTCTCATTTTATTAGTTCTATTAGTGTACAATGTACAGACAAACCTTACCCTGCTCTGCTAGTTACGTAAGACACTGCTTTACTGTTTACCTTTCCCCTGAAGTATGATATATTTAGCAACAGTTGTTTAGCTGTACTTAATTAAATGTGGCATGAATGAGAAACGTGGTTTGAAAGAAAAAATAAGTCAGTATAGTAGAAGGTAAAGCCTATGAGATGTCCCTCTGAGTTGTCTCTAAAAAAAATATATATATATATATAGTCAACAGCTATGTCTAAGAGAAAATCACCATTTTTTGTACACATCTATTGCACACCCAAGGAAATGAACAAAACATTCAGTAAGAACTTGCATACAGCACACAGCACAGCTGTGGAGTACAACTTGGAAGTTACATTTCTCTGTAGTATTTAGGTGCTTTTGGTATTCCACAGACAAATCATGTAAGTGACAGACAAAATGAGAAGTTATCCAATAAGGACAAGCTGTAAATCAGGTGTGTCTTCCACAGAGGGATGCAGATTTATGTGGGTTTGGGTTCTGACTCAGAGATTTTACTGGGAGAAAAGAAGGCAGATGTTTATGCAAATGCACAGAGAAGTGATTTATGTTTGTCTTACTGCAGCTTATTGTAATAGAAGTGCTTATCTTTACATGTACTGCATCAAGTGTATCAGCTGAGGTGTATGTGTTGTTGGAGAATTAAGCAAAGCATATGCCGAGAACAGCAGCATTGATGTTATATACAATTCTGTGCAGGGATATCTGCAAGAGAAGGGTCAAGATAAATTCCATTAACCAGAAAGCATCACTGCAATAGATTTTAACCCCTTGGATGTAATTACTCACCAAGATTGTCATTAGCACCACTCCATCCTTTTGACGGATTGAAAGCCATTAGCTACTCAAGTTTTACTAAGACTGTAAAGTTATCCAGAGCATCTAAGGGTAGATATTTTGCATTGGACTCAACTGAGACACCACATTCAGCCAAAACCCATTTTAAATATTAAAAGAAGCAAGAGGGTGAGAACATTTTAAAAAAAAATTAAAAAAAAGAAAAAAAAGGAAAAAAAAAGAAGCACAATGAGGTGATGTCTTCTTACATTACCATTTTGCCTTATTTTTATTTGCAGATTCTGATATGAACTCATAACGGAGACCAAGCCATTTCAATTCTCCTTTTCACTCTCCGCCCAGAATCTTCCTGGAGGAAGAAATGAAGAAAATTACAACTCCCCCGTGTTACAGAGCCATAGTGTGCCTTTGTTTCCTTCTATATGCACCACCTACCTTGAAAGTATAGGTTTCAGCTTTGCTTACTAACAGCTAAATTACAGCTACCAATTCATCTCTACAAACCGGCTTCTTGGATGGCCTCTGGATGGCTATATCCTAGAAAGTGAAGAGATTTAGGAGCAGGACTACAAAAAGACAGACATATACATCTAGTTCAATATTCTGCTTAAGAAACATATAATGAAAATCACGACCCTCTAGTTCCCAAATTCCTTAATGAACTGCTTTAGGTGTGTCAGGTCTGTTATGTCCAGAGAAGTCTTTTGAACAGAGACCTATACCTGATGAAAATCTGACTCTAAATTTTCACTGAATTCTGCCAGCATCAAGAAATGATGAATTCTGCTGTGTATGTTGCTTGCAGGGCCTTTTAACCTCTCCTATAGAAATCATACCCTTTTGCATGGAACACGAAGTCCCTCCCCATATCCACGTGCCTATCTAGTATTTGGAGATGTATACCCCCTCTTGTGTGTAGTGTCTTTTTCTCCTTTACCCACTGAACCTTGAATTATTTCATGAAAAGTGGGATATCATATGCAGGAAACCCTAACAATCTTTGCCTCACCTTAACAAACCATTTCTTCATAGTTAAAGAATACTAAATAGATGGTAGATGTGGGAGTAATTTCTCTCAAGTATAAATAGGAATTCCTTCCCTGTTCTCTTGCACCCTCTCTCAAATTTTGTATGAGTGCACTAACCACTGAGCTGCTAGGCACAAGAGCAGCATTTTTACAATATAGTCAGAATTTTGTGCGAATGAAAAAATCTAGGCATTGGTTTCTAGGATTAAAAAAAATGGAGTGTCTTACTGTGTAAAAGGAGGCGTTTACAGATCATAGAAAAAAGAGGATGTAAACATACGTGCTTTATTCAGGCATTTCTTAGGGATAGCTTAAGCATTTGAACTCCTTACTTATATAGGCACCTATATCCCTGCATTGAACAACTTTACACCAATCTGAGAATGTAGATTCTGTCACAGACAAGATACTAAAAATTAAATTCTTCAAAACTGAACATTGCTGCAGACGTAGCCCTTAATTCCTCACTTCTTCATGGATGTGGAACACACACAACCTGTCTCATTGCACTACCTGAGAGTACCAATGATGTCAAAAGATCTAAAACTGTTCAGTCAGGGTTGACATGCACCAGCTTGAACAGGAGGTGTATCGATCTAATTGAGGAGCACAGCTATAGCTACGCAAAACTGCAAACCTTCATCTTCAACAATATATGTTAGACTGTTAGTAAACAGAGGGGGAGGAAGCAGGAGCAACTGTATGGTGAAAAAGCTGATTATGAATGTAAATTATGGTGGACAATATTCATCAAGCTTCTGGACCAAGACATTCATTCTCTTTATAACTTTTCAAAATCAAGAGGTAGCAATTGTGGGCTAAATGCTATTTTCTATCCTGGTATAAATCCAGTCTAGCTATTGTCTTCAATTGAATAACATTATGTTACCAAGATCAGTATTTTCCTCTAACCTGATTTTGTCTGTCATCCTTATCCAATCACAAAATCATTTTATAACTAAGTAAATCAGTGTTGTATCTAAGTAAATCAGAAGTATTGACTAAGTTTGTTCCAACGTGGAAAATGTTATTGACCATCTGTTTTTAATTACTGTAAAAATAGCTAAAGCAATTTTGGTAGCGCATTAGTAGTAGCTGTTTTGTACAGCTGTGTGGAGGCTCCATCAAAGATCAGGTTCACTGTGTATTAGGCCCCATAAAATCATTAAACGTAAAGTAAATCTATGCCACTTTTTCCAAGTTGTCCAGACTAGAATTCTACTCTGGAAATTTTGAAGTAGCGTTCACATAGACTTCAGTAAAATCATGCAATCACTGAAATTAACAGCATTATAGTTATTTCAATATCTTCAAGACCGAGCCCATAAAGAAATCAGCCAAATACTTGACTTTCTCAGTTTTGAAGGTGTAAGGAAGCAATATAAGTCAAATTTGCCACTTACTGTATTATGAGACAAATTACATACTTAGTCCTCATTAGTTTACTTTTTGAAGTATGCACTTAATATTTCATATGACGCTGTGAATAAGAGAAGTCTCATATAATGAGGATGTTAACTATTTGAAGAAAGATTGTCTCCTTTGAATTGGGCAATTGAGGATTAAGTTTGGCATTTCTGAGGAACATCGGTAAAACTACTTAATACAACCTAAATGTCAGAAACATATGTTAACTCAAATATTTAGGTATTGAATGTGTGTTAACCTAACCAAGAAAGAGCCATCTTCTGTTTTTCGGGATAATGTACACTAATTCAATACATCTGAAAATTAATTTAAATGTAATTACTTTAATAACATGGGGGGGGGGGGGGGGGGGGGAGGCTGTTAATAGTCCAAAGTTAGTGAACTGCTCATAGTCCTCCACCTTTACTAAATTTACCAGCAGTAGAGAATAGCTTGCATCTCAGATGATGACACGTTATTGTTTGTACTCTAATACAAGTCTTGCCCACTGTTTCCCTGTCATTTGCTACTTTCTTCCAGTGGTCATAGTTTCTATCCACTTTCATGTGACTGCTCTGAAAGGCAAGAGAGAGCTCAAGGTTGTCAAGGAAATTTCACAGCTAAGTAAAGCAGCAAAGAAATTTACACCTCAAAAGAACAGCTTTGGCTTGTATGGAAAAGTTAGCAATCCAAAGTTAATGTCAGCCTACTCAAATAAAGGATGAAAAGGCAAATGCTGTTAAAACTTTCAAAGTCTATGACAGTTACTTTATTAAATATACAAAAGGTGAATCCATTCCTGAACTCATTTCTCAAACAGCAAAACAATGAAAATACAGTATGTGATGTGTGTTGGGCTTTTTTAGTTTGTTTTTTTTTTTTTTAATAACATTTTTGATAATGTTTGGGTTACAAGCAACAAAATTGTGGGCAGTGACAGTATCTTTTGCTTTATCATTAATGAATAGTACTTTTTCATGAGTTTAGAAAAATATGCATTTTTCTTTCCAATCCTGAACAATCACAATATACAATCATAATACTCATTCTCTTTCTAACACTAGCTGCATGAAGGACAGGAATCTTGGCCTTAATTCTGAATCTTAATTGTACACATGTCTAAAAAGTAATTCCGGATTACATTGCTGTAAGAGACAAACTCTGCCCAGTGTTTCGTAAAAACATTACTTCTGACACTGTTTACACTGTGACATCACATTCATAGCAACTAATTCTGACATCATGACCAATGTGTTTATCAGGCACACTGCTTTCATACCATACCTTGTATTTGCTTCGCTTTTCTGGCATAGTTAAAAGTTAATTCTTAGTAACTATTTTTTTCCCCTATGGAAAAAGACCTCTAACAAATCTGAAAAAAACCACAGTAAACAGCAGCAATAATTCAAATGACATCTCTATGTTCATTCACTTATGGCACAAATATTCAATAGCAATGATCCTGATCATTTGTAACAAATGGTTTTGTTAGCTGTGCTGACTTTAAAATAACATTGGGAGAAAAGTACTGATAAAAAATTAAAAGAGTGGCGTATATATAATGTAATACTTTTGAGTTCCTCAATTTCAAAGAGTGAATAATGCAGCAAGGTCAAAGATATGTGTATATCTAAAATAGAGTGATATTCTCTAGTAAGTTCTTCTTTCTCATTTAATGGCTATCAGAACACTATTCACAGGTCCTCTTTGGTAATCTAAAACTAGTGTTCAGGATTTCACTTTCAGTGCTTTCCTGTACTCTGAGCTGCCAGTTATCTTATTTCTCCTTTATCATGTTGATCTTGAGACAGAAGGCTTTTGCTCTGATTAGTAGCCGATGTAATTTCATTGAATTCAAGTGCTTTTGCTAGAGGTACACAGGTGCAATAGACCACAACTTAGCCCATGGCATTTTAAGATCAAAAAGGTTGAAGTTATACCCAAGACACAGTGGTAGAGTGGCATTTCGGATGTGCCTCTATGTTACTCTCACTTTCACTAATTTCAAATTATTACACATCCCAAATTAAAAACTCTTGACCAACAAATGCCATATGACAATTTCCTCCTGACTTCCTGGAGGTTTCCTCTACCCTTTTCACACGTTAGACTCTCTGCTTGTCTGTGTACTGAGACACGACCTCTCCTTCACTATCTCTTCAACCTTTCCTCACAGAATTCTCCTTTCTATATGGTGGGGTTTTCTTTGCATTCTCAACTTTTAATGTTATATTCCCCATATCACTTTATTTTCATTATGTCATCAATATGACATAATGCAAAAAATTATGTCATGTTGTATTCTATAGTTTTCTTTTTTCCTGAATTTTCTCCTAGTCAGAAATCATGATTCAAACTGCTCTACCTACTTATTTATGTTAGCAAATGATTTAGAGTATTTAGGTTAGGGTACAAGGAAAAAGGGGAAGTCTTTATATCATGGTATCAACACAATCAGTGCATTGTCTTCTAGTCATTAACTAACAGTGACTGAAGATTTGGACTGAGATGCTAAACTGCTGCAGGGAAAGAAAGTGCTCTGTATCTTAACCTATCCTTGGATTGTATGATTTAAACTCAAATATAAATAGCTCAGAAATTATCCTTCTTGATCAAGTATATTTCTTTTCCTAGGAACAGGCAAGCCTCTGAGCCATAAAACTCCTGAGACCTGGCACCCTACATAACATACCACGAAGGGAAGGGAAGCTGTAGGCTGACTCACACACTAGAACACGTGCCGCAGGAGAGCGGCAGGGATGCAGAGAAGTGCTCTTTGAACTCAGCTGTTGTAAAAGTGTCTAGAACTAAAATCTATACAGCAAGGTCAAGCTGTTGAAAAAGAGGGGGGAAAGTCTGATAAAAAGACTGACTGCAAGACGAACAGCTTGTCAACTATGAAAAAAAACAAGTCAAAAAGATCATCGACCCAAAAGAGCAAAGGCATGTCAAAACAGAGAGGATGTATCAGAGCTCAGGACTTTTCTAGCTTACACTATTGAGAAGCTTTTCCTATGCATACTTCACAGAGGGCCCCTCCTTACATAAATCACGCAACAGTACACAGCACTAACTGCAGTTACACGCTGTAAGTTTCTCCAAATATATAACAAGGAATGTGAATATAAAAATACTGATCAGAACAGAAGCCCTATCTGGAGAACAGCCCATTGTGCACTGGCTGGCCCATTTCTCTGGGTTGATCCTGAGATAGCTCCTTCCTTGATGATATAAAGCATAAAGCTATGCTAACTTGCTATGAACACATGCCTTTCTGTTTCTTCCTCAAATGCTGTGTAACTTTGCAGTAAGAGACAGGGAGGAGACAATATTGCTAATGAAAAAGCAGTATCATAGCAAGTAAACTACCTTCCCTTAAACTACATGCTGAAAAGGCTCTTTGGGAGACTTTTTCTTCTGTTTTTACTTACTTCAGAATCAGTCTCTATTAAATCAAGTGATTTGCACAATGTCCCTGCTGAACAGTGCAGTCAGAACCATAAAAGAATCTCATCTTCCTTATTCCACCGTGATTCCACAGCAATTACAAAAATCCAAAGCCTACAATTCTAGTAGTTAACTTTCATGCTTGAATATCATTTAAGCAAAATTGATGAGGTTTGAATATATTAAGGACAAACCTACTTATGTTAGAATTCTATCCCAGGGGTCTTAGTAGGTTATAATCAAGCCATAAAAGGAAAAATCTTGACTTCAGAAATGAACTGTTCTATTCTATTCGAAATAAAAAAAAAAAAAAAAACCAAAAAAAAAACCTGTGAGAATTCAAAAAAGAAGTTTTTATGTGTCATTTTACCTTCATAATCAAGCATGGGGTTTAGTATTATTTTTTTAATCAAATCTAAGATCTGAACTTTGAACGCACATAAAAATACTGTAAAGAAATAAGATCCTAATTTTTCTCAGTGATAAATTACTTATTTAAAAACAGTTATTACAGTTTCAGTATTGAATAGAAAATGCATAAGCTCCTGCAAAAAAAAGGAACTTTGCTGATGCAGAAAATTTGTGATTACATTTCTTAAACATCATAGTCACTATTTTGCTATGTAAGACACTGAGAGCAAATATGTGAATGGTAAAGCTAGAGGAGATTGCTCTTGAATATAAAAGATGAGCACAATTTTCACTCACTGAAAGCCTTCTGGGAATGACATCTGTGCTATCACATGAATCCTGTGCTCATGGTTGCCTTATGGTCTTTTCTCAGCATTGATTACCAAAGAAATTGCTTTAGGTCAGAGCAGAATAAATATAACTTGTCTACAGCAAGCAAGATGACCAAAGTATAACAAATAAAGAATCCTTTTTTCTTTCCATCATCGTTATTTCTCTTGTCAGATATACTCTTGGAGCACATAGTCCAAGACACAAGACTGCCTGGGTCTCCTGTTAGGTCTTAACTGCACAGGAGTTTTAACATAAAATTTTCACAGATGAGGCAAGTCATTAAGCATTTCCAAAATGAAGATATCTTCAGATCAAATGTACAGCTGAGTGTCAATATTTGGTTGATTTCTTTCAGCAAAATATGCAGATCTGAATGAGCTGAAAGAATTCTCAAATTGTTACCTAATTCAATAAGTTGTTTCAGTCCAAAAAAATATTAAAACTTACAAAACAAAAAAAATTCAAGAAGTTGGAAATTATTGTGTTAGCATTTCCAAATTAATCATTTCAACTTTGCATGGCCTTTCATTATAGAACTGTGCTTCAATTTTGCTTTGTCTGATCTATTTCAAAAAATATTATGGTCACCAGCTGAAGTGACATAGTGTGTTATGAGCTGCATTAACGGTAATTCAAGTCAACATAAACTTCAGCTGCCTTCTTAGAAGAAAAAATAATTTTCAGCAATTTTAGACAGTAAGTGTAATTTTTGCTTTAACCTTTTGGAACTGCAACCACTCACTTCAAACTTTCAGGTCTTTAAGGGGGGTTGTTTGCTGGTTTTTTTTTAACTTTCAGGGCTCTGGCATCTCTCAGCTCACCAGTTCTCTTTTTGCATTGTAGCTCTACTAGTCTTATAGCTTGTATGCATACTGTTTTGTTAGATTGACCCTGGCAGTGTCCTTAGTGCCAAATCTCTCATCTGCAGTGAGCTCTTTGAGCGCCTCCTGGTATGCCTGAGCATGAAAGTTAGTTAGCACTTGGTCCTTCAAGTATGTGATGGAGGACTCCTTCCGGCACTTCAGATGACTCCCTGCACCAGGAAACATTCCTATCTTTCAAGACTTACTCCACAAGACAGCTCAATATGGCTTCCAACACTAGTATCACTATCCATGCCCTACTGCCAGAATAGCTTCATGTAGAGCATGTCCCTACAAAAAATTTGTAGCATTGTCAGTCATTTACATGGCCTCTCCACTGGCAAGGAAGGATATTTTCTGCATTGAGAATGTATCCTTTCCAAAATGCTCCACAGGGTCACACTATACAAGAGGAAATGAGTGCAGCAAAATCCTGCCTCCCACACAAAACTGAAAGCTGTCTGAGGGGTGGAGCCACATGGCTGCACTCATAGACCCAACTAAACTCTTTGGAGCCTGCAGACAACATTCCCCTCCGCTTAGGTCCCAAGCCCAACTCTCTCAGCCACAAACTGAGATTCCTATTACTCAAAATCCATCAGGAAACCAACAGCCTGGCCAGAGTTTGGGATGACACGGTCCAGTCGACATTGTTAGCTACACCCATGCATATGTGCCACCTCTCTCTGCAGCCACATGGTTGCGGTTACTGTTCTCCCAAGCCACATGCCCCATACCCGAGACAAGCCAGAACAGTTTGACATCTTTCAGATGACTAATGCTCCCACAGGCCAGGGCTGTGTAGTTCTGGCTGTGAACGCACAGAAAAACACACAGGAAGGTGATTTGGATTGTCCCAGGAAGTCCATCTGTGCCTTTGGGATGCATAAGGCAGGAGCCCGCAGTCTATGCCCATTACATCCCTATGTATTTACTGTCCGCCCCCACCTCCCAGCTTGACTTATGCATGTCGATCAGCCTATGCAAAGCCCATGTTTCAGGAAGGTTTGGGCATGCAGTGCAAAATTGTCTTACTGTGAGGGATTCCTTAGAGAGAGGTGTGTGAGCTGCAGGTGTTTTCTGCACACTCTCACCAGGAGAGAGAATTGGCTTCCCCTGGGAAGGTCAGTCCAGCTATCCACTGTCACCAAGACGTGACAGTCACAGGCAAGCTCGCGTTGCTTGACAGTACACCATTTTGCAAGGCTTCCTCAGGGACGCTCCCTGCAGCCTGGCAATCCTAAAATAGAGTACCCATCGCCTGCCAAGTGTTATCCAGCTCCTCTGCGGAGATATCTGCAAGAGCTCTTCTAACAGTTTATCAGCCTGAGCCTGACATTTCGGAAAGAGCAGGAAGAGATCCTGGAAATTAACATTGCCAGAGGTAAAAGCATGTATTGGTTTAGGGGCTATAACGAAACAACCTTTAGAGAAGGTTTGCTGAGGACCTGCTGGGCACCTTCCTGGTTCTCTGGAGAGTCACATTCTGGTTCTTCTTAGGATCCCAGGAGTTACAATATGAATCTGATGGTTATGAGGGACCGAACAACAGAAAACAGGTCTCCATAAGGGATTGTTACATTTATAAGCATTTGGCTTACTCTGAGACTATTTTTGCCCCAAACATGGTCAACTCTCACTTTCCTTCCTACTCTTCTAAGAGGATGCCAGACTATCTTTCAAGATTAGTGACCATGAGGGCCATCCCAAAAGATGGAATTGGTGGAATACCAAAGACTCACCATTGCTCAGACCCCCATTTTATTTAGAAAAAAATTTTTAAAAATCCTGTCTGTACCTGGTTGGTCTGGTTCTTCCAAAGAAGTTCTGCTAGGAAGCAGAGTGTTCAGTAGTACATGTATTTCTGGATTGATAAGCTCCATGACCATGAGAGATTGCTTCAGCAGCATTTTCATGACATGGTAGCACCTTCCATATCTCCATATACAGGTTATTACAGGCAACAGATTATACAAAGTTATATCTGCTTTATCTGCACCTTTAACTGCAGATCCCTAGGTGCTCTGATATCAGTTTTTAACCAGGGAAGGTGTTCTACTTTATAGTTTTAGGTGGATAAAATTGCCAGCAGGTAACAACACACACCCCCTTTCTGCTGTTTTAGTATTTGACGGTGCCAAGGAAAAGATTAAAGGATGACTTGAACAGTTTTTTAATAGGCCAGATAGGAAATGGTTCATTTCATATCCCTTAAACTGAACTCCATTGCGAAATATTATATAACATAGTTAATGTCTGATGAAGATGCATTTGATGTGCACAGCATAGATTCATCTGTAAATACACAGTTCTAACAATTAAGAGAGAACAACAGCCCAGAATGAATGCAAGGTGGAGAGGGATGTTTAACTTTTTTTTCTAAGTGCAAATACCTCTGCCTACACTACTTCAGAAGCCATTTTTTCTTGAGCTGTCTACAAGAACTATTGTTCTTAAACTACTTAAACTATCCCCTATTCTTGACGTATGGAACAAAACTTTATGAATTCCTTAGTATCAGTCTTCATGGTGTATAAAATACATTTTTTTTTTTTAAGATATTTTCCAGCTCTGCATCACCTTCTTATCTCCCTGTTATGATATTCTTCTGTAGCTCTTCAGGTATCTTTCAACAAAATCCTCTTTACTAAAATACTTGACTGCCTAGGGATAACAGTCTGTTTTACCTCCTAGAAGATATATATCATGGTGGTAGTACTAGGAATCACCCCTCGTTTTGTCTTTGCAGGGCAGGTCTGTCTGCTGGCTTTGTATCAGATGGCCAGGTGTATAACCTAGCTCTGGAGTCCTACCCATTTGCTTTTGTCAAGTGGTCTGAGAATCTGTATCTCCAACTACCCAATTTTTCCTCGGATCCTGTCTTCTGAAAAAGCATGCATTTGCAGCTGAAAATGACGATTTTATTCACCAGAGGCTGTTTGCCAGGCACCTTTTGGCAATGGCAGTAAGTGGCTTATAGTCAGTTTCAGCTAACACTGACCTGTAAATAATGAAATCAAACTATTTTTATTCTCAGAGACTAAGGCCAAAGACTTTTTTTTTTTTCGTATTTAATTTTCCTTAGTGCCAGTGATGCATAAGCCACACATCTCCAGGGCTGTCTTATGAGAAAAGGACCCTACCAATAAGTTCCTTACAGACATCTGTAGCTACAGAGCTGATGGTCTCCACTTTAATATGACCTGCCTGCTCACTTTGCTGTACAAGTTTTTCCAAGTATGTTATCTTCATTTCAACTTAACATTTTCCTTAGTATGCTTTAATTTAACAGGTCCACCTCTTCCACAGCTGCTCAGTCTTTAGTCATGCTTTTTCCACCATTCTTTCATCATATTCAGACATCATCTGCACACTTTAACACTTTTTTGGGAAGCCTTAGCATGACCAGTGGTAGCCTGAGGGAACAGTGTCTCCTAAAATGCACACTGAATGACTGTATGAATGGGAGCATTTATCTTCTGTTTTTTGTTTTTTTTGTTTTTTTTTTTTTTTTTTTTTCTAAAGGAATCTGCTGGAAACCTAAGGATACCTCAAGAATTAAAAAAAAAAAAAAAAAAGAATTAAAAAAAATAAATCCAGTATCAGCCTTCTCCTCTTGTTGGTAATAAAGCAACCTCCCTTTATTACACATTTAGCTAATTCTTAAGTATGTATTAAAAAACCAAAATATTGCAGATTTTCCTAGAGGCACAAAGCATGCATCCTACCTTATAGCTCTACTATACATTATTCCTAGAGCTATCCATGTTTTGGGGTGGGTTTTTTTTTGCTTGTTGTGGTTTGTTTTTTTTTTTCAATCTCTGCATAAAGATGAAAAGAACTTTCTTAGTGGCATGAATCATAGCCCAGCTTAACTTTTTCAGATTCTGTGCTATATGCAATTTAGAGCTTCTTTGTCCACTAGGAGATATCCTCAAAACAATTCCTCAATTGTTTTGGTTTTCTTACTCTCCAGTGAGACCACACATTGATGCATTCTGAAGTGTCTTATATTTTTAGCCCTGGTACTATTACAAAATGAACACGTTATAAAATCCTTCAAGACCTGGGAGTCCAAAAGGTGTTGACTGGCTGACACGGGTCATCAGATACCCTTTTGTCCGTTCGCTACAATCCTCCAAACAGGCTCAGGCAGCTAATGAGAAGATGTACCCTTTTACCCTTTTGAAGAAACATATTAGTGTTTTGGGCTCTCTGTGAGTTGTCGAGTACCCAATTTATAATGATTACCCACCCCAGGGAATAGGACACATTGATGTTTGCTTCACTTTGCCCGTAACTCAAGCCAGATAAGTATTTCTCTGCAAAATCCACACCATTACATAGGGTTCATAGAGTTATAGGTTCTGACATGATAAAAATGAAGGAAAGCCACAGTTAATCCACTTACAATACAAGCAAATCTCAAAATTCTTCCTTCCTTTCTCCACGTCCAGCATCCACATCTCTGGATGTGGATGACACTTATTTAACCCCTACAGTCAGGGCAGGTTTGAAAGTATAAAACACCACACAGGGGAGCCAACCTCATTAACCCGGTTAATGTCATCTCAACCACTGGTATATGAAACACTTTTCATCAGCTTGTTCTGGCTAAGATAAAATGAACAAGAGGCTTTCCTCCCTCAAAAGAACTGTATTACAGCTGTTGACCCCCTCAGACTTTAGGAATGGTGTTTGGAGGCAGCCTTCATTCACACCCCACGTTACTGATGGGCTAAGAAGCCTGCTCAGCTCCTTCAGTGGAGACAAGTCTGGATGCCATCAGCATATTGCAGGTACTGTTACTCAAACATCCATGCTAGACCTCTTGACACTGCATAAGCCTGTTGAGTAGGAGGAACAGCTAACTTCCTCCTGTAAAAGTAACCTCCACACTACCATTTGGGGGATTTTCTCAAAATACAGCTTTTGTCTTACTCAAGAACAGAACTTCACATAACCTCAACAAGGTTTGCATAAAATCTCGTGTAACCTCAAGCTTGTATACACAAATGCAAACAGATAATGTTTCAGCTTTACCTGTAAATACATATGATTTCTAAGAAGTAACAGTAATCATGTTTTTTCTGAAAAACAGGAATTCTAATGCAAAAGCAGGTCTGCCTAAAGACGGAATTTTCTCTCTAGCAGCCAGGCTAAATAAAACAGCCAGGCACTTGGGAACATGAAGAATAGGGAAGGAAAAGTGTCTCTCTCACTTCTATATCAGCAGCAGCGCTTGGCTTCTACTTTAGCTAAAGAACAGGAACAGCAATAATAATCTCCCTCTGTGGAGGAGAGTGTAAAAGTCTAAGCTATTGTTGGAAGAAAAGAGCTGTAAAATTTCTGTAAAAAAGGGTAAGTGTTTTAAGGGGGGAGAAAGCTTGATTATTTTTTTTCCACCTACCTGCTTTGTGAAGCTCAGGAAAAGAGTGAAGAATATTCTTAAGACTGGTCTGTCTTCCTGGATCTTAGGGGATCAGATAGATCTGATCCAATCTCTTTTCAGACATGAAACAATCTCTCCCTGCAGTCTTCCCTTTGCACGCACATATACGACCTTCTTCCTCCCCCTGTTAGTGACAAGAAATTGAGAAATAGGTAAGCGCGTGTTACAATGCCAGGCATCTCTGCTTGGGAAATTGCAACTGTTGTATGTTCTTTCTCCTCCATGTTGCATACCAATTTGTGGGATATAGCTGGAAACCAAGCTCTTGAAGCTGATTATGAAGGAGGATATGCAGAGTTGAATCCAATTTTCATTTTTAAAGCAAGTTGATCCATAAAGGGTGCTACTGCTGGAACAGTTCTGTCAGTTTTTCAAGGTACCTTTGACACACTAAGAATTTTTCTAAATGCATCTGGGACAGTGTTTGAAGAAGTAGCCTTCAACATGCACTTATGAAAGCATACACACACACACACACACACTTATTTATACACACATGTATGTGCATGTACTTATCCATGCTCTCTTTCTATAATATACACAGAACAGCCTATCTTTTTCTTTGTACACGCAATGAGTCTTATGTAGTGCCGAGCCAGATGTATCTGTAGATTTTTGAAAATGCCAAAGAACCCTGCCAGTCAGATTTCCTCACCCACAATGTAACTTGAGTATCAGCCAAGGTTAAGACAGTTAGTTTCAAATATATATGAATATATTCTAACCACACTTCATTTGTCATTAAATAAACAGAATGCATGTTTATATCTATCTATCTAGATATCTATTGCATACAGACATGCACACACCATTTACACAGCAGTAAGAACTAGAAACCACATTGATTACGTTAGCTGGTAACCTCTTCCTGGCAAAGAAGAAATCGGAAAACCTGATCATTCTGCTTCCTCTGTTTCTGGATATCTGTGATAATAACCGTAAGGCATTTCTGAGACATCTCTGGACCCTAGAGAGAAAGGGCATTTACTGGAACTTGGGAATTCATTTCTCTGTCTTGCTGAGAGTGCCTGAGTAACCATGGTTGGTCAACACCCATCTACCAAAATGTCATTTTCATGAGGAACCACTGTTCTTCAACGTATGTGCATGTCAGCTGGACAAGCTGTGATATTTTAGCACGTTAATGATATTGCCTCTATTCTGTGCTGCCTAGCTAAAATGGAGTAATAGTATTTTGATCCCCTGGTTTGTTATTTTAGAGTACAAATTCTCAGTGGGGTACAATAAACCAAAAAGTAGATGGCTTTCAGTGCCTGACCTTAAACGGTAAAAGCCAGGTTAGGTATGCAGTGTAGATACATCAGTAAATTAGATAGTATTTGCCACAAAAGGACTGGGTGAGTAAAATCACTATCTCATTAAAGTTTGTCCTAAAGCTATAAGTGTGCTCCAGATGCTCTTATCAAATATTCCAGAAAAATAAACAAAAAAATCAAGTTGTGCTTTGTTTCCCTTTATTTATTTTTTTAAAAGACAGTCACAGAGCTTGAAATTCACATCTCCAACAAGAAACAAAAATAAAATCCGCAACAACCCCTATCACACGGTCAAGACCTTTCCTGCACATTCCAGATTAAAATAGCCTTGGGATTTAAATGTGTTATCCTATGCTGATTAAAGTCAACATCTTTAGACATCAAATGAAAAGAACCATGGTGCAGTTACTACTCTAAGATTGAGAACAAGCAAAATGAAAAAAAAAAGAAAAAGAAAAAAAAAATTTTGAAGGAAAAATAAGCATTAGAATCACAATAGCCAACCAAGATCAGTTTTCCATCTGGCAAACGTTGTTTCACAATGAAATAAAACCTGCTGAGTTCATCAAAGTGGAAAATGCTTTACTGCTACATCAGACTCCAGATCACTGTGAATCAAATGAATTAGCTGGGAAAGGGATAACTGGTTTTCATTTCTTTTACTTGTTATAGCATCTTAATCTGAATAAAGTATTACAGAACCCTGGCTGAGCCTAAGATTAGAAAGAAATGTATATAATGCATAGTTTAGCAAGTCAGACTCAGCTGTTAACAGCTAAGATAATTGCATACCAAGGAAAAAGATGAGGAAGAAGAAATATGTAGTAGTAGTAGTAGTGCATAGTCAAGCAGTATGATTGCAGTGTTAGTCTCCACAGAGGATAAGCTGATTTGTTACAACTTTAAAACTGGTTTGTGTGCATGCTGGCTCTTTTATTGGGATAGACTGTAATGTTTGGGGGTTTTTGTTCTCACTAGCATTACAGAGATCATCGTTTACAAGAGGCTCTGCTGCTTTCACCCTTTGCAAAGGGCGGGGACAAAACTCTCTTTCAGAAAAGTGTCAGAGGGAGGAAAAAACTATTAATTGCAAGTAAAACAAGCTCTCAGATATTGCTGTTAATAATATTGCATGAAGTTGTATAGTCCCATCTAGTGGTCAAAAATTACTTCACTGCAAAGAAGAAACAAATACAGCACCTAAGCAATAGTCCCAACAGATCTGTAAATGTTATTATCTGTTTAAGCATTGTACCAATATTCTCATGCTTGTACAAGCTCCAGGCTCACTGTATGTTGTTATACGATATCCTAAGGCAGAGCCATACACAGTGAATGCTCCCTGTCCACAGCTAATTCCAGTGAAAACAGATACAATTGCATCTCAAAACTGGACTCGTCTGAAGAAAGAAGCTATCATTGATTTTATTTTGTAACCGACTTTGCTTCTTGAGACTATTTTCTTATAGTAAATATCACTCTCTAATGGTATTCTGCAAAGTGGCAGCTGACGGTAGCATCATAAACAGCACTTTGCAGATATTTTGGATTATATTACTATTGACACAGTCTTAAAACCAAGCAGAATTCCATTCTTCCTGCAATTGCAACATCTCTTTCACAGTCTTCAAAACAGTATTTCAAGGAAGGCTGAGTCCTGCTGTTAGAAAGATGTATGCTTTTATTGCCAGCATGTGCATGCAGTGTTTACGACTATTTAAAAATCTCTGGAATTTGTTGAAAACTGTTTGGAAATTGTTTTTATAAAGCTCAAAAATACCCTTCTTAATAAGCTAGTAAGGAAATTAATTCCTAACGGCATTCACAGTTTACAGTGTAACAGACTGCCATTCTGGAAACAAAATGACTGGTTGTGATACAGACAGATTTCTGGTAGTGGCCTAAATCAAGTGCTAACGTGTAAGCCGCACCATCTCGATAGGGAATGTGAGCAGCAACAAAACTCTGAGGCAGAGTTATTTCACTATTTAGGAAAAGTATTGGAAAAAGCTTCGTAATTGTTTACATAAGTAGTGAAATGCGTAACATGGGAGGGGTGAGAGTAATGTCTTTTTCTCTCAGAGTTGCTACAACCACTGCAATTGCTATCATCGCTGCTGCTAAGGAGAAGGGCCACATGTCCACTGCAGAGGCAATGATGCCTGAAAGGAGCCCAAAGAGACTAGAGGGATTAGAAAGTGCTCCTACATATGAAAGTGCACTAGATACCAAAATGTACGGTTATAATTTTGCAAAACAAAAGTTACACAACAACGACTTGCTACCTCAGTGACACTGCCCACTGCACAGAGAGCACGGCCAAGGCCCTGTGCATTTTCTAAGTATACACCCGGTCATCCACTCTGAAAAACAAGATCTCATTTACTTTTGCAATCCTGCAAATCCATGTATTGTCCCCAAAATATTCTTGTCATCCATTCTGTGTTGTGTGTGCACATTGTCCAAGTAAAAAATTCGTCAATTATTTTTTAAAAGGCCTACAAGAGATTTCCTTGCAAGTACACCTGATTCCTTTTCAACATTCAACACCTGGTTAAACCTAAACCACTGCATTATTACATTGGCTGGCTGAGTGTTGTGGTTTAACCTCAGTCGGCAATTGAGCCCCACACAGCCACTCGCTCACTCCTCCCCCCCCACACCCCCCCAGTGGGATGGGGGAGAGAATTGGAAGAGTAGAAGTGAGAAAAACTTGTGGGTTGAGATAAAAACAGTTTAATAATTGAAATAAAATAATAATAGCAATAATAATAATGTAATAATAATAATAATACACAAAGCAAGTGATGCACAGTGCAATTGCTCACCACCCGCCAACCGATGCCCAGCCAGTCCCCGAGCAGCGGCCCCCCCGGCCAGCTTTCCCCAGTTTATGTACTGAGCATGACGTCACATGGTATGGAATGTCCCTTGGGCCAGTTTGGCTGTGCCCCCTCCCAGCTTCTTGTGCACCTCCAGCCTTCTCAGTCAGTAGAGCATGGGAAGCTGAAAAGTCCTTGGCTAGTGTAAGCATTACCTAGCAACAACTAAAACATCGGTGTGTTATCAACATTGTTCTGGTCCTAAATCCAAAACACAGCACTGTACCAGCTACTAGGAAGGAAATTAATTCTATCCCTGCCGAAACCAGGACACTGAGTTACACCCAGTCAGCAAGAGATCATTTCCCAAGCCTGGGCTATGACGCTGCAATATATGGGAAGCACAAATGTGTTTCAAAACTCCCCAATTTATTTAACTTTCTCTGACATTTTAGAGCAAGCTTGACTGAAATTTTACTCAGTTGTATTCAGAATACAAAAGTAAGTTTTCAAAATGAAGGCAATCTCCCTGGGGGAAAAAAAAAATATTTGGGTGCATCAAGAAAACCAGATACTTGTGAAACCTATGTATATCAGTTGCAGACACACAGTAGGAGAAATGCTGCAATGCACATTGCAGGATGTTAAAAGCTGACATATGTGGTAAGAAAAAGTCCTGACCTCCTCCTGTATAGTTCTCTATTGCGCTAAGGTACTCTCCCTATATTCATGGGAACAGGGTTGATTGCCTGCATTAAGATTTTTGGCTTACATTTTGAAGATCATGCATTTTTCGCTCATTTGCAAATAAATGCATTCTGTTAAGCAGTAATTCTGAAACTGAATGCCTTTCTGTTCTATTTTGCTTGTATCTTTCCAATTTAGTGACCATTTGAGGTGACATGAAGTTCTACACCTTTCTTTTTTTTCCAAAAAGATTATCTTATTAATGAAATATGAAATGGCAAAAATTGTTCCTTTCTGATAGCTTTGGATCTGTAAATATAGTCTTCTCTACCATTGCCACATTTCCTATAAATAAGTTTTTTAAAATGGTATTACTGAAGAAGTCTAGTACAAAATTTATCAGGTGAACTAACTTAAGCCCTCATTAGCCAATGTAACTGCACTGGTGACATCTGTATTTACACAGATCCCTGATAAAAATCCAGTATTTTTACAAGCTTGCTATGCCAGTTTTACCTACTGGGAATTCTAATCCTCCTCGGTACTAGCATGCAAGTAGTTTTTAGTAGCACTCCTCACCAACAAGCTCTAATCCCATATGCCAGGGCCACCAGCAATAACATTCAATAAAATTATTCTCAAGCTCAGGCCTCCAGACTTTCTACTGGTAACTGCCTTTCAGAATGCTCCTTCCCCTTTCAACATTACCTCCTTTGCCTTCCTTTTAGCTAGTCCATTATCCATACCACAGTTTTGTTATATCTTCTCATGTTGAAATAATAATTGTCCTTGAGACACTAAATCAAATTCTTTGCTGAACTCCAGATAGATTAGCTCTATTATATTTTTCTGGTCTATAAAATCAATTATGTTACCAAGGAAAGACACCATGTCATTGTGAAATGCATTCCCCTCTTATAAATCCATATTGTCTTTTTGCCGTTTTCCATTTAACTCTACATCTTTAGTTAATCCATCTTGAAAACATCTCTCAGAGTCTTCTTACAGAGGTTGAACTGTTGTGGTCAATAGTTGTGCACGTCACTTTTGTCCTGCTCTCTTCAACAATACTTTCTTATTCCATATAACTCCCTCTCTTATTGCAATTTCCTGCCTGGTATTTATATGGTCTGGTGGACTGTGCCCCAAAACCATAAAACTAAAAAACACACCAGCTCCTTAATCCATGAAAAGAGTGCAGAGATCTCATGGAGAAACACGTGGACTAAAAGAGAAAAGAAAGACCTTCTCATAGCACAATACCAACAATACGCGCAGTGCTACACAAATTCCAGTTGAAGTTACCTGTTAAAATAGAAAAGGTTTTTTGAGCTTTTGCGGAATTCCACATAAACACTGTTCTTGAAAAGCCATAGTAATTGCTCAGTAGACTTTATTGGCTCCTTCCCAGCTGCTACACTGTAGCTGTACAGTAAATCTGTCCTTTGGTAGTTTTTAACTATGGATTTTTGACCTAAGCAACAATGTGTAGATGTAAACAGCAATGTAAATCACACTACAAGAACATTGTTTAGGACAATGAACAACACCCCCTTCTGAAATAGTTGGGGTCTAGAAGGCTTTGGTTTATTAGGTTAAAAATGAGCATTCAATACAAAACCAGTCGTTATTCATGTCTATTCTCAGGAAAGTGCCCCTGTTCAAAAGCAATGCATAGGTTTAAGCAAGTGGGTCTGAAAGGTATAATTAGACACAGGTGCCGAAGAGCTCTCCTGATTAGAAATGGACTTGCTTAAATGCAAGTTGCCGTTAATAGGCAATAATACATCAGTGTACACCCATCAGACTTAGGATATAGTCTGTGTCTTGTTCAATTCCGCTGTTTACATAGTTAAACCTTTTCTAACAAATCTGCCTCACTGAAAGCGAAACCAATGCTGTACAAAAATTTGAGCTAAAACAATAAATCTACCCATTCTCAAGGCTTAGATCATTCTATTTAGCTCAATTATAACTGAAACTGTTAATATAATTAGAGTTAAATGAACACCATGATTACAGGAATAAAAAATTATCTGCTTATTAAAGTTCTTTGAAATTTTACACACACATACACACACACATAAAATGGCAAGTTCCCCTAGCCCGAGTGTAAATTTGGCTGTCATGCAATGAGCATAAAATGTCTGCACAAGTCATTAGAGAGAAAAATAGAAAACAGAAAAAATAGGCACAAAAGAATCCACATTATACAAATTTCAGTGCTATCTGTTGCCAGGGTAAATAAAAATGGAATTAGGATCAGTTTGCAAACAAGATGAGTCCTTCAGACATCACAACAGCCTAAACTACAAGATCTTACCGGCCAAAGCCTGGAGTCATGATTTTGGCATAGGCATAGGAAAAAAAGATAGAATTGCAAGAGAATTGCAAATATCTTTGACACTAAAATATTGCATGAGGTGGGAGCTGGGAGGGAAGGTTGCAGAGTTACTTAATATTTTAACTTTTCATTAGCCCTTCTTCCTCTGAGCTTCATCTCTGATAGCTATTTATATCTTGAATGGGGTACTGAGAATAAAGGAAGGACTTCCTCTTTGAGTAGCCACGGGACAGGCATTGCTGCAGAAAGTGGGTAGAAGGCAAAATAGCAGTTTTTCTTCTTAGGTCACCAGCTTGGAGGCCACACAGGCCATTTAAAAGACTGACATCAGCAGCAGAGCTCTTTGGCGTCAGGAAAGAAGGTTATCTTTAATTGCTCCCTAAGCATCACCAGAAGCAAGATAGCTTTTCATTACCTCCACTGTTGCTCTGTGGTTAAATGTCACAGCTAAGACCTGTATTTGTCATTGCATTCCCATTTCATCCTATCATTCTTTAACATCCATCCCCTTCTGATCTGTTCTTTCTCTCACTTTGCTTTTTACAGATGTGAAACATTTGGTCTGGGAGAGATTCCTGTAACCAATATGTATTTCAGAATATTAGGTGGGCATAGGCTCTTACCTTTTTTTTTTTTTTTTTTTTTTTTTTTAAGAATTCCTGTGAGACTTGATACTTACCTGACAGTTCCTGTTCTTTACGCACATACTTTTATGTGATACACTAACCATATTGTTCATTTAGAAAGTAGAAAATATCTACATTTCCTGTCTACTACAAAAAAATTAAATATCTCTTAAAAGCTCAGATACTGAAAGGAAAACACAAAGTACTAGCATATTGTTTTCTTTAAAAACTGAGAATGTGAGAAGCTTTATTTAATCTTTAACGCCTTGCTGGCACTGCAGTCTCTGTTTTGAATTGTCTTGCACGTAACTTCCTAAAATAATAAAATAAAAAAAATAATTGTCTTCATAAATGGCTCTTTATTAGGGTATTTTCATTGTAGATCCCACTGCGGTTTACAAAGATTTGAATGTGTAAATGAAGTTATGTGCATAGGTAGTCTTGCTGCCAACATGTTTTCAGGATCAATCCTTTTATCCTAAAGCAACAGCTTGCGAAAACAGATTCCTAAAAACATGAATACATTTTCACTTCATTTACTTACTATATATACATTGAGTAAGCTTTATGAATGCAAGAAATTCGTCTGTCCAAACAGGAGTTGCAAGACTCCTCTCTTTTCCTATAATTGCTGCAGATACTCTAAGGATAACTTAAGACTGTGGGGCTTGGGAATTTTGTTTTTAATGAAGTCATCTTCACTGAACATTAGGAAGTTGGGGTTTATGCAACCTGAACAGATTATAATTCACAAGTGGTTATAGTTAGTGTTTGTCACATTTACTGTTTGCATATGGCAGTCACAAGGACCAAATGAATGGCAACTGTCTGGTGAAACAGTGCTGTTATTTTATCTGTTCCCTCTAAATTCCATCTCTCTCCTTCCCTCACCATATGATTTGCCTTTTTAATTCTTTTCACCTTTGTGTTTGGTCAGTGACGATCTTAGTAAGTCTTTGGAAGCATCCACTTATTCCAGCTGCCCTTTCAAGTCATAAAAGTATATTTCTGTCACACAAATAACCAACTATATGGTGGAATTTATTGTTGCAGACATCTTTGGCTTCCAGAGGGTCAGTAGAATTAAAATTGATAATAATTAAAATGAACATTTTATGAAAAAAAAAAAGGTAAATCTTTATAAAACAAAAGCATTTGGAGGGAATATTAATCCTCATGCCTCAGGGCATAAACAAACCTCTAACTGATGGGTTGCAGGAAGAAACTTTTTCCTCAGGGCAGAATTTATAATTGCTTACCACATGTCTTCTTCCAGCTTTCTTTAAAACATGTTATAGTACTGAGAGTTACTGCTAAAAACAGAATACGAGAGTAGATGGAGGACTGGATTGTTTTTGCATGGCATTTCTTATATTTCTCCCACATCACTTTTAACGCTGCTTTGCTTTAGAGTTACTGAGTCCCAGATTTTACCAAGCAGATTCTAAGATGACCCTTTGCTCAGCTAGCTTTTTTCCATTTTATATTTTGCTGTACGGTTTATGCAGAGTAAGTTAACTTCAGCTAACTTATTTGCAGTACTTACAGCCTCAGCTATGTCTTTCACCTTACAGCCTCGTTCACACATTCTGTTTTCCAGCTACTAAGTTCTGCTTTGTTTTGTCTGACAGTCTTCTGTCCTTTCTGGTTTGGTTTCTATCTTTCTTGTGGCTTTTCAAGCCTTACTGCAAGCTTTTCTTCTCTCTGAACAA
The DNA here is from genome assembly GCF_965638725.1 of Aptenodytes patagonicus. NCBI lineage: Eukaryota > Metazoa > Chordata > Aves > Sphenisciformes > Spheniscidae > Aptenodytes > Aptenodytes patagonicus. The sequence continues at coordinate 47,429,526 of NC_134952.1, forward strand.
GAATAGTTGGCATACTAGCACTGATTTACTAAAAAAAACCCAGAATATAAACTACTGAAATTGGTAGAGGATCCTGGATTTCTTTATAGGAGCTGTATTTTCATCATACCATTATTTTTACAGTGACAAACTCTTTTGATTCATACCAAATTGGTAATAAATTAATTTTAGCTAATACAGATAAAGTCTATTAACATTCAAATCACTGGTTTCGAGCATGTGAGCAAGTTAAACCAGAAACTCTAAGGAAACACAGCTTCTCAAGAGTTCTGTGTCAAGAGATGTCTGATCTGAAGGGAGAAAAACAGGATACTGTAGCCAAAATAAATCAAATATACTTACGCGCTGAACTGGATGGTCTAGTTCTGATAACCAGAAGGCCTTTTATTCTTATGAATTGATATTCTGGTATACAATATTGAATTTATCGGTAGAAAATAAAGCAGTGAACAATGTAAATTGACCCACATAAAAATAAATGAAATAATTTTTTGTTTACTGATATTAATTTTACATGCAATTTTTTTCATCTAGGTGTGAATCAACTATCTACTTTGTGTCACAAAGTATGCAGCTTAAATGAGTAGGAGGTATATCAGAACAGGTGCAGATAAGCTTGGTTATTCATTATACAAGAAAATAAATTACATCTTGCTGAAGTATACAATGCAAGAAGATAAAACTGAGAGACTCTAAACCTTGTATAAATTCTACAAGTATGATTTACTGTACTTTGTAACTAGTTACAGCTTTTAGCTTTCATAAGTAAAAATTTGTTACAGCATTTGCTTTAAGATACCATTTCAAGTAACAACTTTCAGTATTAGTGTGGTAAGTATGGTCCAGTCAGGAGATGGCAAAACATAACGTGTTATGATAAACATACCTTTTTTCTTTCCACTTCTGTTTAATCTGCCAGTGATTCCTGAATATCAGCCAGATCTTTACCAGGCTTCTTAGTGTTTGGTATGATGTTCAAGTCTGGACATTGCTCTGCAGGTTTCCTTGCCTTGGTTACGAGGTTTCCTTTAAAGGTTACACATACAGAGTTTATTACAGAAGTGTCCTCCCATACTTTATTCTGTCTATGATTTAGTGCAACTAAATGTGCACAGAACTGAGCAAAAGTGATGATGTTTACTGTCTTTCTGTGATTGTATTCAGTTTGATGGGTGCTGTGAATAGTAAACCCACCACACGTACAAGAACAAGAAGCGCGAAAGAGCCAGGCTGAGGATACCAGTAATAAAGTAGTTTAAAGATAAATTGAGTGAGAATGTTGGACTTACTTACATTTTGAAAATGAATCCTCTATTCATCTCTAGCATTCGCATTTCTATTCCTTTTATTCAAAGTAATAGAAAATTACCATTAAACCTTAAAGGACTCAGACCAGAGACTCGGGGAGCATAAGTATTCCTCTAGTTCAGAAACTTAGCCAGATATTCTTTGCACTTCACTAAAATACGGTTGTATGAAAAATTGCTTTTTTTTGGTGCAGCAGTTTAAAAAAAAAAAATCACCTCAAATCATATCAGGATTATTTTTTTTTTAATCTTTCCCTGAAGTTTTTGTTTAGTTTCTAACGTGCTTGTAGGCAAAGCAATGGAAAAGAAGGCTAAAATTCACAAAATTACTGGAAGGAGAACAGCGGTCGCAGGACCTCAAGGGTTAGAACATTCATGTAGAGGGAAAGTATCTGAGTTCAGGCCTCCTCAAATACAGGGCACTCAGAGGAAGGTGATGTTCTCAGGCTCTTCTTATGACATTATACCAATAATTAAAATGTCCCTAGAATGCACGTCTCTTAATGAATGTCCTAATTGTGAAATCAGACATGAGCCTCAATCATGTTTCTGCACCGTGAGCAGCACTGGGCAGTCTCAGGGCATTCTTCCACGTATTTCAAGCTCACTCAGTCCCAGCCAGAAACCCTGATGAATATTGTTAGTGAGAGCTGGGACCCACCTACCCAGCAGTGCCGAGCTTGTGCCTCTCAGCAGCATGTACAGTGCAAGCTCAGCTCCGCGCTGGCCTTGTTCATGGGACTTCCTCTCGGCTCAGAGCAGAAAGAGAGCAGAAGACTAGAAATAACCTATCTCGCTCTTCATCTCGATGCAAACCTGTAAAGAAAACGGAACAGATTTCCCCTCAAAACCCGTTCCAAATCTTTTCATTTGTTTTTCTCCATACACAACCCCTCTGTGAGTCGAGACCTTCTTTGACACGTGTGCATATGACAATTATTTGAAACCTTTCTCCTGTGCAGATAATGGTGCTTGTCCCGGTCCTCTCAGATTCCCTCCACTTACAATTTTCCACCCACTTTCTTTCTGAACAGGGGCATCTTTGTGAGCTGTTCTGTCAAATTCTGATTCAGCTTAGTCTCACCCCTGTCAATCATACTGTGGAATTTGAGGAGAAATTTCATGTTTTAAGAATTGAACCCCAAGAGGCAGAAGGAAATAAACCTTCCTTAATAATTCTTTTATTCATCTACTTTAATTGTTATATATAATTTGATAACCAAAAATTAATTGTTCCCCAAGTTAAATGTAATTCTTCTAATGGCTCCTTTTACTGAATATATTAACATTTCTGTTGTAACTCTGCCTTTTGAGTCAATAGTCTGAATGCTTGAGCAATTTACTATATGTTGCTTTCCTATAGTTCACAGCTAGGGAAATTAATTTAATTTTGTCCAGACTCAAAGCAAATGTTTGAATAAGTGCAATTAATTTACTGATACCTGAACAAACCTAGGACGGGATTTAATTACATTTACAGAAATTTAATCTAATGCATCAGGTTGATTTTTTTTTTTCTCTAGTATTTAATGGACCTTGCCAGGATCAGTATAAGGAAATCACCCAAAATACTAAAGCAATTTCTTCTACACTCCTCTTCAAACAAGCAACCTGTATAGCTAATCAATAGCTATATATTATTTGTACAATCATATGAAGGAAACCTTTCTTCTTTTTTTTTTTTTTTCCTATTTTCTAGAATATCATCAAGACTGGCTGCTGTGTAACAACGATAATGTGCTTGTGGAAAATAGCTGCATAATAGGCATATTAAGGCAGGATTTGCCACATTGACTTTCTAATTCAGCGTTCTGTCTCCAACAGTGACCAGTACTGAAGGTAGCAAAAGAAGATACAAGAATTATTATAGCAGATAAGCACACGATAACTTATTCAGAGAATATTTCTTTGAAAATATTTGACTTACTGTCCTGAATCACAAGGAATTATTTCCAGTCTATCTACCAAGTATAACTGTGCTTAATGTTACCACACAAACACATGTATTTAGTCTCTTCTCCCAAAGTAAGATTGTAGTTTTACTAATATCACATGGCAATGAATTCATAATTGTAATATTTATTGAGAAAACAGATTGTTTCTGGAGCTACATATAAAGGGAGGGGTTTTTTATTCCTGTGCAATTGACCAAATATGTTGCCAAATTAATATTGTCTGTAGTATTCACTGCTAACAAACCACGGCTATCCTATGCTCTTTTACTGGTCTCACATAGCTGCCTTTTTTTGAGCCCTTTTGATGTTTCTGGTGATTTTCGTTCCACCTTAGAGGTGTGCCTCTTTATATTAGTTTCTCAGGCTATAATCTTTAAAGTATTCTGTTTTGGCTCAAGCCACTTTTTGAACTCCACCACGAACTACTTTTTTAAATGTTAGAATTTCTTTTTATCTGTCTGGTCTGATTTCATTACCTCATTTAAGTAGGAAAAAACCTCAGCCCTGTACAAATCAAACTTTTCAATCCACTAAATTCCTGGGATCTGAAAATAAAGATCAATGAATCTGCACACTCAAAGACAATAATAGGTAAATGATAAATTCTGTTCATAGATAGTAGCAAACCTCAGGAGGAGAAAGTAATGTAATCTTAGCAAAAGAAAACTTTAATCCAACATCCATAATCTAACATGATCAATTTCTCTTCTTTGGATTTATTGCTATAACATATATAGTTGGACAAATGAATCTTTAATTTGAAAAGTATTTCCCTCATCAGATTTTTTTAGGTTTACATATAACATTTTCATAATAATCTTTCATTATGACAAATGAAAACTCAATACTATGATCTTGAGGTTCAGGCTTATTTTTTATCTCTATAATAAATTGCTGTAACAATCAGAAGCAGAAATTTAATATTTTGCAGATTTAGTAAAATATTTGGTTTCTTAAAGATTTTTTAAAATGCAAATGCAGTTCAAAAAAAATTTTAACATAGACTTTTTGGATTTTTTTTTTTCTTGTATCAGGTTTCAAAATATTGCCTAGGAAGACTTTATGTTCATTCAATCAGGATATGTTACAAATCTTTCATTTTTACAATATTAATTGCAAAATCGTACATTACAAAAGCAACCAAGTGTTGCCTATACTTGAATCTTATTTACATCATATTAACAGAAATATTACCAAGGCCATGTAATACTTTTGTTAATAATTCCTCTTTACTTGAAGGAAAAAGCTGAATGTTATGTCTCCAGTAGTCAGCAATTTGGCTTTCACTCAGAGGCACACTGCCTATGCTGTCACATGAATCACATAACCACTCAACTTATCAAACTCTTACTTGATCTTGATAGCAATCTATTGTATTTGAGAAGTAAAATAAACAGATACCATTTCTGTTTCCTAAATTATTTCATCTAGCAAAAAAAAGACTGATTACAAGAAGGAATAATTCACAATGTGGTGAACTGCTACAAATCATGTTGCTTAGACGTATTTTGATTTTGTAGCTTTTTTGTCCTGGACTTTCCTCTGGATTAAGTACCGTTTGTTCTCTCTAAAGCAACTTAAACCCAGCAAAACCCCTATCATTAGTTCTGGCTAAATTGACCAATATGTGAATACGGTTCTAGTTGATCTAGATCAAATCTGTGCATATAGACCATCCAGTATTATTAATGATAAGAGAAATACTGCCTACCTGAGAAACACTTTTACAACCACTTGGATACTTCTGTTTTGCTATTCAAAAGTTATTCTGGATTTCTTCTTACATTTAAATTATTTCAAGGCACTCTCACATTCTTAGTGAAGTTTTGTTCTGCAAGCAGTTATAAGAAGTAAAGGGCAAGAAGTTGATCTTTTGAAAGATTTATGAGATAAGCAAGCAGGTGACTGAGGAAAGAAAATGGGTAAAATTATCTGAAGGTGTCCTGGATAAGAAAAAGGAAAAAGAAAAGGGGAAGAAAAAAGAAAAAAAGAATAAGGAGCTTGAATTCTAGGATATGTGGTACAGATGCACACACACACACAAAGATCCATATAATTATCTATATACACAGTCACACATATACCCATCGCATATACACAGGCACAAATATACACAAACGTCGCCAGAGAATAACAGAAAAATTATGCAGCTTGATGGATATTTCATCCTTGCCACTTTCAGATGTCTTTACCACTGTCTCAATTGCAATAATGTTACTATACTTCGGCTTATATCACGTTCCTTTAATTGAGAATTCTAAACACTTTAGAAAAAGTGTTCATACGCAATTACATTTTATTTACACAGGAAAAAAGAGGACATGAGGTTTTATAGAACCTTTAATTTCAGTGCTATTTCCCGAGGAAAAAGAATCTCCGTTCATAACTGTGATCAGTTTCATTTATAAGTAAAATCACAAAAGTAATACTATAATAATATCACATTCTTTGCTGGTTGTTTTGGAGTACAAAGATCCAAGGAATGTTGGTACAACAGCAGTTAAACCAGCTGCGGATTTGAGTATCCTCAAAAGACTACAAGAGGGGGGAAAAAAAAGAAAGCTCTATACAATAAATGCCCTGAGATGAGATAACGCTGAGTTATGTAAGTTCTGATAGCTGCAGGGACACTAGCTGTCATGTAACACCGAGTCCAAAGCAGCTATACAGAATACACTGAAAGTACATGTTAATTGGCTAAAACCAGCCTTAAACAGAAATATTCGTCAATTCTGGCTAACTGTGCACTTCTAGGCTGGTTACCGCAGTAGGTAACTGTGGATTAACACCAGTTCCAAAACTGTGTGAAATTTTTATCCATGAACCAGAATTGAACACAGAAAACAGTGCTGATGAAACGGCTAAGTGACATGGAGGTTTGCAAAGAGGCCACGGTCGTTGCCAAGGAGGCTGTACTGGCCTCAGCAAGAGGCACGGAGGAGCCGCTCTCTGCCAAACCAGCACGACCCATCCCACCGCCAAGCATGCGTGGAGGAGGCAGAACCCTCACCAGGTGAAAAAGTTACAGAGATTGGTCTTATATGTGGGCACAGAGAATGGCATGTGGGTAAACACATTATTTTCTTTTGGAAACAGAGAGGAAAAAGTCATTTTTAGTTGAAAAATGCAATTTTTCAATGGTAGACTACTTGTCCTCCTAGGAAGCTCAGTTAGAAGTTCTTACAATTGGCTTCTGCCTAAATACCACACAGACAGTTGTTCTTCAACACAAATTAGCTTACAAGAATTAAAATAAAAACAACCAGGATCTTTGCCTTTTTACCTACAAGTGCAGGGCCTCACCCTGAATTCTCTTGTATCGACGTATTTGAAAAACTGTAATTAACACCAGTGAAATTACTTTTCATTAACCCCTTTTCACATTAAAAAATAACACTTTAATGAATTGATACTGAAATTAAAGTTAATTGATACCTAGAAGAGATTATATTTCCTTGAAAAAGATTTTATATTTTATTCCAGCAGACACCTTTTATTCCAGTTGTCAGATCTTTCTTCAGACCGCTTTTTCCTCTATGTGCATATGAAAGCAGTTTTTACAAGGAGTTGCTAAACAATTTCTTTATGTGACCATAGCAACATCCCATGATAAAAGCACATTTCCCTGGAAAACAGAATTAAACTGATCCATGTTACTGATGCTAAATAGCAGTTGTTCAAATAAATAGTCTTATTCAAGTCAAAGAGATTACTTTTGTGAGAACCTAATGTTGGTAAATATACACTTTTAAGTTTTATATGCTTTATACCAGAAGCACCATCTTAAATTCAGACCCTCTTAAATGAAACAGGATTTTACGGTCAGGAAATGGAAAAAACAACAGCATGAAAGGTAATGAAAATTACAAAGAGCTAATGCAGTGAATCTTGACCCTTTCATGCCAATTAGCTGAAATAACTTCAGAGGAAAACTGGTTCCCTCTTGTTGAAATGTAAGAAATTCATGAATTAACTTCTTAGTTTACAGGAAAAGCAATAAGATCAGTGTGACTGTACATTATTTAATTATGTCAATTAATAGGCAATGCTAATCAACGCACTGAAATATAAGTGAAATATAGAACTAAGATTGGAAAGCCACTTTTCAAAATCCCAAACTGCACTGTTAAATCACAAATTTATTTGCAGCTAAGGAGTGCAGACTTCAAACCAATATCTGTAACTACTGATGCTTATTTATGTGCGACATCGATGTGATTTAGACACCTAAATCCAACGGCCACTCTTAACATACCAGCCTGAATTACAGGCTTTTGGAGCAAGATAAACCCTGAAGTAATGTAATGCAGCCACATTAACAACATCTAGAATTTTTCTGTATATAAGGCATGCCATACATCTGAGCTGAAAGAGAATCAGAACAGCCACCTGTAAATAATAGTACCCAGATGTGGTACAAGGCACTTAAGATAGTATTTTAGGGATAAAACACTGAAAATAGCTTCCATTGTCATCATGTCTAACTCCTTGTTACCTGAGACAATCTGTATTGTACAGACTAGCCCCTTTCATAAGCGCTCTCTCATCAAATTTGTTAGATGGCATAGCCAAAGCAGACCCAAAGAAAGACTGCTTCCAAAACTCATTCTTCTTATGGCTACCAGCTTCCTACTATTCTAACGTTTGCTGTATTTGTTTTCATTGTCCTTGAGCCTTTCTCTTGTCTGCATTTGCTCTTTGACCAGCATGGTTTCTCCGTGGCATTTGACCAGCATTGTTTCTCCTTTTGATAAATTTCTAGCAAGCAATTATACAATCTATGAGTTAGACAGAAAAAGACAAGCTCGTTCAGCACTCTGGTAAAATGAGCTCCCTACTTTTCTGATTACTCCAGCAGCCTTTAGCTAGGCTTCCTCTAGATGACTAGAATTGAACAAAGTATTCAGGTCAAGGGCATAACACTGACTTTTGTTTTTGTAATAGTTTCAGTATTTCAGTAGTTGAGTGGAGCACTTTCTTTCTATTTCCACAAATTCTTGAAATTCATCGCATTAAAAAAGGCAAAGCTAAGCGTAGCAGCAGCTTGTGGTGGAAACAGGGCGGTAAGCAGAAATAATTAAGATACCAGACTGGAAGTACACCTTTGTCAAGGTGGTTTTCTCTAACTTCAGTTGGAGTTTCACAGAGGGAAGGAGAGTGTTAACATAACTCACATATGTCACCGTAGTACAACCAGTGGCCTGGCAGCCTGCCCCAAAGAGCACCCAATTCCCCACCGCCTTGTCTGCCGAGTTCTGCTGCTCATACGAGTTGTTTAACCGTAACAGCCCCAGAGCTGCTTCACTCTCTCATGCTATCACAAAAAAAACCAACAAAAAAAGCTTTGAATCACACCAGTGCAAAAGATTGCCATTCGTAACTGGATTAAAGGATCTATTTTATGTTCAAATACTGCAGCACTTGGCCAATGCCTAAAAAAATGCATTAAAGGGTCTGTCCCACACTCATAGAAGACACTGGAAGCGTTGCATGGAATAGAGCCACAGACCCTAAAACATCTGACTGAAGCAAAGCAAATTAATTTATAATGACACACAGTATGATAGAGCCAAAACAGACTTGTTCCTTAATTTTTGCCAAAGTTATTGGCTCACAGGGACAGATGGAGTCTTACTATTTTTGGAGTAAAGAGTGGTGTGACCACTGATGCCACAGAAAAAGAAAAAATATTGACATACCAATATAATATTTTTTCCTGTATCTACTGAGTCCTTTATGCTTGCATGAATTAGTTCTCAAGACTGACTTGGACAATTTTCTACCTATAAAGTTAATCAAAGCAAGGTCGACTGTATGCAGCTGAGCATCCCAAGCTATTAAAAGGAAAAATTATATTTCCATTTAGTTGTGATGCATGGAAATTATGAGAATATCTGACAATCTAATGCAGAACTTCCTCCCAAACCACTGCAAAAAAAGGAGAGAAGAAACCAAAATATGGTAACAGCTCCTCTTCACATCCCCAGAACATATTCATAAAATTAAAAATAGCTGCTCCCCCCCAAATCTATATTACTTATTTTATGTATTCTATAGTATTCTCTTTGAAAATTAAATCATTTACTCCTTGGATGTCTTTTAATATAATCTGAAGGATTGTTTTTATTATTCTCACCTTGAACCCAAGATCTTTCATTTAGTTGTATTATCAAGTGCCCATTCTTATGCCCTACTGTAAAACTCAAATGCATTGTCTCAGAATGGAAATGGACATGTTGAGCACCATACAAAACCCACCTTCCTTTGTGGGATACCTTCATGTATTAAAGACAGATTAATAATTAAAAAAACACTTCCAGAATTTGGAATTGTGTCCAATTCAAAACTATTATTTAAGGTAAAATAGTCTCATTTAACACTGTAGAGTAATCTCAGAAAAGTTTGGTGAATAAGGTATTAACGAATGCCTTATTTTTCTTTTCACTGTTAATTTATTCATTACCACTTTTTTTTTTTTATATTATCTTTCTTTCCCCAAATAGGACTCTCGATATGTTCAGATATGTGAAAAGGAATGAACCTACTCTGAACAAAAAGTTTTCTTACTCAAAACATTCCTATTGTTATTTAATCGGGCAGAAATACACATGAAAATGTATCTGGGAAAAAGTACGAACCATCACTGAGAAAGTTGCCAAGCAACCATGGTTTAATGCTAAGTAAGAATAATATTGTCTATCCAATTAGTGAGCCTATGTGAGAAAAATATCTACGTGAAATCATAATATGCTATCACATAAGAAATTCCAATACAAAATGCAATTTTAATTGTAACTATCAGCAGATGAAGCTACAGAAATAATACCAAATGCCTGGCATACTTACTGGAGGCATTGAAAACAGAGATAATTTTATTGCACAGTCTTCTCCAGAGAAGAGCTAATGCAATCAATAAGAAATATTGCTGACCTTGCAGTGTCTATAGCATTCAATAAATATCTAGTACAATCTACTAACGGTTTCTTAAAATTAGTCTATAACAACACTGTATTGTCTAGTAAAATGAACACATCTGATATGACCAGCAATATCACTGCTCCCCAATTTACAAAAGACAATCCTAAGACAGCTAGTTGAACAATTTCATGCCTGTAGTGTCGGTAAATTAGCACAGAAATAGTGCCAGTGTAATTAGTTTGTTTAAGGTCTTAAAAAAAAGTAATAGCAATACCAGTACACTCTCTGGTGTTGCTACAGTAACACCAGAGTAAAATTATTAATCAATCCTGTAAACATATAAGGGCTACACACACACACAAGATGCAAGTTTTTACATTTTTAACCACAGGAGATTTAAGCTAGTAGAATAAATATCAATCAGATTTAAAACTATTTTTAGATCCCTTTTTTTTTAATTGAATACCTTTCTTCCAGAACATTAATTGGAGCAAAATTGGGGGGGGGGGGGGGGGGGGAACAAAACAAAACAAAAAACCAAACACACACACCAATACATAAGGGTGAGAGAGCTCTTCTAGTTAAAAAGGATTATATATCCTGGCATGTGTGTCGCTAAGTAAGAATGTCTGAAAAGTGGCAAGTGATATTTATGCTGTTATTTGCAGGATTCTGCATTCTAGCTTTACAAGAACACATTCAGATATGTTTACATAAGGTACATGACTTCAGAGGAAAATTTTGCAATATTTCTTAGTAGCAAAGAAGCATGTGTTAATGAGAAAGAATAAGTTGTTTATAGGCTGCAGAAACATTCTGACTGCAAAATATATATTAGTATTAATAATAATAGCCAATAGATCAGCTGTGTTCATTGCAGCCAAAGTGTGATTCCTCTTCTGTTTTACCATTGTACATAACAATCAACTATCTATTCCATTAGTATTACGAGCTTTGACTTTTTTTTCCTTTGTTTTTTTGTTGCTATTTTTCAGTAATCCGTCATTCTGAAAGCATTCCTTACAGAATTATGTCCTATAAGGACATAATTTAACCATCACTCAAACTCAATTAATTTTTGCAAATCTCTCAAAAGAAACATTTCAGTTCTCTTACTGCTGTAACTATTCACTACAAAACAGATATCTCAATGTAACTTGATTTTCAAAAGGGTTCTGCAGAAGAATAGCTAACTGTGTTTGCACTTTCATTTTCATAACTTGGATTTAAAGAACAACAAATATGCAAAGCCAGCATTCATCTTTCACAGAATAGATAAAGCCCAAAATCTTTTGTTAGAACAGGGCCTATTTTCTTGAGTTACAAACACGTTTATGTTCTTTCACCTTAACATTACTTTTTGCTTGTACTTGCAGCACCTCTGCTACTTTTTATATTATTCCTTGAATCTGTTGCAGACAATGTCAACACACCCAGAGAGCCAGACTACTCCACCAAACCTGCTCTTAAAAACACCACTCATCGGTGGTTTGTTTATTCTTTACAGAATGACACTAAAATTTTGCTTTTAAAATGTCACTGTTCCCTTCATCACTGTTTTAGAATCTATGTTACATTTCTAATCTATTGGTAAAGCTGCATCACTGTTACCACCATTTTTCTTTGCTTTTTTATCTCATGAAAAATTCTTAAAATATATGTTTCTGAAATCATGATTAAATAAGACTATCAAACTCACCTTTCTTCTTTTTTTTCCTCCCCTCTTTTTTTTAATAGGGTAAATCCTGAATATAGAAAAATAGAATAATCTATGAAATAAAAACCACCACGTTTGTATTTACCTGCAAGTTCAGGATATTCATGGTGGCATCACAACTGAGAGGTCTAAATTTGCGTGGAGATAGTTGGGTTTTGGGGGAGGAGGTTTTTTCAGTTAGTTGGGGGTGGGTTGGCACATTGAGTTGACAGTACTAGTTACACAGTAGGGTAACATTTTTTAAGAATATTGAATTTTCCTGTACCATATACTATGTATGGGAAGTGTCATCTTTCTACCATAAATTTAAGAATTATACTGTTGTAATTCCACTGACTTCAGTGAGCTACTCTTGTTCACACAATCAAGATAGGCGCTTTTTGATTCACTAGATTTTTTAATTATACGGTTGGGCTGAGATCCATGACTTGCTGACATTGTTCACCTCTTCTATAGGGTCTGGCTTACTGACTAAAATATAATACAGATAACAACAACAGTCTGGATTACTTTCTGCTATCCTGTTAGATAAGCCTTTTAGCAGGTTTTTCTTTGTGGTGAATATAACGTTCAAATGATGCCAGAAAGCTTTTTATACTTTGAGTGCTATTTACTTCTATTGCCCTTTTCTTCATGAGTGAAACAAATCATTAATAATGATTTCTCAGAACAAGTTTTCCCATCAGTGGCATAAAGACTTACACCTCAGTGGCTTTGGTAAAATTGTTCATGATTGCACAAGTAAACACAAAGTTATGTGCATTTCTGTATGGATTTAGACCATGTATGCGGCTAATAAAGACAAGATCTGCCTAAATTCATTAGTGTATTAATTTTCTCATTTTTTAGCTCAGCTATAGAATTTAAATGAAAAGTTTTACTTCATGTTCTGTTTGACAGCAATATTCCTAAAAAAAAGCAGTTTATTTAGTCATAAAAATGTGATAGAATGGTTGAAGTGGTCCAGATGTGCAAAGAGAAGCAATCAACTGCCTTTACATAGCGAGTTCTACTTTCTCTTCTAGAGGTACAGCTCTGCTATTTGTCTCCAAATGGTAAATTGCACTGTTTGCAGAAAGGCACTATGTTCTAACTTTCTTTTAAACAAAATAATTATTTTCCTAAGTCCCAGAGCCTAATTTAAGCTCCTTACCTTCCACAGTTCATAATGTTTCTCCACAAAAATTTCAGACCTCATTTACTTAGGGGAACAAAAGCAAAATGTCAAGCCTTCTTGGGAAGAAGGCAACCTTCTCCAGGTAAGTGAATAATTTTTTTATTCCCTCTCCCCTCAGAAAAATCAGGCCACATAAGCATTTATTTGTCTGTTGATCTGACACATCGCTTTGGCTGCAAAAAGACCTTATTGGAGGTCAAGCCTTGCTCTAAAGCCTGCAATGAAAAGCACTGAAAGCCACACCTTTAACTAAACACTCAGACCTAGATGTCAGCTGAAGTCATTGGGAGAGGAGGTAAACAAAATGTCTCAAGATGGTTTGAGGACAAAGATGATAAGGATAAAGGGTAGGAAATTTCTCTCATCAATATTAATAGAAAACACCATACTGAAAACTGAGCTGCTCACATATTCTGAGTAAAAGATTGAACTGTATGGAGGTGACTAATTTAGATTACACCAGTTCCCTTTTGTGTAAGCAAAAGCGCTTTAGTTGTTTAGTCAACTTCAGTTGACGTGCAAGTCTGACACTACTCAGCAACAATCTCAGCAGCTGAGATTGTTAAAGTTGCCTTTTCCCCAGGAGCTGGGATGGCAATGGGCAATCAGGAAACACAGGCCCTTCAGCATCACAAATCCTGACTAGCAGGTAACAGGGGCACCTATTTCTGCTGCCAACTCACCATTATTTTCAGCAGACAATATTTACTTCCACCGCAGGGAAATTAAAGCCCAAGCAGAACCTCAACTCAGGAACACCTGGAGGTCCAAGCAGCAGGCTGCGGATTCAATCTCTACGAAATGTGCACAACATTTAGAAATTGGCAGCTGCTGTTTTAACCAGAACCAATTGGGTCCATTGGGACCATCAGGTCGTATTCCCAATGAAAAATTTCAGTTGACACTGGATTGTTGTCTGTCCTAGTAAAAGTACTGGAATGATTAGCAAGAAAAAATGAAATAAAGTTCCATCAATCCTCACAATGATCTGAATTTAAAGTCAGAACCTAGGTATGATGCTGGCAGGACAACTGCACCAGGCTACTCATTTGCCAAACCAGGAAAATAGGTGAGTATGAGCAATGAAGCCAACACTTCAGGGAAGCTGAGCTTAGGCTGCTACTGAACCCTCTGCATCAGGGCTCCCAGAACCATGCTCCACCATGCAGCACAGCAGCTGCCCAGCCAGGGGATGAGAAGGAACAGAGAGGCTGCCCCAGACATGACAAGAGATTGCAAACGGATTCCTTGTCCCAGCAGTCAGGGTCACCTGCACATGTCACTATTTATTATCCCATAGGACAATACTGAAGGGGAGTCCCTATAAAAATGGCATCTCTTTCTCAGAGAGAAGTAAGTTGAAAAGATCAGCTTTTTGCTGATACACTGAACATCGAAATTCATTGAAATTCAGTCCATTCTTTCAATAAAACATTTTTTTTAAGACCTCTTCAGTATCTGACTTGCTGTTGTTGCTCATGGGATAAAACACTGCTGTATGTGGAGAGCTCAACAATAGTTATTCACCACATATTTATGAATGCAATTCATTTTTAGCATGATATCCTAGGGAAGAAAGGCTTGTGCAGTCAACACACTCCACAGGCATGTCTGTCTCTTTTCTCTGCAAGTATGCCTGGCTCTTAGCTCACCTCAAAATAATTATTTGATCTGTTGACCAATTTAAAAAGAATTTGAAACAGGGGTGTGGTCTCAGATTAGCATCCAAGGAGAGCCTTCATCTGCTTCAATCGCTCTGAAAGGATGTTGTGAGCTATCACATATAATTAGAAATAGCAGCAGACAACAACGTGCATTCACATTAATGAGGCACAGAACACTCCTGCTAGGGAAACAACGGGAGTTTACAGCATGACCTACTTTCTTCTTCACTGTTATTCAGGTATGCTGTCAGTTACAGATTTTGGACTAAATAAGAGGATTGCTTGAGTTTTGAAGGTACTGATCATGAAAAAGCATTTTGATTAAGAAATATTTTTTCTTGCACATTAATATGCAGAGTTTTAAAGCATCTAACTAGAAAAACCTCCCGGTGAACTAGGAAAAACATCTAACCTTAATGACAGTGCAAAAATATGGAGGCTGCTAGGTTTTAGGGTACATAACTTTTGCTCATACCAACGCCACAAAAACTTCACTGCATGTATTTACTAGGGAGAGGGACAAAATGACTGTACCAGTTTTGATGTAACATATATGAAGAGAAGCTCGTATGACCTAGCAAAATTCTCTCTCCCATTAAGTCTGAGGTATAAATTATGATCAAAAAATTAAGTGTGAAACATTGCCATCCAGTGATGAAGATGGAAGAGAGAAATGGAGATAGAAATGAGGGGTGATGTGACTGAATCTTTGATATTCATACTCTCAACTTGGGAGAATGATTTTCAAATATAGTCAGAGTAGCATGAATTTAAAAGACCACAAAAATCAATGGGGTAAGTAAAGAACAAGGATGATTCTACAAGCTTTAAATATTCTTACCAATGGATCATATGTTATCTACTTTCCTACATCAGTGATGAGCCAGCTTTGCTCCCAAACTGTAACACTAAGTCCACTTAAGATTTTCTGAACCACAGCTAACAAAAAAAAAAAAACAACACAACCCAAAAAAACCCCCAAAACTAATTTCCCTGAATATTTCCATATTTCCTTCATTAAAAAAAATCGTTTTGGAAATCTGTTTTCCAAGTGGAAAATTTCTCCTTGAAAATTTCTACCTTCCAGGAAGGTGTATTCCTAAAACAAAAATGTAAATTCAGTATGGAAACAAGTCATTAGTCTTTGCTCATCCCAGAACACAGGTCTAATATTACTAGGGGGGATTGAGAGGGAAAACACAAAACAGACAATCCATGAAGTTCCGGACCTTAGAAAGAAGTTCTGCAGCTTCCATATAATTCAAGAGTTGCCCCAGGGAAGATGCAACTAATGAAAAGGTGAGTGCTAACGACAAAGCATGAAAGAAGGAAGTAGCAGGCTCCAAGCCATCCATCGGCTGAACAGAAAGCTGACCGTGCACTAGTTATTGCTGTGAAATTAGTTGACAAAACCAAAAAAGAAAAAAAAGCAAAAGAAAGTAAATATATTAATTCTGAGCCAGAATGAATATGTTACTCTAGTCTTTTTTCTTTTTTTCCCCCCAGAGATTTTAAAATTGGTGTCAATTATTTTGAGGCAAGTTCTAAATATAACAGTTCAAAATCAAAATTTAAAACATCTCATTTTATCTTCTTTTTACTCATCTTTTTCTGGATGAAACCATTCTTTTCAGCCCTCAGGTTACAAACTGAAAGATCATAAATTCTATCAGCTTTTACCAACAAATAGCATCATTTCAATTTTATTGGAACCTGTCCCACAAGCTAACCTTCATGTATGCATCATTCTCCTCTTGCTTCTAATCTAAGATCACAGTGGGAGGCAGAGGTAAAAATCTTTGTGTCAACATTGTACCAAGAACACTAAAGCCAATATGTTATCACATAAATATTAGTGTAACAACAATAAATTAACACATATCCTTTTTCAAAGGAACGCATGTGGCAATTTCCATTGTCTCCTAATTAATTTAGGCAAATGAAAGAACATGTTTGTCCTTTAAATAGTGTACATACATATCTCGTGTTTATTACATGTCCTATGTAAAGCTATACTTTAATTAACAATTATTTGAATTTATATTTAAATTAATATTTATTCAGATAAATATTTATAAATTTATCCATTAGATAGACATTAAAAAAATTAGGAAATATTCAGTATTAACTTCTGCTAGAAGGCTGGATTAGAAGAAAGATCTTTACCGAAGAATTAAAATGCCAAATCTCACACAAGCAAGTGGTAGGAAAATACAGGCATTCCTATTTCAACTGACCTTCGGATCAATGACCTTCTTCTTTTGCCCTAAGCGACTGTCAGACAGGCACTGTCACAGAACATCATTGCTAACCTTCAGCCTTCAATTCTTCTCTCGTGCTACGCACTACAGTTGAGGTTACACCTACCATCCCCTGAGCCATTAAAAAACTCCCAGATTTTGCCTGCAGGGCACTTATTGTAGCTCTAACTTTCTTTCCTCTTCAGTATTTAAAAAGCCAGATGGTAAGGGTAACACTCCCTTTCTCTGATGTAGTTTTTTTGGAAAAAAATAACTGTCAGTCTACATGTTTTTTAACAGTAAATAATGAATTTATTCAGCGCTACAGACAAACCAGACTGAGTTTCAGACAGAATCAACAATTTCAAAACCTGCTCAGTTTTAAAACACTTGCAATTCTGCTTGTCAGCAATGAACTACAGATTGCCAACCTGTCATTTCAAATGAAAACCACCTTCGACATTCTTGAATAGTGTTAATGAAAGCTTTTTTTGGTCTTTCTTCTCCTGTTTTGTTGTTCTTGCTTGCTTATCTTGTGGCTACTACTTTATTAGAACCTGACTTTAAAGTTCATCCCGGTATTCATTAAAGATAAAGAGATATATGCAATGA
Source organism: Aptenodytes patagonicus (assembly GCF_965638725.1). NCBI lineage: Eukaryota > Metazoa > Chordata > Aves > Sphenisciformes > Spheniscidae > Aptenodytes > Aptenodytes patagonicus. The sequence continues at coordinate 47,447,116 of NC_134952.1, forward strand.
CAACCTCCAGTACACTGCCATCACTCACACTGATGGGACTTTTGCCTAGCAATTTAATCTCATCCTGACCAGGCACCAGGCAGCTACATACAATTAGTAAATAAAATAAAATTTTTAGATTAGTTTTGTAGCAAATCGCTTTACAAGCAAGGGCACAATTTTATGAGGAGTCAGCTTTGAGCTTTACTCACAGAGGAACATCAAAACCCAAATAACAAAATAAAGATGCAGACTCAGACAAAGACTTGTCATAAAGAAGATACAAAATTTTTTGTCACATGTGGAGTGGGACTGCAAACAGATATGATACAGGATTTCATATGACAAAACTGAAGTAGCTTGGACCTAAAGAGAGCAAGGGATGTTATACCAGCCATTATCTATAAGCAAAGCAGTATTCTAAGATTTCAGGACAGTAATTATGCTGAACAAGTGAACGCTTTCACTTTGCTGCATAGCTTTTATCCAGGGACATATGTTTTCCTTGTCATTTGGCAACTTTGTGTCAAATCAACTTACCCACTATATAAATTAATTTCTATGCCATTCTGGGGTATATTTATATGAATAAAGAAAACTGTTGAATTTATTGGATGTCTGAAAGCACAGGCACACAAAGTGAAATAGATGTGCAGCTGGGGAACAACAACAAAAAAAATCACACATAAATTAAGCATATAAATTTTTCACACAACTGCCTGCACAGTCCCTCTGTATATCTCCCTAATATTACTTAACTAAAACAAACCATATAAAGATAAATACTGGGAAATTATTTGTCCATATTTTGCTCTAATTTCAGCAAACTGGACAGCTGGCATGCAGAGAAATGAAGAAAACTTGTGAAGTTGTATAAACTGTTGTAAAATTTGCGGACTGGCTGACCAGTTATCCATTACCCTTTCATTGGGGGAAGGACTTTGGCAATCTGCATTTTATACTAAGATGAAAGAGCAGCCATGCTTTGTGCTGTTGTTATAGCCTACGTGTGACAAGTTAGTTTATTTCTGCTAGTGTATGAGGGTGTGTTGTCAGGTAATAAATCAAAGTGCTTTGCTTAGAAAAGGCAGTTTTAAGCTGTGACTGGGTACCAGTAACCCAAATGGGAGCCTGCTAGCTCTCCATCTGAGCTTCCGTGTTCATTGGGAGCCCTGGGCGTGCATCTTCCCATTGCCATGGCTCATTACAGATGTCTTTGCTGGACATCTCTAGCTGCCGAAGGGCAAGCGGGTGGTTAACCCAGGGTCCGTAAGACCTAAACTTAATCACAGTAGTTTCTAGGGGCTCCAAGTTCAGTTATGGTAGATAAAGACCATAGGGAAACCACTGAAGAACTGGGCAGCGATGACTAAGCTTGTCCTCTTGTGCTTTGATTGCTATCTGCTTGGAGACCAGAGGTGGATTTTTAGCAGAGCTGTTTCTCCCTGTACTTTTGATTAAGGGAGGTACTCTGAATATTGTCCCTGAAATAGTTCACTGATAAGGCTAATACAGGCATAGGACTTCAGGGCTTTTAAAAAGATTTTTTTTAAGTCTAGCCCACAGGAGCATGAAAGCACAGTTTCAGTACAAAGAACACCAGAATAACGAGTTGGGAGAGAATTTTTCATTCAGTGCATGAAGGCGGTTCCCCTCTTGCCCACTGAAGTTCACTTGATTTTAAAATGGTGCAATATGTGATAGCTATTACAAATGCTTCCTAAATGGAGGTTTAAGATAAACAAGAAGTGGAGCTGAGTGAGGGGTTCTCCCCTTTTCAGTGAAACTGAAAGCAGCTAAATTGCACAGCATCCAGGATTTGGCTTGGCTTTCTTTTTGTTTTTGTTTTGTTTTGTTTTTAATGTGAAAAAGAGCTCAGGAAATATGGCCTTGTGTGAACCAACAAAGTATATAGAGAATAATACCAGAGTTTTTTGCAAGTATAGTTCATCCTACTGTTATCATTTACTCTAAACCTTTCGGGATAGTTTGTTCTGCATGTCTCACTTTCCAGCTCAGAGAGGCTGTATTTTTCTTTCTCTAAGAGGAGTACAATGACTATCTAATTATCTGAGAGACAGATGATAATTATTGTAACTGGCCAGGTACACAATTTCATGCCCTAAAATGTTATTTAGCAATTAAAAAAAAAAGAACAAATCTAGATTTAAATATTAAGAAACTTGGACAGGCATTAAGAATACATCTATAACTCTGTTCATCTTCTGTGATGTAATGTGAATATGGTTTTGTAGGCACAGCTACACTTTAAATAAAGATATGATAAGAATGTTCAGAAAAATCATACTTTGCTTTTCCTTTAGATATATGTTAGAATTACAATACCAGCTATTTGCAGAATGGAAACTTTAAAATATCCATTATGTGTGTAAAGCAAGGCAAACAACTACCTGTTTTGATGATATTTTTGAATATTATAAGCAGACTTAGTTGCAACACTTAGAACTACTTCTAGAACATCTTACAGAATCTCAATTTCCTATGTTAGGAAACTTTACATTCAGACAGAATTTTCCCTTTCATAGAATCTAGAAAAGCAGATGCTTCACTGGAGCATCCCTGTACCTTGCCATATGATAATGAAAGTGATGGTTTTGGTCTTGCATCACCCTCCAAAAAAGAGACACAGATCAATAACGATTACAGTCAAATAAGCAGGTTGATATCTTTTTAAGCAAGTCAGTGTAATTCTTAAGTATACGTCAGTAACACGAAGACAATATCTTCATAAATGCCCACACAGAAAAATAATAGTTTTTTCACACATGCTCTACAGAATTAGAGTGTAATTTATAGGAGTGAAAAATGCAACTAAGCTTCACACATAAAACACATTTTAAAACAAACCACTTGGAAAACCCCTCTAAACTTCACATAGAAAAACAAACCAAGAGAGCATTTAAGTATTACTATTGTCAAAATGCTAGCTCTGTGAAAATGGGTATATGTGGTTGGCCACATCTATTTTACTTTTTTTTTCCAAAATATTTTTAGCCTGCAGAACCCTAGTCTTCCTCTCTTTCTCATAGTCATGAGAGAGAGAGAAAGAGAGGTTATGAGCTGTTTAAGACCCCAGCCAAAGGTTGCCCTCTCTGTAACTGGTGTAAGATAGAGAGTACCTTGGGTGATTAGCTTACCTCAGCCGAAGTAGCCTTTGTTTCTAGAGAGCCTCATGCTTCCAGTGGCTAATTTCCTCTGGAATATCAATTTCCTGTCAGCAGGAATGAAACATATGTTGAAAGAAATAAAAGAGATTAAGCTTTTAGAATTAATCATCCACTACATACTGATGGCAAGTTTAAATCTTTATGTCCAGATATAACTGTCTAGCTTACTTGTTTCACAGTTATAACAGTATGCAACAAACCTTTTTTATTTTTTTCACTTAAAAAAATTTTAAGAATGTCTAAATGATGTAAGATTAGACCTGGCCAGGAAATTTTCAAAGCAAAATGACAGTTCTTGAAAACAGAAACTCCTCATAAGAAAAGACCACAAAATCTTGTGCCAGAAAAAAACACCCCTTGACTCCTTGTACTGGTTTTGGCTGGGGTAGTTAATTTTCTTCATAGTAGCTTGTATGGGGCTATGTTTTGGATTTGCGACAAAAACAGTGTTGATAACACAGGGATGTTTTCGTTACTGCTGAGCAGTGCTTACACAGAGTCAAGGCCTTTTCTGCTTCTCACACCACCAGTGAGTAGGCTGGGGGTGCACAAGAAGGTTGGAGGGGACACAGCCGGGACAGCTGACCCCAACTGACCAAAGGGATATTCCACACCATATGATGTCATGCTCAGCATATAAAGCTGCGGGAAGAAGGAGGAAGGGGGGGACATTCAGAGCGATGGTGTTTGTCTTCCCAAGTAACCGTTACACGTGATGGAGCCCTGCTTTCCTGGAGATGGCTGAACACCTGCCTGCCGATGGGAAGGAGTGAATGAATTCCTGGTTTTGCTTTGCTTGTGTGCATGGATTTTGCTTTACTTATTAAACTGTCTTTATCTCAACCCACAAGTTTTCTCACTTTTACTCTTCTGATTCTCTCCTGCATCCCACCGGGGGGGAGTGAGCGAGCGGCTGTGTGGTGCTTAGTTGCTGGCTTGGGTTAAACCATGACACTCCTAGATATCCTTGTCCAAACCAGGATGAGAAAGAGGAGCAACACAATATAATGTGATACTAATGGCTCAGGGTACTTTCAGATCATGAGACTAAAACTGGTGGTCCAAGTGAAAGACAAGACTATAGACTACAATGAAACATGTCTGGATCTATAACTCCTGTTTAAGGGTTTCCATTTTGCGTAGAAGAATGACAGGTTAATTCAGCTAGACAGGGGAATTAGACTAGTCCTCTGTTTAATGCATTCAGACTGTGAGAAACTGGGGCTCCTCTAAGAATTTTTTCTGTAGTATACATTAGAAAAAATTGACAAAATTACATAAACCCTCTCTGATCAAGAACAATAAACCAGCTCTTCCACCATTTCTACATAAGTATCCTAACTACAGAGCATCAGCATCAGGTTCCTTCACTTTTATTGGAGAGATCGCTTTTAAACACACTGTAAACACTTTGTCAAATTGCTTGGATTAAACAACCTAGTAATCTGGGCCAATGTAAAGAATAAATTAAAAAAAAAAAGTATTTAAAAGAGTATTTAAAAATTTTAACATAAAACCTCCAGAATAAAACTGGCTGTAAAATGCTTACAACTAAAAAAAAAAAAAAAAACCCACTATATTTCTACTCATGTCCTAAGATAAACATAGAACAAAATTAAAACAAGATAAAAACAAAAGTATGCCCATTTAGATTATATATGTTTGTATGTGAATTGCCTGAAAAGTTTAAATATACTACAGAAAAGCCTATGTCCTCCATGAAAAGTTCTTGAGATGTTTTACTGAAATATTTTCCCAGTTCCAGATACCCAACAGGAAAAAGGAGAAAGTATCAGAAGAGAATTAGCTGGCAACTGCAATAATGGAACTAATATTGAAAACAAGAACAGGATCGTTCCCATCTTCTCATGCTCTGTTTTCTTCAACAACAGAAAAGTTCAAGATTCCTGTTTCTCTACTCATTTTGTACTAATCAAATGTAATACAACTCGCGTGATTGTTTTCTAACTTCAGTACTTTATATTTCAAATAAGGTTTACGCTGCAGGTAGACAAAGAAAGCAAGCAACTGAAAGAAAAACAGAAAAATCACTGACCGGTAAAGAACTGTCTGAACTAGTTTTATAGTTGAAGTTTACAGAGAATTATAAAACTCTGGAATGATTTTCCTGAAGATGGGTGGAAGAAAGACTGTAAGAGGAGGCAAGGTTCAAGAGTACAAACTAGATTGAGAATCAGAAGGTGTTTATTGAAATCCATGTCTAGAAAACATTTTCCTATGTAACTGTGACTTATTAATGTAAAATCCACCAAATGGACATGAATTACTCCCATGCAGCACGTAAGGATTAGGAGCAACACTCAGAGATACTGCATTATTCAATGCCCCTAGAAAGAAGAAAACTGCAGGAAAATAAGAATATAAACACAGAAAGTATCCAAAGAGAGAGATGAAAGATCTTATCCAGATCAGTCATCTAAATAACTTCCAAAAATGCCTTAGACAATACTGTCCCCCTACAAGCCTGTAGATATGCCGTCTCAGTTGTACTGATGTGCAAGATGCTCTTGGACAGCTCAGCTATCAATATCAACGCATTTTCTGCCCAAACCCCAGCTACGGTACCTGATTTCCAGAAGAGAGGATTATTGTATTAATCCAGACCTGATTTCTTTGGAATAAATGTGAATGCCACAACCCATGTGCCTGCCCAGAGCTCAACAAAAGGCCCAGGCACAAGCCAGCGGTGGGAGCACCTTGCAAGAATGGATCCTGCTTCTCTTGCAAGTCATTCTCCTCTCATCATTTTAAGTAATGAATAAATGAAGTATGGAAAAAAAAAAAAAAAAAAGCCCAAATCCTACTACTAATTAGCAAAAATATAAAAGGAAACAAAAAATTGCTAACTGTGCATTTCTAAATTCAATCAAGGCTGAGAAAAATCATTACTTCAAGAAGTAGACTTTAAGTACATTTATGCATGCACTGTTTCTTTTAGGAAAGGTCAATTAAATGTCAAAAGTGTAACTAAAAAATGAGAAATTATTTAACATTCAGCAGTTACAGCTTGCCTGTTGGTATACATTACATCTAATTATGTACTTCACAAACATTTCAGAAAAGAAATTCATAAAACATTTACAAAATATGTTCAGCACATTAGTCATGACTAGATTTTAAAAAATACTTTCAGAAATACAGTGAATTGGAAATGGACTGTACTTATTTAAAGTGTTCTAATTTAAAGGAATAAAGTGTCAGCAGACAAAATATCTGCAAAATCCCTGGAATACACATTGTACCTTGTAAGATATTACCATGAATGAATAAAACAGGCCACGACATATTTATAAGATTTCTTTCATCCTTGGTTAGCTATATCTGCTATTAAAGGATTTAAAAAATAGTAAATGTATTCCTGTGAAACCTGCTTTATAAAAAGAAAAATGCATATTTTGAAAATTGTGATGCAGCTTCTGGCAAGCTGGCAGTAAACGCCACAGAGGAAATCACAGACCACTGGATGTTTGCTGTACAGCAGTCAATAATACTGTCAGTATTAAAAAAAAAGTCTCTCCTGTGTATTCCTACTTGGAAATATCTCACCAATCATAGACAATAAGATAATTTTATATTTTATAAATTGTCCTTTTTAAAATTACATTGTATACAAAACATATTACCAAGGCCTAGGTTCTCATATCCTCATTCTCACTGGATATCTTCCTTTTTGTCGGTCATGCAGAAATGCGACATTAAAACAAGAGAAAGGATATTGAAACCTTGCCCCAAAGGAATTAAATCAGTGCAGTAGGAAGACAGCTTTCAAATGCACTAGCAGGGAGCCAATAAGAAAGTAGATACTTATCAGTCAGCAAGATAAGTCACACCTGCATTCATTTTACTAATTGTAATTTAGTATCCCGGGACTTTTCACAAGACTGATGTTTCCTTTCTAGCACTTGTGAAAAAAATATGCTCACCTTTTCAGTTTTGTGCTTCTGGAAGTAGTCTAGCCTTTCCCTAGAGAAACACCTCTACTATTTTACAGAAATCTAGAGGCAACAAAATGCCTTTTAGGTTGCTAACAGATAGACTCTTGAACCTCCAAAGCAATGTCAGCTCCTGCAAGATGGCCAAGAGTACAGTGGTCCCCCAGCAGGCTCTGAATTCCCCAGGATTGTGACCAGCAGCTCTGTGAATTCATCTAACCATTGCAGAAGGGTCATCCACAGGCCCCCTGGACTTGCTGAAGCAATCCTTCTTAATTCCCTGGAGCACAATATTAATTACAATGGAGGATCTATTTCTGACTGACCATCCCACCACCAATTTTAGTTGCTGTACACATGTGAAGTCTTTGATTTCTCACATTTCATTGTTCCACCATCCCTTCTAGATCTGATGTAAACGAAGAAGTATTTCACTGCACTTTTTAATTTCTCTCTCTCTCTTTATTCTCTAGTCCTTCATGCCTCCATAATCTGTTTTCATGGCCCTTTTCATACAAAAACTACTTCTTTGTGACTTTCCCTCACAAAAATATATACATCAATATGCAAAAAGACAAAACCTGATTGATGCTCACATCTGTGTATGATTTCACTCTTCTTCCTCACTTGTTTTCATCTTAGAACGATTATTACATTGTTTATATATCATCACTCTGAGCAGGTCAAAGTGCAGAACCATGCTATTTTCATAGAGGTATTGAAGACCGCGCAGTTGTCTGTGGGCACTATAATAGCAACAAAGATGTTCCCGTTGGTGTGACACCCTTACACCTGAGGCAAGATGTTTCCCAGGAATTTAATGCTAGCTGTGTAATCCTTCTATGCAAAAGCATCCCCTTGCTCACTTGATATTAGAGCAACAGAGCAGTGCAAAGCAATCAAAGCCTGAACCAAGAATCAATAATACCTGAGGAAGTGTTCCTCAGTGAAGGGAGTGAGAATAATGCCTTGACCATGAATTCACAATTTTAATTACTCATACAGCTGAAGTCAGTATTCTTCCATATCTTCATTCTTCCATATCTACAGTCATGATCATCAGTAGTGAAGTGAATTATTTTGTTAGACTGCACAGCAGTCAAATCCATGTGCATAAGTCACACATGCAGGTTTGGTAGTACTGGGTGCCTGTAGTTTTGAGTTTCCAAAATATCACTGACATTTTTCTATCTTACTGACCATAGCCACAAAGGAAGTTATTTAGGATTTACTCCCAGTGAAGCTTTTAATTTGTTTGTTTGTTTGCATAAAGGAAGGCTTGCTATGAAACTTCAGTATGAATTTTAAAGGTTTAAAGTTGAGAAATCATGGAAATTATTCTAATAGAGCACATTAGTGAATAGGTATGCCCACAATTGGCTGATAACTTGCATACGAGCTAGGGAAGTTGAGACTATACTGATTGCATTTTAACTGAGACAAAAGAGAAGGCCTTTGAAGAATGCAGAGTCTAGTATCTTTATATTGATGGATTTACTGGTGCACCTGAATGTAAGAGCAATTAACTGTTAAGTTAAACTTATTGAGTTTGAAGCTGTTTGGTAGCCAAGGAGAAAATTTTGCATTCATTTCAGCAAGTAGAAGTAAATTTCCAAGGTACCCAAGAGCTTCCCACACCAGCAAGCAGGCGAGAGGGGTACACAAGCCATCCATTGGCTTTTTTCCACCTGCACTTTTCCAGTGACCAGCTATGTTAGCTTGACAGCAACTTTGCCACATTTTGACCTACAGAATGGTACCACATATAACGAAATCAGATTAACTGACTTGTGCCATAAAATAAAAACCCAGCTGAAGAATAAGCCAAATGAGTATCTGTAAAGACTTGCCATTGATGAGCCTCTTAGAAGTGACTCCTGGTCACTGCATTTTCCTTCGTAACATGACTCAGGTTCTACTCTGACACGTTACTAAGGTCAGTGCTTAAAGCTCCTTTCTTCAGATACTATGTGAACTGAAGATGGATTTTATAGATGGGGTATTTCATGTCAAAACATCATCAATGAGACACCATTGGCATAACTTGCAAACTGCAAGTATGCATTGGGTTTGTCAAACCATTAAGATTCTAACCTTTTGACACATACACCATCAGTGCAGTGGTACGTGAAGCAGACAAACTCTGTCCTCCAAATCATCACATACACAGGATTCTACACACACCTGTTAGATATAAAAGTTATCCTAACTTTAAAAGTCTTAATTAAAGCTTTTATAAAGCCTCTCAAACTTTCACTGAAGTTTTCAGATACACTGTGACATCAGGCTTCCCAGATATAAAGGCCAATTTCCTATGTATTCTATATTTTTGCATACAGTAAACATTTAGAGTTTGAAACCCAGAAAACAAGTGTTTCTTTGTGCCTCTCCTTACTCAGCTGTGAGAGAAGATATAAATATTTGAATGCAAAGTGGACTTTTACTATGGAAACATGAAAGGAGTAGAAGGGAGACAAAGACAAGATGCAATTGGTGTCTTGCTGTAGAAAAAAGCCCCCAAAATGAATGATGAAAACAGCTTTCAAAGGTGGGCACAACCTGAAAGCATTTGTCCAAATTTCTTGAAGAAAACGGCCCAGTGCTGGCGTATTTTATCTGTATGAATAAGAAACTCTACATGCCAAGATAAGGATGTTATCAAAGTAGATAGTTAATATAACTAAGTGAGAACAGACACTAGGAAAAAGTAAAAGCAAAATACTGAAGAACATGCCATTTATATGATGTGCAAAAACATTCATGTACTTCAGGAGAATGAAAACAGGTATTTTAAAAAAATCACCAGTGCCTGCTATTGTCTACTACAGGTTTCATTAAATGGAATTATTTGTATTAATACTGATTATTCCTAAGGACATAATTCCAAAAATAAAAGTTATTTGTATGTCCCTAATCAAAACTTCGCCTCAGTGCAAAAGAAAGGAAACATCTGATGACTCTTAGAAAGCAGAACATCTCAACAAACAAAACAGTCACCAATTAAGAGGCTGACGAAGGAAGAGAGGAAACATCATCAGAAATTGGACATCCCTCGTCAAGGAATGTCTTTAGATTTACAGAACATAAAAATAAAAAAATCTCAGGTGTAAATACAGCTCTACAGCTAGATAAAGAACACTTATTTGACAGTTCACTCACATAGGTGAAGGGACACTAAAAGTTCCATGAAATTTACTGAGATACTGGTTCTTATTTTAGTGTGAGGTATATCTTAAAAAACCCTGCAATAAAATGTATTTTTAAGTGCATTTGGTGTTCTACAGTTTTCCTCAGTGTATCATCATACATCCATCGATCAGCAAGTGCACACTCTGGAACATCAGTATGGCTTTTAACTTTTGTCTGATATAAACCCACCTCTTTATCTGTGTTTTGAAACACCTGCACCAAGTCCATTTGTTCCTTCTTCGTAATGCAATCTCAAGATCCAATGAGCCTGAGGTTCTTTCTGTTCCTTAGACTGATGAAATACAGAGTTTCTACACATGAATACAGAGCATTTTTTGCCTTTAGGAAATTCACTGCTATCCTTAAAGATGGAAACAGTCATAAGAAGAAATACCTTATTAAGGAAAAGTAATGAATTTCAGATGCAGGCAATAGGTTTACTACTTCATTTCTTCAGCTGTTGAATCCAAGATGCTCCGCATTAGAAACAGCTAGGAACTGTTCCTTCCGAGCTCTGAAAATGGTGGAAGATTGCAATAATTATTGTTATATTAGTTTGGCATGTACAGTTAGTCCTCATGATCAAAGATGATCTTATCTAGTCACTAGTTTTGGAAAATATTATTGTAACTGAAAACATGATATGCAGATGTTTACTTTTGCACATTTTGGGTACACAATGTCCTTTATCTAAGAAACTTCACAGTTAGGTGGCTATATAGTGGCTTGCCAGCTAATGATCATAATACTATCCAACCATTTTGCAACACTATTACATGCATGGGTAAAGAGCTGGATGTGATATGTCTTCAGATAATGCATGATTTGACAAATTTGTCTCCTGTATTTTCAAAATGTTGTTTAAAAAAACCTTATACCCTCACATGTATTTTTAACTCAACAACCATTTTTTTCCAGTATAGCTTGGGATTAAGCAGTTAACCATTCTAAGCATTCACCTTCCCTTACTTCGGGCTCCCAGCTACATGAGCAGTTACATTGCATTCTCTCTGTTCCCTGACTGAGTGGATATCGTTATATTTATAAGGAGGACAGCTTAAAGCAACAGCTGGCTAGTGTGCCTATACTATTTACAGCCTTCTGTTAAAGATTTTAACTTTTCTAAACAAGCCTAAGGTGACATGAAATTATACTTATGTTTCCAGTCAAAGAATTCAGAAGAAGAAGAATGTCCAATTTCTGTGAGTATCTGCCATTTACTGTCATTATATCCATCTTCCTATTGCCACTATTTTCTGGTATTACCATTATTATCCCCATTACAAATTTTCACTATTTTGTAGGTAGTATTCTAATGTATCGATGCCAGAGGCACATAGATAGTTAATATGCTGGAAATGTGAGGGATGATGACCAACCATACAAGTTCCTAAGCCATATGAAAAGGCGTAAGCTGTTTACGAGAGGCTAAGAGCTAGGCAGAAGACTACACTTCACAAATAAAGCAGGCAATTTCTGTTCTAGTCTTGATTCTGCTACGTGAGCTTGGACAATCACAGCTTCTATATATGTTGGTTTTCTTGCTGTGTCATGATTTTTTGCTGTAGAAAACAGACAGGATTCCTTAATGATTTGCTGGATAAGCAACAAAATTTGCTCAGATATAACTGCAGTGCCAAGCAAGGAATTAATCTGAGGTGTTTACTGTGCTGGACTATGTTTCCAAATAAGTCACGCATGTCCCCAGGCCCTAGTATCAGCCATGAGGCAGGACTGTTCCGTGCTATAATAATCAGTGATACAGCTACCTGCCAAGACCATCAACTTCCAGAAGCATCAGAAATTTGGATTCCAGAACCGGATCCCATGTTCATTAAACAAGGCTCTGTTGCAGGTGATATTCTAGCCCTATGATATACTAACGCAGCACAGACAATGTCAGGGAAGGAAAAAAAAGAAAAAAAAAAAGCGCTGGTGAATGCTGTCCTTTTTGCTACTGTTAGATTTTCTGCTATTTGACTGACATTTACTTCACTGTTTACAGTTTCCAGTTGTTTATCAAATATATACGGTGTACAAATTTCAACCTGTGGATTGCTTATAAATGGCTGACTGTAACAACTTTGGTTTAAATAGGTTTTATTCTCATGAATATTCAATCACCTGTTTTTTCACATCACATTGTTTTCTTTCCCTGCCTGGGTGACATAATCATTTGAAATGGTTCTGCTTTCTTTCACATCCAATGCTATTTTACTCATAAAACTTGGATATGTGCCCAAAAATACATTTTCTTGAATAAATTTCCCTGTGTAAATGGGGGGGGGATGACACTAATTAAAATGTCCATATACACAATCAAGCCCAGATTGTATTGGGAAGGCAATGAAATTGCTCCCTTGTTGCACACTGTGAAGTGATCTAAAAATGGAAACTGCTGTACTACTCAGTTAATGGAACAGACTACAGTGCGATTCAAGACCTGCTTCTCTCGTTCAGAAATGACTGTGGACTGACTTTGAGAAAAGGATCTTTCTCCTGAAATACACACATAGAAAGTGATTTACTCTGCATTCTCCATTACAAACATGTATGGATCCCACTTATATCTGCCAAAACCTGAGATAATCAGAACAGAAAACACTAGCAGATGGCTGGTTCAGAGCCCATCACGTTATATGCAAAGCCCAGACTGCTTTTCCCTATGGGTCACTTTACATTTATCTATATTAAATTTTGCCTACCATTTCATTGTTACCTGGGTCTTGTAAGGTCCTTCTATGAGTCTACGCTGCCTGCTCCTGCCCCCCTTACCACCTTGAATAACACAGTATCATCTGCACACTTTGTCACTGTTTGTCTCTGACCAAGACACTCATCTGTTTATCCTTCAGCCAACTACTAATCCATGCTATGACCTTTTCTCTTGCCCTGCTGAGGCCTTAAAAGCCCTTGGAGAGGGTTTGCCTTTTAGAAACTTCCGCACATTGTTTTAGCAGACTCGATCATCCCATCGACATGCTTGCTGCTGCCTTGAAAGGATCCCAAGAAGTCTTACAAAGGCACGACCTCTGCCACCAGAGCTGTGCTAAACTCTGCCACCCCAGAGCCTGTTAAACTCTGCCCTTCACCAGTGCTTCTACTGATCTGCCCAGTACAGGAGTCAAAATGGCCAGCCTGTACTTCCCCACATTGCTCCCACCAAAATGTGGGGTTTTTTAGATGTTAGAGTTGCCATTTTCCTGTCTCTGGATACCAGGGCTGTTCCAAAGGGTGCATACTAGTGACAATAAATCAGCTATTTCACCCTTAAGCTGTCTTTGAACTTGCATGTGAGTATCACCCAATCCTGATGACTTTTGGGGGTTCCTTATATCTAGTTGTACCACAGCTTCTTCTGCAGTCAGTGTATTTTCAAAGAGATCCTACGCCAAGCCCTCTCCTCCTCTGTTAGAGCATTCCAGGGTGCAAATCTCCCCAGTTTCTTCCACAATGAACATCAATGCATAAAGTTCATGTCGCTTCCCTGAAATGGCCTTACCCTCTCTGAGTGCTCCTTTTATAATCTAGCTGTCATGGTACAGCCCTCTGGTAGGTTTCTTTTCCAAATATGCTGGAAAAAATATTTTATTCTAGTTTTGTTACTTTAGCTAGTTTTTTCTCACTCCTCTTTTGGCTTGCTGAGTAATATTTTATATTTAAGCTGCCAGAGTTTATGATATTTACTTTTTCCTATCTATCTTATTTATATTTGTATTTATTTTATTCCTATTTATCCTATTTCATGGTTGTCAGGCACGATCGTTTACAGAGTCCTTGCCAGTCATCATAATGATAATAAATGTAAGGGTCTGTGATAAACCACGCTATATGAAATCACCTTCCTGACCAGTCCCATAGAATGAGAATTATATCCTCTTTCTAGTTATTGTCATCATCTCAGATAATCACCATAAGGAGTATCCCTAAGCTTTTTCTTTGTTTCTGCCTACAGAAAGATTTTCATATCTCTGTCTGGTCTTTCCTCCTATTCAGTTATGGGAGAAGAACTTGCCACCCTGCAGATTATTCTAGGTAGCCTCACAGAGGGGAGGAGGAGCTAAGAAAGCTGGGTCTGCAGTTTGTCTACGTGTTTTCTATGAATCTGAAGTTATATACACATAGAAGGAAGAATTTAAGAATATTTACTTACAATACTTGGAAGACCCTGATACTACTTATCTTTTTGCTGGCGAAGTCTGCAGAGATGAAGATAGCATTTCTTTGGAGCTGCCATAGTTTTTACAGTGTTACATTTGTAAAGCCCACTGTGATTCCTGATCGTTCCTTTGGGAAGCTACAGTAGAACCAATACAGAAGCAATAAAAATACAGTAAGGAAAGACACCACCTCAAACCTAGTCAGTCACAGAGGAATACTTGCATGCAACAACTTTCAAAATAGAAGTCATCAGATTTGGCAAGAAGGTCATAAAAGTTACATGTGGTCTATTCTACTAGGCTTTGTTCAATAACATAACCTTTTGTTACCTTAGCATTTCCACTGGAGGGGCCCAAAGATCTTCAGATATCGCCTGCACATTTACAAAAAGATGAGCGTGCACATCCTGGATCCTCACATTTGCTCCAGGAATACATACGATATTTACAAATAAAGCTGTGATACATACTCAGGATGGAAATTTGTTTGTGACTGGCAGTTCATGCATGCTTGGCAAGCGGCAAAAGTGCTTCAAATATTTTATAAATGCAATTCATGCTTTGATAGTTGAGGGGTTTTGTGCAAATTATTTTTAGCACTATAAGGAAAATATTTATTGTCTATATGTCTATAATATGTCTTATTTCTATGACCTTAATTGTCATAGAAAATGAAGATTTTGGAGCATAAATATAGTACAAATAGTTACACTACAAAGAAATATCCACGGAATATAAAGTCCTGAGTGAGTCTTGACAATAATCCTCTGATTTTGCTAGGTTTATTTTCTTCTACTGTAATTAAGATCATATCTAATAGCATAATTATGTGTCACAAATAGCCTAGCCACCTTTTTAAATAATGAAGCAGCTTCAATAATATTTCTATAATAAATAAAACCAACTGCTACTGACTTAGAGAGTTCATGTTTTCAAGATTTGATGTGAATTTGTGTTGAGCATTATTTTGAAATGACCTCTAGATTTTTAAGGAAGCAACCTATTCATACATTTTCATCCATCTTATAGAATTTTAATAAGTACGTAGCTTATTCACTGATTGTTGGACTTGTCTTTAGTGATTCCAGATGAAATAAATATCCACAATCATTAATTAGATTTAATGAGAGTTTTCAAAGTAACCGGTCGCTGTTGTTCCGTGCTATTAAGTTAACCCAAAAGGATACACTTCTACACCCTACTTTGTTTTTCTTGATATACTAATATGCTTTATTTTATAATTATGTCTCTGTCGTGGTTTAATTTCAGTCGGCAACTAAGCACCACGCAGCCGCTCGCTCACTCCCCCCGACCCGGTGGGATGGGGGAGAGAATTGGAAGAGCACAAGTTAGAAAAACTCGTGGGTTGAGATAAAAACAGTTTAATAATTGAAATAAAATGATAATAATAATATGATAATAATAATAATAATAATACACAAAGCAAGTGATGCACAGTACAATTGCTCACCACCCGCCAACCGATGCCCAGCCAGTCCCCGAGCAGCGGCCCCCCCAGCCAGCTTTCCCAGTTTATGTACTGAACATGACGTCACATGGTATGGAATGTCCCTTGGGCCAGTTTGGCTGTGCCCCCTCCCAGCTTCTTGTGCACCTCCAGCCTTCTCAGTCGGTAGAACATGGGAAGCTGAAAAGTCCTTGGCTAGTGTAAGCATTACCCAGCAACAACTAAAACATCGGTGCATTATCAACTTTGTTCTCATCCTAAATCCAAAACACTGTACCAGCTACTAGAAAGGAAATTAACTCTATCCCTGCCGAAACCAGGACAGTCTCTCAAAAAGATATTGACATTTGACAACCTTATCAAGGATATCTATATAACTAAATTCTAGAGAAAGACCTGACTGCTCTGAAAAAGGACAGTCATTTCAAAGCGGGAAAAACCACTGGCCAGTTACATATTTCTCTTAAATAAATACATAAAGGTGAACTTGGACCTGCCATTTCCTAATGGAGAGTTCTCTGGAACGCAAAGCTAAGCTCCAGGAAATGAAAGAGTTAAGCAATATTAAATTGTGTTTATTTAGCCTGACCTTTCTCAAAGCTATCTATACATTCAGACAGACTTTGGCAGCATACTTCCTCTTCTCTGTAGTCTATGAAATTTCCTCTACTCCTAAACCTCCGAGCAGCCTTGTCAACATCTTCCCTTTCCTCCGGTCAACTCCCCAGTCTTGAAAACACTGCAGTAAAGCTCTCCAGTGAGTCTTACCCACCCAAATCCAAGTCACTTATGCTCTGCGGCAAGAAGCCATACTGGTGTAGATGGCCTTGTATAGATATATGATTCCTACCAACACAAGCTAACAGAAGCATGCCAATTGCTTTAACTAGATTGCCAAAGTTTTGTATACTCAGGATTCCCTGATTTTGGCAGCAGTGCAACTCTCAGCAAAGTCAAGCCATTTATGTAGAGTATCAAGAGAGGTTACAAAGCCAAAATGTGTCTACCAGAAGTATGAAAACCTTTTTTTCTCATGCTTTAAAAATAAGCAATGGAAAACAAGTGTATTTTTCCTATACAAAGAAAACATTTTCTTGTATGAAAAAGAGTAAAAGCACCAGTTTCTTTCCATATGACTGTTTCTAGAAACATTCCAGGGATACATCTGAGGCATATTTGGAAATGCACTAGCTATATGTTTATGTAGTCACTCCATGAAGGGTTCAATATTCTGTCAGGTTTAGCATTGCATATAATAGCAACTGGCATGATGTCACCACTCTATTGGTTAAAACATTACCGCAAAGAAAAGGCTGTTCTTATTCATTGGCAAATGTGTCCTTTAATGATAATGCTTTTTATCTCCCAGTTTTGTATAGTATCTTGTGATTTTGTGGTAACTATGGCAACTATTCATTTTTGTTCTGAATAGAAGTGTGTTGTAAATCCATGCGACTTGCTAGCATATAAATTAAGGCTGCCTGCTGGAACCAGTATGCCAGAGTTCAGTTTTCCCACTTAGCTTTAAATTGACATGTTCAATGTTGATGAAGGAAGTGCCCGTCTTTGCTGAGGAAAAAAAAGATTTGTCCTGAGTCGGTAGAAAAGGTCATTCTGTTCAGTGCACAAAACACAGGTGCTGATGACTACCAACCGAGGCTTGAGTCAGTCAGGCTGAGCAAAGAAAATATTGGAATTACCTTTTAAAAAGCGATGGCATCAATACCAGCCAAGAGGAAAGAAAGAGAAAATAAAAGAAGGATGAGAGATGAAACTACAGCTGAAACTTACCTGCCTCCTAGAGAGAACAGCCTAACTCCTAGCTGCGAGAAAATCTTTCGGCAGCACCGGCGTAGGCTGTGGTGTGCAGAATCCCTGACGCAACACCCCAGAGCTCCTCGCTGCTGACTGCCCTGCTGCCATTCTCCAGGCCAGTGTAACCTTGTCCCTTACAAAACACCTGCTAGTACCTAATTCCTCCTAAAATAAAGTCCCCAAACTTTTATTACTACATTTTCAGGACCATATAACTCCATGGATTGAAGCACCTCACCAACATATTTTTCCCTTCCTAACTTACTCCCATCTGTTTCTCCTCTTTTGCTTCCTTAGAAAAGCAGGAGATTTTCATTCAAGTCAGTTAATGATAAAAGGTACAATTATACTTCTGTCTGTATTGTGGCAGCTGCCTGCATTTCCAGTGTACCTGAAAATTCCAATACATTCCCTGTTACTTGGGCCCTGTTCTGGTCTCTCATCAGTATAACGCAGAATCGTAGAATAATTCAGGTTGGAAGGGATTTCAGGAGGTCCTCTAGTCCAAGCTGCCATTCAGAGTGCAGAGTCAAAATTGCTTTCAGACCAGGTTGCTCAATCACATTTCAGCAGAGTTCTTCCTGAGATGTCTGGGTATAGATGAAAGAAGAAACAGCCTGCAGCAAAAGTACTGATTTGACGATGGGCATTGCAAACAAAGGTTAACATAATAGTCATATTTCTTTTTAATCCAAACAGTAGTTTATCTTGAAATATTATCTCCAGAATTCCCTATCCAACCTCATTACCAAGTTTCATGGCATTACTTCTCCAGGTAAAGTTTGGTGTGTGTATAAATTTTATGTGAATTGAAACCTGGAAGATTTATGCCCTTTGATCTTCGCAATCCATTATTACACCATTATCTTCCCAAGCATTAATTAATAATAAATGCTTCATTCATCATGAAGCTAAGCGAAGCATGTTTTTTTCATATCATTCCAGCTCTAGGATCCCAATTCTGTTAAAAAAGCTTAGCACTAGCACATCTTCATTTCCAGATGCTTAAGTCTCTTAACTACAGAATTGATGCAGCAGCATGTTTTAGTATTATTACTTCTCACATTAAGCTAAAACAAGCAACTGTGTGTGCTTTCCTTTTCCCATCTACGATACTACTTTACATTAGCTCTTTATTTTGGAAAGAACAAGCACTGATGTTTTAAGTAAATGATTTCAACACAGCTAGACAAAGCATTAGATCTCACAAATCCTTGCAGCAGTTTCCACACTGCTACATTACCATGATGTCAGGTTCAGGCTCCAGAAGACAGAAATCATTATTTTCTGAATTTTAGATATATATAATTGTTCAGTGGAGATGCACTTATAATAGGCCAATGAAAGGTAAATAACACACAAGTGAACTGTAGGAAGACCGGTGTTGGATTAAAGCCAGTTTTGACAGATCTGCCAATCTATGTATCATGCTCTCAGGGACAGCTCTGCTTTGAACAGGTTTTCTTCAGAGTCAGAGATCACTGCTCCAGTGATTCTGTCTTAAATCTGACAAAGCTTAATGGAAATGATATCAAATTAAAAGTAGCATCCCTTGCTCCAATTCACAGGAAAATGCCAAAGCAAGGAGAATTTTGCCCACCAAGCATCTAGGTGAAATATGAGGTAAAAACTCTCCACTACTTCCCTTCAGTGGGGCACAGCAACCGAAAAAATGTAGTTTCCAGTCACAGGAATTCATCACAAGGGGAAAAATAAAGGCAGGAGAGAGAGCATGGAGAAATTTTGGAAAAGCATAGGGATCCTATGCACAGGATCTTGTCTCTTGTCTCCTCTTCCCAAAGGTCAAAATGCCTGACCTTGACACTACTCCCAAAAGAGTCTCCCCATAGGAAAAGCTTCCCCATGCAGTCTGTGTGTGTGTATGTCTACAAATCTAACCTCAACTCCTTATCATTTTGTTTCTGAGAAGGGGCTAGCCAGAGAACAGGCCCAGTGACAGGTGAAGACTGGGATTAATAGTTGAGTCCTGTATTCCTGTCTTTGGCAGCAGACTGAGAGGAGTGCTCCAATCTACCAGATTCCTCCATGGAGTAAAAGCAGCAATGTTTCACATCAAAAGTATGAGCATCCCCTCCTGGAAATGGCAAAAGTCCCTTTCCATCATGTATTTTTCCAGATTCAAACTGCCCACCGGAATATATGCTGATGCATAATTTACGCACAGTAAGTATAGGGTTATTTTAGGGTTTTATGTTAGTGCTCTGAATACCTTTCCTACCACTTGAACATACCACACAGGCTGAATAAAATCATATAATCTAAATCATAAATCATAATATCAGTTGTGGTGTGATAGTGATACCGCTAAATCATAGTATCTGTTGTTTCCTTAGTCCAACAAAGTAAGTAAAGAGAAACAGGAGCCAAACGTGACAGAGTTATCTGTACCATTAGTCAAGATACAGCAACATTACCAGCAGCGTGGCTTTTAAATTTGGAGAAGTAAGTTCTATAAGAAGTCATCTTAGCTGCAGTAGAGGAAAGTATGATCCAAACCCCAAAAACAAGTACAGAGAGACAAGACAAATGAAGGGAAATGAAGGGAAATGAAGGGAAAGTCTGGTTAATAGTTGTGCAGGGAGGAGTCCCTAGAAGACAGGATTAAGCAAGCTTTGAAAATCTTTCTAGGATTTAAAGCTGAAAACTGCAAGCACACATTGAATCAATTAGACACACCATTAATTTAGTTTTCCAATTTTATCCACTTAAGACATGGGATTTACGTACTTTACTCAATACATTTCCTTCTGAATCTCAATTTCTCTGCTGAATATGACTCTACAGGACAAGAAATAAAGTGAGCATGCTTGGACCTTCAGGACTGCAATCTCAGTTTACACTAAGATTCCTGTTAATGTAAGCAAAGATAAGATGAAACACAGCCTTCAGCACATTTCAACAGCTACCAGTAGGACTTACAATTCAGGGGGAGAGGAGCTGAAGCTAAAACATGATTTAACCATAAAAGAAAAATCCAAACCACAAAATCTATTATTGATTCATGTCTCAGTAAAAATGCTCCAAGATCTTCTGCATCAATACGTGATTGGATCAGTCATTTTATTATTCTGAACACCGGAAAGTTCTATAGGTCAGGAATAAGAATGTTTCCTTTATATTTTCTTGAGAAGTGAAACTTCTTAACTGAGTCTTACACTTAATCATTTCCAAAACCCAGGCTATATCTGCTGATCCCCGTTTCGATTTAAATTAAAATTCATTTTCTGGTTTGCTGCATGACTTTTATTTCAGATTTGACTTAGAGATTTATGAACGGGATGTAGCTTTTCTTGCTGAACACTTGAACAATCTTGGTCCCTGTGGTGATTTCCACATTGCCGCAAGTGGGAAGAAATACTCACTACTGTAAAATTATATGACATCCCTACTTCAGAAGCCAAAACAAATTTTTGAAGGCTGAAGTGTTCAGTGGCAGGAGGGATGGAAACCCAAGGGGATCTAGCCCTTGCAGTATTCTGAAAAGTCAATGCCAGTTTTCAATTCATTGCTTCTTAATTAAGAAACAGAGAGAATCTGGATACACAATGAATCATCATCAGTATGGAAATGGGGGGACAGGGAGGTTATTGATTGAACTCACAGTTTCCCCTGTAGCCACTAACACTGACATTTGACTTTGACTCAGAGGAAAACAATTTCTCCTGAAGATAACTGCTTCACACTGCACTGCACAATTTTCCACAAAGGGCACTATTTATAGAAAATGGACCGTAGGGTTCTGAAGATAGAGTTGAACACAGCATAACACACCGGCATGACCCCTTGCAGCATGGCATCTCTACTGTCGCACTTCCTGGGGTAATGTCTTAAGCAGCACTGACTACTTGCACACCGAAACCGTTTGGTACCTCAACTTGCGATGGCCTTCCCAGTGAAAGTTACAAATACGGCAGAGCTAGTCTTTTCTACTTGCCCTAGTACCCAAGTACAGGTTGGGGGTTGAGGTACAAAATGGTCTGGAGCAAAGGCAAAATTCAAAGCATTCAAATTCAAAACTGCAATGCTGAGAACACCCCTTTGGTTGCTGGCTTAACCCTGGGGTTTTTGCTGAAAACCTAGAAACACTCTGGTTTTGACAGAACCCAACAGTGAACAAACACTGAATAAACTGAATAAACAATGTCCAGCTCACAGTGTCTGTGAGTTTCAACAGTGTGGGATAAACACACTCAGTGCACCCCACAGGTCTGTTTTCTTTAATATCCATACTGTTGTGGTTTAACCCAGCAGGCAGCTAAACACCACACAGCCGTTAGCTCACTGCCCCCGCCACAGTGGGATGGGGGAGAGAATCGGGGAAAAAAAGTAAAATTCGTGGGTTGAGATAAAGACAGTTTAATAGGACAGAAAAGGAAGGGAAAATAATAATAGTAGTAATAATAATAATGATAAAAGAATATACAAAACAAGTGATGCACAGCGTAATTGCTCACCACCTGCTGACCGACGCCCACCCAGTTCCCGAACAGCTGTCACCACCCCCCCGGCCAACTCCCCCCAGTTTATAGATTGAGCGTTATGTTATATATGGTATGGAATGTCCCTTTGGCTAGTTTGGGTCAGCTGTCCTGGTTGTGCCCCCTCCCAGCTTCTTGCTGGCAGGGCATGAGGATCTGCAAAGTCCTTGACTAGTGTAACCACTACTTAGCAACAACTAAAACATCGGTGTGTTATCAACATTATTCTCATACTAAATCCACAACACAGCACTGTACCAGCTGCTAGGAAGAAAATTAACACTATACCAGATGAAACCAGCAGAGTATCCACCCCTTATTCTATACCATCTACGTCATGCCCAGCTCCCACACTTTCCAGTACATTCCCATTAATCACCACCCCTTTTCCTGTCTTTTGATATATACACACAGATATCATTCCCTTAGTCTATGGGCCATCCCTCTAAAATGGCCATTGAGTTCATTTAGTCCATGACTTTGGGCTCCATCAGTCATAACAGTCCTTCAGGGCAGGACAGATAGTGTGTGATGCTGCATTGTTGCATGCTGAAGCCAGTTTTGGTTCCATCACCTCTGCACTTGTCCAGTTCTATCATCGCTGCACTTTGCTCGGTTTCATCAAAGTTCATTCTTCATTAATCTAGGTGATTCTTACTGTAATACCGTTGATATGGCATATAGCCACCACAGAAGTGATGACATACAGTATCATAGAACAATTAACATCATGCAATTTAATTCATTGGCTATTCTCACCCAAAATCAAATCCCCTTGAGGTACACATCGGACTTCCCCAGCCTCCCACATCACCCACCAAGTGCACCCAGGTCCTTGAGCAAAAGCAATCCCACAGATGGGTTTGCCTTTGCCCGAGGCAGGAATAACCCAAACTGTCTTCTCCAGCATATTTTTTTTCCGTGCACTACAGGGACTTTATCCCCTTCTACAGTACATAAAAGTTTTGACTGGGCAGGGCCAGCTCAACTGGCAGATCCCCTCGTGTTGACTAACCAGGTGGCCTTTGCTAAATGTGTGTTCCAATGTTTGAACGTCCCGCCACCCATTGTTCTCAGTGTAGTCTTTAACAGTCCATTGTATTGTTTGATTTTCCCGGAGGCTGGTGCCTGATAGGGGATGTGATACACCCACTCAATGCCGTGCTCTTTGGGCCAGGTGTCTATGAGGTTGTTTCGGAAATGAGTCCCCTTGTCTGACTCAATTCTTTCTGGGGTGCCATGTCGCCATAGGACTTGTTTCTCAAGGCCCAGGATAGCGTTCTGGGCAGTGGCATGGGGCACGGGATATGTTTCCAGCCATCCGGTGGTTGCCTCCACCATTGTAAGCACGTGGCACGTGCCTTGGCGGGTTTGTGGGAGTGTGATACAATCAATCTGCCAGGCCTCCCCATATTCATATTTCAGCCATCGTCCTCCATACCAGAGGGGCTTTAACTGCTTGGCTTGCTTGATTGCAGCACATGTTTCACATTCATGGATAACCTGTGCTATAGTGTCCATGGTCAAGTCCACCCCTCGATCACGAGCCCATCTATATGTTGCATCTCTTCCTTGGTGGCCTGAGGTGTCATGGGCCCACCGAGCTATAAATAATTCACCCTTATGTTGCCAGTCCAGATCCACCTGAGCCACTTCAGTCTTGGCAGCCTGATCCACCTGCTGGTTGTTTTGATGCTCTTCAGTGGCCTGACTCTTGGGTACGTGAGCATCTACGTGACGGACTTTTACAGCCAGGTTCTCTACTCGGGCAGCAATATCTTGCCACAATGCAGCAGCCCAGATGGGTTTGCCTCTGCGCTGCCAGTTGCTCCGCTTCCATTGCTGCAACCACCCCCACAGGGCATTTGCCACCATCCATGAATCAGAACCATCAGAGACAAAGTATCGGCCGCTTTTCTCGTTCAGCAATGTCCAAGGCCAGCTGGATGGCTTTCACCTCTGCAAACTGACTTGATTCACCTTCTCCTTCAGCAGTTTCTGTGACTTCTCGTATAGGACTCCATACAGCAGCCCTCCACCTCTGATGCTTTCCCACAAGACGACAGGACCCATCAGTGAACAGGGCATATTGCTTCTTATTTTCTGGTAGTTTATTATACAGTGGGGCCTCTTCAGCACAGGTCACCTCCTCCTCTGGCGATATCCCAAAATCTTTGCCTTCTGGACAGTCCATGATCACTTCCAAGATTCCTGGGTGACTGGGGTTTCCTATTCGAGCCTGTTGTGTGATCAGTGCAACCCACTTACTCCACGTAGCATCAGTTGCATGATGTGTACAGGGGACCCTTCCTTTGACCATCCAACCCAGCACCGGCAGTCGGGGTGCCAGGAGGAGCTGTGCTTCAGTACCAAGCACTTCCAAAGAAGCTCAAACCCCTTCATATGCTGCCAATATCTCTTTTTCAGCTGGAGTATAGCGGGCCTCGGATCCTCTGTATGCCCAAATCCAAAACCCTAGGGGTCGACCTCAAGTCTCCCCTGGTGCTTTCTGCCAGAGGCTCCAGGTAGGGCCATTCTCCCCGGCTGCAGTGTAAAGCACATTTTTTACCTCTTGCCCTGCCCGGACTGGCCCCAGGGCTACTGCATGAACTATCTCCCGTTTAATTTGTTCAAAAGCTTGTCATTGCTCAGGGCCCCATTTGAAATCATCCTTCTTCCGGGTCACTTGATAGAGAGCGCTTACAATCAGACTGTAATTTGGAATATGCATTCTCCAAAAACCCACAACGCCTAAGAACGCTTGTGTTTCCTTTTTGCTAGTTGGTGGAGACATGGCTGTTATTTTGTTGATCACATCCATTGGGATCTGACAACATCCATCTTGCCATTTTATTCCTAAAATCTGGATCTCCTGCGCAGGTCCCTTGACTTTACTTTGTTTGGGTCAGCTGTCCTGGCTGTGCCCCCTCCCAGCTTCTCGCTGGCAGGGCATGAGGAGCTGCAAAGTCCTTGACTAGTGTAAGCACTGCTTAGCAACAAGTAAAACATCGGTGTGTTATCAACATTATTCTCATACTAAATCCACAACACAGCACTGTACCAGCTACTAGGAAGAAAATTAACTCTATCCCAGCTGAAACCAGGACACATACCAAGATTCCCATGGGAGCAAGCCACAGCTTCATCCCTGCTAACATACTTGAGTCTCCTTCCAGAGAAAAGCCTCCACAAAAAAAATATATGTACTATGTATAATGTATATCCATTTAATACACATTGAACTCTAGAAGTTATGCAGACATTTGGAGTACATCAAATGCCAGTGACTTGAGGCCAAACCACTTTTAAAAATGGGATTTGGTGCCTATATCATGAGGACAGTGGGATAACGGGTGGGTTTTTTGTTTGTTTTTGTGGTTTGATATTCAGTGCCTGACATCACTAAGGGAGCCAGGTGACTCAGTTCTCTCTAAAACAACACAGTAGGAACCTACCCAAACATTCAGGCACTTCAATGCTATTAGCAATCTTACCCCTGTGCACTTATTATAATTTTAGCCTTGGACTCAGATATCTAGAAAATTGACAGAAGGAACAAACTAACTGAAAACTGAAAATTATTCTGTACAAATCCATTTGAGGAAGAATAGTCAAATAGAGAAGACAAATCTGTGGGATTTAGATCTAAGTTTAGCTGGAAAACACACAACTTTCAGAATATCAGGAAGCTCAAAACAGTGAAATCAATGTTCAAAGTAAAAAAACCAGATTAAATTCATAATAAACGAGTAACCAAACTACTCCTTCACAGATGAACCACTTGAAGGCTGTGTATCTTGGAGATAGGCGTACATTCATGTAAAGTACGATATCTGAAAATTAAAATAAAATGGGACATTAATCACTAATTCACTTATGAATATAACGTGCTCACATTTTAATGAGCCAGCTGAAAATTTTACCTCCTTTACACTTCTGCTTTGCAAAGCACTTCCCAAATAATTAATTTCCAGCAACTTACTTTATTCTACCAGTATCTTCTGACTATCTAGCATTGCTCATATACTCAATTTCCAGAGCATTTCACTTCAAAATGAGATGAACAGAAGTGTGACTCATGTACACCTAGGAGCACTGAACTATTTGGCACTTCCTTCATCACAAAGCACGATCACTGTACTGGAGACCTCTCTTGTATTATTTCACCTGGTTCACAGTATAGCAAATTCTTTTTCTTTTCCACAAAACAAAAGTAACAAAAATAACATAATAGAAAGTATCATTTATTCAGTGTTTTACATCTTCAAATATTCTGCAAGCATTAATCTTCACAAAATCGTTTACAGTTAGAAAGTATGTACTTCCAGCACTTGATTTAAAATTGAAGAAAATAGCCCTATCAATCTTAGATACATGTATGCCTCCACAACTTTTAAAGTATTTGCTTCACTTTGTATGTGAGGAAGGAGTATCATATTAGCCTTTTTTTACTGCAAAGCACTGAGACATGAGGTCTAGAATTCAACACATTTCAGATTAGGAACCATGTCAGTCTGGACTCCCTGTTTAAAACGGAGATAAAATGGCCAGTCCAGAAGACAGTTCACATCTTCAGTTAACTGAGTTGTATTCTGGAAGTGTTATCACCCTCTGCTGATTTTAGCAGTAACTTATGGTAACTCGGGTACTTAGGTTAAGTGTTTAAGATCATAGTGGATGAATCAAAGCCTATGGTGGCATACCAGAACATGTTTGGCAGAAGAAGAAAAGATGCTTCAGCATCTTTCAAGACCTAGCATAGCCCACCCCACCTCCAAAGATGGACTTTACAAAAGCATCACGGAAAGTGGTCATTTATACCTCTTTTGAACACCTCTCCCAGCATGACTGGATTATTCACTAAAGCACACAGAGCAAAAGACCGTTGCAGCCAGGACTGGACTGCTGAGCAGCCTTGCCCTCACAGCTTGCCTATCTCTCAGACACCAAACAAATGTTAATTCAGGGCACTCAACATTAAGGAACTCCTTTCACATACCACCCTGCTTTGCAAAGGGTTCCGACTTCTCTTTGGTATATTTTTGAACATGGAAATGGTAACAACAATAAATATTCAACCCATCCAAAAGTTATTGCCATGTGATGAATATAGGTACTCATATCTGAATGGGTCAGATGAAAATATCCTGATATTTCTCTCACTTGTTATGACTGTCACCCACTCAGAAAGTTTTAAGAGAAGTTACAATAATGAACTGGGTAGGCCCAGTGAATACTGATACAAAAACAGCATACATAACTTGATCAGAAAAAGAGATGTATCTAACAGTTATATAAAAGACAATAGGGCCAATGTTTGTAATGCATGAGATAAGTAAAAATCTCAGGGGACAGACCAGCCAGAGAGGATCAGATACTGTTCTCAATTACATGGATATAAATGAGATACATGCCACTGACCTCCGTTTCAAACACACATGTTTTAATTGAAATCAAACTCTGGCCAGTGTCTCAACTTTTGGTAGATCTGATATTCTGTCTGCACTATATTCCCAGGCAATTTGAATGAATAGCTGTTTCAGGCAGGCATTCATCTCAGTCTGACCATACGTGAAAAGTCTCGACAACACAAGTATGTGTCACATGCAAGCCATATTAAGTCCTATTAAGCTAAAATTTCAGGTGAAGTAAAAACCATAAAATTATACCAGGAAAAAACAAAAAGAATGAAAGTGCTGTAATAATGGTAATAAAAACTGTACCAACCCCAAGACTTTTTATCACTGTATGGAAAAGTTCTCTTACTTGAAGGGGCTGATCAGTAGAGAAGTGTAGGATAGCAGTGATTATCCCAACTCTTAGTTTAAGCCCCTAGCAATGTATGGCTGACGAAAACAGAACTGAAGATGAATTTTTAAAGATTATCACCAAAGGCACCTCATAAATACAAAGAAAGTGCAAACTCTACAGAAGCTGTAGTTCTGCTGCTAATGCTGTGGTTCCTGAGGTGACCTCATTATTTTTCACTTATACAGTATAAAACCATTAAGCATCATTATCAAAGATATTTGTACCAAAGTTGTTTTTGTTTTTGGTTTTGTTTTTTTAAATTAAGAGAACCAAGATCATACTAAAACATTTCCCAAGGACAAGAGAGAGATGTATAGTCCTATTCACAGCCATACTTTAAGTAGATTATGTTATATAACGCTTGGTGTGTCTCTTAAAAAAAAAGATTTTGAGAGAGTCTGAAGATAAAACACAAAAACAAACCAGGATCCAAGATCCAGATAGCATCTTCCCTCAGCAACATTCACGGGGCAGTCAGATAGCAAGTAGGGTTCCCCAGATGCTATTTGCATTTCAGTGGTATTGCAGGTGCTACCACTATGACAATGCACAAGTTTGTCTGAAAGATTATGAGCAGCTCACTCGATGACTCTTCTGCATATTATCAGATAACACAGGTAAATGAACATAGAGCTTAAGAGATTTTTAGGTCCCCGTAGCACAAATGCAAAGCCTAGCACACCTGAACACTTCACCAAGGGAATGTGCCTTTTTTTACAGGTTTGCACTATACCTGGCACAAAGAGGATCCGTGGCTCCCATGTGCTCTTGGATCACAACACAACTCTTCAGTAAAAACAAGGGCCACGCAACACACCCCCACCACACTGAGAGCGTACTTCTTGTTTAACAGTAGGATTTCATATTTTATGGAGCTTTGTTTCTGGCTCCACTGTAAAGCGTAAGCCGAGTTTTGTGCTTAAAACAGCAATTCCAGATCTTTGCAATGCATCAAGGCATTCTTTTATCTAGTCTTAAAGCACTTACGCTGAGTATCTCTGAATATAAAATGGATATTCTGAGAATACAAAGTAACTGTTACTTAGAAATAAAATTAGTGTAGAAATGGTTCCTTTAAGACCTTAACAAATCTCTTACATAATTTGTAATTATCTTAAATGATCAAAATGCAAGGATTTCAGTTCTCCCTGGCATGTATCAAAACCAGCTCCAGTGGATTAGATTGGCATTTAAATAGGCAGGCTTCTGACAACCTAAGAAAAGAAAATTGATTTAAAAATCACTGAGATATTTAACTCTCATGATCATCTCAACAATCATAGTGGTTACAAGCTACTTGTACTTTACTTTTCAGTGCACAAAAGGTAAACCTGGGCTAAAATTACAGAAAATGCAAATTCTCAGAAGTCAGAATTTGGGCTGCTCTCCAGTAAAAGGACACAGATACAACTGATGGAACTGGAAAATACTGAAGGTTTGTTTCTAATACTGATTAATATGCTTTCAATACAATACCATTTCCTTCACGGTTAAGATCCTTTTAGTTAAGATTCACTAAAATAATTTGAACCACTTACATTTTTATTTTACTATGATTTTGTACAAGTGCTTTTTTTCTCCCATCAGTCTCAGGGAATATTTACCAAAGATATTTTACTGTCTCTATTTCCCACTCCTCATTACCCTGGGGTAGGATAGCTACTCTCCTGTTTCTTCCCACTGAGACTAACATGAAGTAATGTCCATGCTGAAAAGGGCCAACACTTCACAAGTTTCTTCTAAGGAGATAATTTTATTCCTCCTTCTGTCTACTGAGACCAAATCTTTCAGTTTTGAAGTAGGGCAGCAAAAGGAATCATCAATCATAAATATTTCTTTGCTTAAGCTATTCTTTTTATCATATCTTGTCTCCAGAGATGGTAGGAAGCAGAGGGCAACAAGGGGTGCACAAGTGTGCTGGGAAATGTACAAGAAAGAAGGTGAAGCAAAGGAAACCCTTTATACATTCCAGCATCCTCACATTTCTCTGATGAGGTTAAAAAGAAGCAAACACAGCTTAATTGCAGGGTTATTATGTCTGTTTTGTACAGCTCTTGAACAGCAGAAAACAGACAACAGTGTAAATTTCAGACAAATCTGTTCCACCTGCAGATTATTAGATACGTCACATGTTAGCATTTTCCTTATTTTGCATTGATTAGTGTCATAGCCTTCATTTAAAAATCAAGATCAAGTGAAAACAAGGTGATTCCCAATAAGAGATTTTTTTTTTTAATTGAATCTGCCTGTAAGAGGTCCACAGGAAAGACACTTAATTCAGGAAACTACAGGACAAGAGATACAGCACTTTTTTTCTGGTGGACAAAAAAAAAAAAAAACCACAAACAAGACAGAAAAGGATATATTCACTATAACCATGGAGGAGAGATTAGAACAGTCCCTATGGCCTCCTTCCCCACTTTCTTTGTCACCAAAAATAAACTGCTTTTATTTCTGCAACAATCTCTCACTTACTACTTTGTGATTCAGAGGAAAAAAACACACAATTTCAATCAAGATACCTGTCTGAGATTTGCGGGCACTGGAACAAGAGAGTTTGCATACGTTTCTGAGTCTCTGAGGTACTGATTCTCATACTGATTAATCCATAAAGTTTGCATTAATCAACATTTCTCCAGCTGTATGTTGGCACCATCGAACACTGAAAAAGATACACTAGAATTCAGGAAAGCTCTAATAAGCAACAGTTCACGTGGAATTCACATGTGAGGTCTTTACCCCAGCCAGCCAGCTGATTTTAAATTCTGCTTGCAGATATGTAAACCAAATTCTGTATCATGAGTGCTGGGTAATTTCTTTTAATGATGGTCAGAAAAAAATTCTCCAAAAGAGGGGGGAATAAAATATTTCCTTTTCAAACATTTTCATTGCAGCTTATTTCTAATTAGAGTGCATGTTCCATTATGGAAAATGCACTAAAATAGTAGGTCGTGATCAGAAATAGCCGTTAGTTTAGGGAGACACAGTCATCAGCTCTTCCTTGGATATTTTAAGCTTCCCCTCTCTGCTCATTGTAAGGAAGACAGGGACCCTGTTTGGAGTGAGCTTATCCATTACCATCATAAAACAGAGCATCTTGCACTGCACCAGCTAATGTTTGAATTTCCCTTAGTGACTCTGCCCCTCAATAAACCCAACTTCTGCTTCTGATCAGTGTTTTCACTTTGTGCTTCTGAGCAGTCGATCATGACTACATCCAACAGCTGCATCACAGAGGTTGCCTATTTAACTTACTACATTCAAAACACACAACACAGGGCACTCTCCCCAGTTACAATCATGGACAGGGTTCATGTTTAATGAATAGATAAACAAACAAAAATATCTTCCAGAATTAGGGGAAGTTTTACAAATGTGAAAAACAGGAAAAGAAATGCTTTAGACCAAACCAAATATGTATCTCTATATCTGCCAAGCCAAAATGCCACATCGGGGGGGGGGGGGGGGGGGGGGGGGGGGGATCAGATCAATAATGACTGGAAAGCTCGGAATGGGAAGAGTAGGGGAGGAAACGTAGAATCAAAATTTTCAAAAACACGCTAACTATCCACCCAGGGCTTCAAAAAGAACAGCGAGCTGTTCATTCTCCAACTCTCTGTCTGGTGGGGTTGATACACTTGCCCATACATAGGCATCTAGTGCCCTTTCAGGTGCTTTAGGGCTTTTAGCTTGGCCTTCAGTTGGCATGCCAGAGGAGCATGGGTCTTGCATTGGTCTTGTGTCATATTTGCCAGTTCTGCACAGATGTCTTGAATACCCTGAGGGCATCTCATGTAGCCCCAGACACTTCCACCTAGGCAATGAATTGCAGCCAGCGTGTCAGATTCTGCAGTGCCATGAGACAGTCTGATTACGCACGTGGCTTATGTGCCAAATGGGTCTAAATAATCTGCCCTTGGGAGCCAAGAATTGTAAGCTGCTCAAACAGTTAATTGTTCTCTTAGTGACTGGAATAAATGAAATGTTCTTACTCCTCATGCTGTATTCTTTGACTGAAAACCACAAAAACTATTACACATTGCCTTAGGCAAGCCTGAGTCTGTTTAAGTCTTCATAGGAGTCTTCAAATTCTCAAAATACAGCAGTAAGACTCAGGCACCTTCTTGCTCAATTTAAAGATTTTTTTCTAAAATCAGATTGTTTATTTTAACAAGTCTAGTGAGAAGCAGGTTCAGCAAATCAATATTGATCCATGCTACAGAAGTTCGCAATAGTCATAAATTAACAGTTTTATTAGAGAAGTAGAGTTGGATTTTAATGTATAAGGGTGCTGAGGAGGTTGTCAAATGGAAATGATAAAACTTTAATATCTCGTTGGTGGAAAAACATAGTGCGCTGTAAACTTACCAAAAAATAAGCTGTATCTCTCAGTTACTTAATATTTGGTATGAAGCCTTTTCTTCCTAACACCGTTAAAAAAAAAGAAAATAGAACAGTGACCCAGCCTCCTGCTGGCATTTTCCTGTTGACACTAACCCAGGATATCATTACACAGCTACCTCAAAGATAACAGGGGAAAATACATCACTTTGTCTGCACTTCTGCACAATGTTCCTCTTCAGCATGGTCTCTGGGTTTCTCTTTAACACAACAACTTTTCCATGGGCTTCTGCAAAGAGGTCATTTACAAAGCAGGGAACTTGCCTGATCATGAATTATCTTGCTGTAGATGGGGAATAAGCTCACTTTTCCCTTTTGCAAAGCGTTTTGAAATCTACCAGTCATAAGATAAGCTTTTTGAAGAGTTTTCTCCTTTCAGGAACGCTGAAGGTGGTCAGCCCCAGCAGAAACAGTGCAACAGCTTGAACACACTCAGCCTCGTGCACCTCTTTTTAACTTCTGAATTTTCTTCATTAACACAAAATTCCCAAGTAGCTGTCAACAGACCATATATATTATTTATGTTGGCTACTTTAAAAAGACCAGCTAGATTTTGATCAACCTCTCATCTCTAGCTGAATATTGACTCTGTTCAGATTTCAAAAATAATGAGCACAGAACCGCATAGCTATCATTAAGATACAGATTCTATTCATTTTATTTTCAGCATACTTAGTACTAATGAAGGATGCTGGAAGAGTCTCTGTGTGCAGAAATCTTATCCTGTTAAAAACCGTGCACCAGAAGAACAAGACCATTTTAAATTTTAGAAGTGAGTTTGACATATTGGATGAAGTTATAATGGCTCTGCTATCTCCTCTCTTTCCTCCTATGCATTTTGGCAGAAGTAAATGTAAGACACAAAATCAGTGGCAACCATTGAATAAAACTATGTACTTAGCAGGTGCAAAATAAATTCTCAAATGAGAATAAAACTTTTAAGAAAGTTAGGGCCCCGTGTTGCTGTAAGTGCCACTTTTCCATTTAGAAAATAAGAAAATTGGATGATGAAAATAAATTGCATACATTTTGTTCCTTTAAAAGCAACAACTAAACAGCACACATTACCTGAGTCCTCCCTGTGCTAACTGAAAATAATGGGTAGAAAAATTATATGTATTCTAATTAGGAAGTTAGAACAGTTTCATATGAGATATTAGAAAGATAAGAAGGCGGCCTATGAAAGCCTAAGCTTTCCAGTTAAATATTATTTTAAAATATACTGTATGTCTACATTATGAAAAAGAAATCATTATTTTGGTCTGAGGAGGCAGAAAAATACCATATGATTAAGAGTATCAAAAAAGTCCAGCTAACAAAACAAGTGACAGATGTGCACTACTAAAGACGCATTTAGGGTTAAATTATATGAAATAGAGAGAAGCCATTGCAAACGCACAGGTAGACTTTACTTGACTGGTCATAGCTGTCAGTTATGAGACTGAAGAGAAGTGTAGAATTGTCTGTCAGATACTGCAGAGAATTGTTTATTTTGCTCAATAAACCATTTTATATGCATGGTATCACACAGAGTATGCATTCATCAGCCAGCACACTCCCAGCTCTTACAAAGCAATTTAACAGGATGCTGCCAACTTAAAATTTTAAGAATCTGAAGTCCTGCCCCCACCCCCACCCAAAAAAAAAAAAAACCAAACATAACTTAGTTCTAAAAAATACTTTCAGGTGTAACACCTGCTGCTGCCAATTTTTTTCTGATTTTGTAATCATATTTTCCAACCAAAGAAAAATTTTTTGCTTTCCTGTTGCTGTGTGAAAGATCCACCCATTGCAAAACTGGTTGCATTAGCAAAGGGCAAACTAGAAAGAATTAGTCTCTTTTATTTTATACTTGTTACTTGTAATAAAAAGCTTGCTATTTGTAGAAAATACAGCTAAATATTTAGAAAGAAGTGTGGCTTCTTCCTATATGTAACTGTTCTTTAAACAATCTAGTCTGTAGGCCCAACTGGCAGACATATGCATGGGCTTGCCAAGCTCTAAAACACAATAAAAGTATCAAATAATGCTGTCAAGTCAGGTGCCATTCCTTCTGCTGAATTCACCTAGCAAAATTACTCTAAAAGCATATAATTTTTTTAAAATAGGGTTTGCTAATCAAATGGCGTTCACAGCTTCAGAAATTCAAGCAGTGGCGAAAGAGCTGCCTAGATGTTTAGCCTGAGCAAAGAAAAAAACATACCAACTCCATGACATTTAAACATCCCATAGGAGCTAAAGGCAGGTAAGCTCTGACATTCCAGGTAATTGCACTCTGTATATAAGGGACCTTTAAAATTTACTAAGCAAATCTCCATGAGCAGGATCTATAGGATTTTATAAGAATTTCTTGCCTATCTATATTCCCTACAATTCCCTACTGTGCTAGAAACGAAGGAAAGAAGAATCTTGGCATGCCATTTCCTCACTATACAACAAAGTACAGTAATTATAAATAAAAAAAAAAACCTATACCAACTATTTCACATGAAAATTAACAGAACTGAACACATACGTGCCTGGTTCAGTGCACAGATAAATCCAGGTAGCTACCAAACCCTCTTTTGATTTCTGTTGGGTTCCTTTTAGTAATGGTCAGCAATGAAATTGGAACAATGTGTAGCGTACCACAAAATTTCCATTTTTATTCCATTAGCCTAATAACAGCCATAGAATTGAAAAAAAAAATTCAAGGTTACAATGAAATAATTTATTTCTTTCAGTATATTAAAAATATTCTGAGTCAGTTATTCTGAGATATTACAGTTGAAAACCATGTACAAGACAATTATGGTTTTGTAAGAACTACTTTTTGGGTTGAGTTATGTTTTTAACAACCATTTTGTACTTTACTTTCTTACTATGATTATCATTTTATTGGCCATTTTTTGTTGCAGTCCACAAAATTTGAATCACCTCAGAATCATACTTCACACTCAGCTAATTTGGAATATCTCCTAAAAATATCACAGATGTGAGCAACACTCAGGAGCAGATATTTTTATAGATGTTCTCAAGCCTTCCGCCAGCCAGCCATCAGGTCAGCCACTCCATCACCATCCACCCTTCATCTTTTCCTTTCTCACGAGAATCAAGTGGCATGTCTATGAAAACATGGCAATTGTGAACTTGGACAAACATACCATTATAATCTTTTTCTTTTTTGGTCTATTAATGCCATCTACAGCTAGAAATACTGTGCAGAGTCAGTGGGGCAGGGGAGAGGCTGCAGCCCCCAGAGCTGCTATCAGGACCCTGGTGTCCAATTGCCAAAAACAGTGATTTGAACAATGCTGACTGCACCCGTGGTGCTGACCCTTGTCCCTGGCTCCTCTCTCTCCTGTAGGACAGCTCTCTCCTCCTGCTCCCAAGATGAAATCTGCAGCAGACGATATCGCCACTATGTATAAAGAACATAAAGACTACAACTTTCGCTAATGGTTTTGACCGCAAACCTAAGAGAATGTATTCTGTAAATACGAAATGATTGGAGTTTAGCTTTCACAACCTCAAAAGCAGCCATCCTTCACAAAGCCAGACCTCCATATGTTAATTTACTATTGGATAGAGCGATTGGTATCACTATGTGATCGTCTCATCTCTAAAATTACCTAAAAATACAAATCAGATTACAGGAAATGCCAGAACATATATTTCACAGACATCTTTAAGACACCTGAAAATTAAATTATTGATCTTTCTGTTAATCTTGGTTTACTGTAATTTAAAAGCATAATTTATTCTTTGCTTAATACAATAACTGTAGCCAGAACATATATTTGGTTAAGTCTAGCTAAACATTAATTCAAAGTGAAAATGGCAGCTACGGTTAACAAGTACCTTCAATTCATGAGATAATGAACAATAATATAATACTTTTCTGTTTACCAGACTATTGTCAAAACTGTCTCCTGTACACTCATTATCATCATTAAGTCGGAAAATCATAGCATACCAGTCTCTCACATTTAATGGTTAAATGAGTTCTTTATGTTTTTACACCTCATAATTATTTCAAAAACGTCACCACACTGAAACTCTGAAGATGAAGGAAAGAGAGGGAAAATTAACAGGTAAGAGGTTTCTCTGGCTTGTATCAAGTAACTG
Organism: Aptenodytes patagonicus; assembly: GCF_965638725.1. Taxonomy (NCBI): domain Eukaryota; kingdom Metazoa; phylum Chordata; class Aves; order Sphenisciformes; family Spheniscidae; genus Aptenodytes; species Aptenodytes patagonicus. The sequence goes on from NC_134952.1 coordinate 47,483,686, forward strand.
TAACCTCTAACTTCTTCACATATCTTATTAGGATAAAAAATGAAACCTTTACTTGAACAGAGAAACCTTCAATTTCTGAATCCAGCAGTCAGGTTAACCATAGGTCCTGCGATTTACCTCATGTACCATCTGCTCTTTCTTTTCCCCTGAGTTTCTTTACTGAGCTTTCCCCGTGCTCCTCGGAAACTTCCCAGATGTAGCCTTTCTCCAGTTCCCAGCCCTCTGCCTCCAGGGGGGCCTAAGGTGTTCATCATTACAATCAACCTCATCTGCACCAAGCTGGGGGCGGAGGGCAGGGAGGGAAGGTTACTCAAGAGAGATCTGTGTTGAATGTTACATGATTTCCTATCACCTGCTTTCTGATAAACTTCTTGTTTGCCAGGCCTTTGTCAGAAATTCTGTATTTATAGTCACAAGGGACATCCATCCTAACTCAGTTCTTAAGGCAAATTTAGAAGAAAACTTATGCCTGACATTTATTTATACATAATGCTAACATTTATGCCCTGTCATTACTGTATTCTTTTTGGGCTGCTTTCTATTAAATCAGCATTACAAAATGTAGAGTTAGGAGTCTTTTAACCTAATTTACTTTATGTGCTTTTCCCCTAAATTGAATATATGTGACTGCAGACAATTTTCAGAATGGAAGTAAAGATTATATAATATAATTCATGCTGCAGCAGCAAGTGTTAAAATCTGAAGATAAGCTATCCCTTCATATTGTGATTTGTGGAAACACTACATCATTTCAGACATATATTATGTCATCATCACAATGTTTCTTACATAGAGTCTGTGTTATCATTCTAACAAGATCTAACAAACAGAAAAATCTTTAGGTAATCTGATTTTATTCCCCAACACCAGCAATATATTAATAAAAACACCTGTCAGGCCAGGATGCTCTGGCATAATTCAATTAAAAAGTCCTCAAGTTTGTCCTGAAATAATATATTACCTTTACATATTAGGGTAGAGAGAAAATTGAACTTATTCCTAACACTTTTCTAAACAGCAATCACAGGCAGTCCTTTTATGCTCAGAAACATCTTAGGATATGGTCCTATGTTGTAATTTCTCCCACACCAAAGCAATTTTAAGAAAAGTCCTGCTCTCTCCAGGCCCGAGTCATGCACCTACCATTATGCAGTAAGACGACTTAATGGTGTGGGTTGTTTGTTGTTGTTTAAATCAGATTGCTCTGGAGCATGACTCCACATGCAGCACGATTAAGGGACCGTCGAACTGAGGCAGGCAGGAAGGTGTTTGAATGGGAACACCTTTACCACTGGAGAAGTCTGATATGGGCTGCACCCTTTGTCAGTGAGAAACAGTCCTTCAGGGATTCGTTGACTACAGTATACTAGGTGAACATATAAATTCCCGGTGACGTTTTCAAAGGAGGCTGTATGTATGGGACCGTGAGTACAAAGGCCAATGAAAACTGGACATACAACACTTCAAGCTACTCTGGAAATCCCAGCACTAGTGAGAAATATCTGCCCTATGCTTATGCAGGTAACTTGAGATTGCATTTATCTCATTCACTAAGCAAGGTATAAAAAAAAGAAAGAAACGATAGAGTGCAAAATGAGAACAAGCGAATATCCAGGACTGAGACAGCCCAAGTCAACCGCAAGCAGAGGGGAGGCAGGAGGGGAACTGCATAGTCATAAGACTGAGTCAGAGCTACTGAAGCAGCTGTTGCCAATGAAGAGGAGGAGGAGGAAGGGGGCAAGACAGGCTTTAATTCCTTCTCAGTAAGCTTTGGCAATTTCCCTGCAATATAGAAATGCCTAAACTAATTTTTAAATGATCACTCTAGTTTGTCAGCACTATGCTCAGTAAGGGCTAATTTATCCTGCTTCTCAGCCTCTAAGAGAGTAGACGTACCTGAAAGGCATGAACACACACAATTTTAAATATATTTCAATTAAATGTGAGATACGACATGGTTTAAATGAAGTTTGACAGACTTATAAACCGCACCACCATGAGGTTATAGGCCAAAATCCTACATGTCCAGTTATCACAGATCAACTAGTAACAAAAAAATCACTGGCATAAAACATTTAATTTTTTTAATATCAATTTACAATGGATGGATTCCAGAGCTTTTTCTGTGTTTTTTGCATGTCCACATTGTCAGCTGGATTCTTTGCAACTATGGAAGGAAAGTATTGCTAATTAACCTGACTCACTCCAGACTCTTACCTAGACTCTCATCCTGATTTTAGAATGGCAGTTTCAGGACTCAGTGCAGAATATAAATGTTGAAGGAGAATGTAAGGGTTGTTATTTTCCTTTCCATAATAATAATGTTTCTGGTAATTTATTCATTGGAGAATTTCTTTACAAATAACCAGCTGTAGCACAGCTAGATGCCCAGGGTGGTAGCTAGGAAGTTAACATGCACAGATATTTTGAAGGAACATTACTGAGCAATTCAAATAGTGAAATCAAAATGCAACATTCACTTGAAAGAATCTTTGCAGAGCTGCTCCTTTGTTACCTACTAGTAGGAAGATAGGAAGATAGATTTGGTTTATGTGGTAAAGCTGTTCTCTTTCACAAATCCAGAAGGGACCCATTTGTGTCTCAGCTGTAACACAAAGCCAGGTACATACCGCAAGGAAATAACCAGATGCAAATCTGTTGGCTGTCTGGGTGTGCTGTAGTGACTGGCCACCAGTAAGTTCACATAACACAGGCACAATACAGGTGAATGGACTCGGGAACGCTACCATTATTTACTTACCACATATTATGAAATATCTTTTTTCTTCTCATATTAAGGTGATAGAGTATAAAGTGGAGGATTACATATATAATTATGCTATTTCACCAGTAATTTATTCAGTCTATAATAAACAGAAAAAAGATGGAAAGACTGTTCTTATAACAGCATTGATTTTAGACTACACATTAGGACTTGTAGGTCAAAATCTTACAACTTCATCTGATCTCGTAAGATTTGCTCCACTTGGATTAATTTGGAAGAATGAACACTCCTTCAAGGAAAGCTGAATGTAGGCTCTTTCTAGCTAGAAAGAAAATAAGAATATGTTTTTTTCTGGAAAAATACAAAGTTAAGGCCACATTGCTCATCCTCAAAACACAAAAGGATTTTAAATTTATCTAATTCAGGACTACCTCCTTTATTTTAGTTTTTAAAAAACAAACATTCACATTTGGCAGTCTGAGAAGTACCAAAGAAAAAAGAAAAGTAACACAAAGCAGTTGATTTTGCTCATGCACCTAGGCCTTGATAATAAGTAAGGAGCAACAAGCAATGAAGGGTCAGGAACACAGACTTGCAGTAGAACCATTTGAACGGTTCATCATTCAATGTTTATCAAGGTAAGAAACTACTGACCATCAGTCATCAGTTTTGCTGAATTCTCAGAGAAGAAAGAAGAAAAAAAGTACCTCTTGATGTAAGCACTAAGCACCCAATTACTGACATTGAAGGGAATAACATCAAAAAGCAGACTCAAATTTAAGTAAAAAATTCTAAAGCTAGTTTTAATTAGACAATTGCATTACATGTCAGCTTAAGTTTTGAAATATATTTTTGTCCTTTATTGGGACAAAACCAAAGCCTTTCAAATATTATTGTAATATGTCCCAGGGTCCATAGTCCAAATAGAAGAATTCAGATTTGGGGGCTCTTTTGGTTTTATTTAGTATTTCTTTTCCTCCCATTCTCTTTATTTTTGTCTGGTCAAAAGTAACAAAAGAACTCTGAAATCTCAGAAATACCCAAATGTCATCAGAATTAACCCATACCCTTGAAACAACATATTTTGAATACAATACATGAAATTAAAACCTTTTTAACCAGCACTCCAATATCTTAATTTTTCACTACTATCTACCTGTTGATGTGCATATAAGTGCATACAAGGAAAGATCAAAATAACTAAGGAGATCAGTGCGTACTTAAATTAAAGCAGCATTGACAAACATTTCATCAACTTTGGTTGACAATCCCATTGAGTGGAAAGGGATTTCTAAGAGGGGTCTCATTTAAATCCTTCTCAGAAGCCTCAGCTTAAATGTACAGGGGATTTTTTTCTTCTTTTAAATCAGTTCACCTATCCTTAAAGAAGTATATAATAATTCAGTAACACTTGCTATAGTAAGTGTTACCACTTATTAAGTTGAGGGACAGCGTTAAGAAGGTCCAAGATCATGAGCACACGTTATTGAATAGGTTGGGCACAGACACAGCCAACTCTAGGATAAAGTCACATTAAGAAAAAACCCATGAGTGTGAGCTAATGAACAGTTTTAGGTGACATTAGACTCTTGTTAGATGTATTTCCATAAGAAAACTTTGGCTTCAACCTGTAATTGAGCTCCATGTAGGGAGACTTGCAGGACTCCCTCTCTCACAGGAGCACCAGCTGACAGTGTGCACAGAGCTTCCCTGGGAGATTCACAAAGCCACTGTCATCCTCCTCGGAAAATCTCCCACACAGCAAACCAGCATTATATCTCATACTTTGAGACAGAAATGTAACCTATTCAAAATGGTGCAAAATAACCTAATACTATTCAAAACAAGCAGGTTTTACAGAAATTTCTTGAAGAACTTAAGAATTTGATTATAGAATCGTATCTATCTCAGTGCGATGCCCTTCATAGCAAAATGCGGAACATCTTCAAATCACAGTAGGTTTATAATGGAACCCGGTTTATGACCTGAGCTTTTCTGAAACTATTGTCTTTGTACATGTATCAAAGTGATGGTCTATCAGTATCTGCGTATTTTCTCATTTTTGTGCATGAGTATGTGAGAAAAGGGTAAAGGAGACAGCTATACTTGTTTCTGTTGGTAATTTCAGAGGGCTTAGTTTACAAATTTTACACTTAGGGAAGGCGGCATTCGGGATACATTTTTAATAGTGTTTGCTCAGTCTTCGGAAAATTCTGTCTAGCCAAAGACAACCTTATGAAATCAGAGTGTGAATATGAAATTAGAGTATGTCCTGAAAATGGTAATTACCTTAAAGATGGATAAAATTCCTCTCAAAGTGAAGTTTCAGTGAAACACTAGCTTCTATCAAAAATCTTTCATTAATATTATTTTGTACATCATCTTTGGCAACAAAATTCTGTGCCAGCTCCTATTTTTTTCCATTAGTATCAGGAGCAAGAATCATGGTAGTTCATTAAAGTAATGGCAATTATGTAATCATTTACTAAACCCGCCTCCAAAAACTGCTTTTTGTGTGAGACTGTCAGAATCTACCAACGCTCATATTTGTGATGTAGTGTGATAGTGCTGGGCTGAGAGCAGAAGACAAAGATATATTATACAATATGCATTTATTCCCAGTATGTACTTTTAAATGTATAGCTGTATGATTTAACACTATGATAATCTCATTCCTATTAATGCAGCAATCCCAGTTGCAGTATCTCAATTTATGAGACTTATTCATTCACATCCATCAAGCTGCTAAGTCTTTGATCACAACAGGGTTTTCTAAGAGAGATGTATTCAGAGTAATTTTAAATTTTAATGCCAAAATATATTGTATTGGAAACCTCTACCAAATACATCATTTGCTTCTCAGTCCACAAAACATTTCTACTGACACATTCAACTCTCAAGCTATTGAGACCCACTATGATTCTAACGCTATCCTTTTACTGATGAGCTAATTATTAGCGGTATTTGTTAGTCCTAGCCATGCAGAACATAGAGTTAAAGTGTCGCATGTTTTAAAAAAAATTCATTTGCATTGTTATCCAGAATAGGAAACTGATGCTATTCAGAAGGACATGTGCTTTGCTCATGACAAGAATATTTTTTAAACCTTTTTCCGGTGAACGTTGTGGAACCCATACAGCTCAAAATTGTGCTTCTTCCTCTTGACCCACAGTATTAGAGCTGGTGATATATACCCCGATTTGTAAAGCATTTAAGGCCATGCTTTCCTTTGTGTATGCACAAAAAGCACTTTCCTAGGTTGGAATTGAGGATGTTCATAAAAGTGAAAACATTCCCCAGACAAGATGTAAGAAAGTTAGTGACTACGCTGCTAAAATGCAGTCAACACAAGCACATGCTAAAAGTAACGGATTTAAACACATTGTTAAATCAGAGCCTGAATTACAATTGTAGAGCCAATTTCCATCTCCTCAACATTACAATTAATACTGTCAGCCAGCAAGGACTTACTAGACGGCCTGTAATCTCTTTATTAGCAGCATTTAGTGTGGTCCATTGCTCACGCTCAAGTGATAGAAGCAGTCATTGAGCTGAACAGAATAACACACATACCATCATTGCACCGAGCCCAGATAGCTGTACAAACACCTTGAAAGCAATTTGTGCTAGTGCGCAGCCACATCAGCACGCAAAAGATGCAGAAATGTAAAGAAAACACAGTTTGAAGCCATTGGTTTCTGGGGAAAGGTAGATCTACTGTGGACCCACCAATGTTACCAGTGATCACAGTTCACACAAATGTGCCGTCCACCACATTGTACATCCAGAGTGTTTAAACTGTCCATGTGTATGCTACACAGCCCTTCAGCTCTGTGTGCGTGCGCAGCTGTCACTGGGCACAAGCTGGGCTGGTGGTGCGTCCTCTGGTCACACAAAAGCGTGCATCAGAGACCTGCTGATTCACAGCACGCGTGCCACTTAGTACATTTGTCCGTATTTCCAGGACTAACTGATTTGAAACCATGTATATGCTACCACAATACAGTGTTTAGGATTTCAAGATGTATCCAAAATGGTTTGAAAACTGAACAAAGCTCAGACTGTAACTAAGAAAGCCTCTCTTTGCAGGGACACTGAAACAGCCGGTTTAGTGGATGTCAAGAAATAATGACTCACTGCCACCTAGAGGCAATTCAGATACTCCCTTTCTTATCCTTGTATAAAACCTTTCCTAGTTCACCTGCTCAAAATGCAGATATCCTGTATTGAGTTTTTTGAAAAGTAGATTAATCTCAAGTTTGTTAAGCAGGCAACAAAGTAAATCAACACTTTATGGAAAATGGATATGAGTTAACAGTCAGTTAAATATCCAGGTCCTTGTACTACTGAGAATGTTGTAACTAAGCCCAAAGGCTGTGACTTCCTGTAACACAGTGATCTCTTTCAAAGGCAACAAAAATCTGTGGTAAATATAAGTACGTATATTTTAGTACATAAAAGTAAAAACTTGATAAAAAAGCATCAACAATAAAACTACATCTACGATGTACAGTCAGACAGTACAAAACCAGTATATACACAGCTTTAATCTTTGGTTTTAGTCAGTAAAAAAGGAACATGAAATATTTCAACTAGGTCTCCAGAATTATTTTTTTTTTTCACTATTGCTCCCACTGAAATGCTTGCTGGCTTTTTGAGTGTTGAAATGTTGCATTGAGAAAACAATTTAACCACACAGCTATGAAGCAACTCTAGACACGTTTAATATTTATTGTTGTCATTACCATTCATTCTGTATGCAACAAATATTTGCCATCTTTGCCTATGAAATTTTACACAGGCTAAGCTAAATTTGTTTTACATCGGTGTAAAATAATTGCCATCCAGAGTGTTGCTTACAGTAGAAATTCCCAAAGTGCATATGCATGCCATCAATCTAAAGTACTTCCAAGTACTTCGTGGCAGCAGTGCCTAATGTCCCTATGAGGTGATTCACCCCATCTGTGGGGGTGATGCCTCTGCACATCTGGAGCCACCTGTGATGGCTTTCCCCACCATCAAGACAAGCAGGAGAGACAGAAGGGTTAAAGGGATGGAAGTCGAGATGACAGGTTTTGTGGCATGAAGGACATATCTATGGCCATGAGATTGAGGTTTTCAGTTTGGGGATAGTGTGGTAATCAGGGAGCATAAAGGTTTCAAAACCTGCTCTTAGACCTATGGAACGAGGAAAGGGAGCAGGCTCTGGTAGTCTCATACTCTTGGCTTGGTACAGGACTGCTAATGCTGCCAAAATCCCCACAGCTGTTGCTGCCACTTCTTGTGGTGCTTGAGCAAACAGGCAGAGCTTGGGATCTCCTGCGTTAGAGAGCTGGATCTTACCATCAAGTTTATTTAATCACAGCCAAAAGTAAGGGAGAGAAGACTAAATTACTTCAACAGAAAGGAATATCTGGGTCAAAATCTTCCCTCAGTTCTCTGCCACCTGTTATAAAAAGTCCCTGTAACAAATGCTGTAGTCTTGAAATTATCTGAAAGTTGCACACATTTGGAAAGAACAATATTCAGTCTCTAGAGTACTTGGGGTTTAGCTCCTGGGTTTTTTGTTTGTGTATATCAAATTATTTGGCAGTATAAGGATAACAAAGCTTGCTGAGAGTTGTGACAGAAGAAGGGAGCAGACTGAAAGCGGTTCCTTCCACCATCTGTATGCATCACAGTTCCAATTTGTACTGGTTCCTGCAACATGAAGCTCTTCACAGGTGGCACAGGAGGCATTAGGACAGTAAAATTCCCTGTCTTCATTTATTTTCATAACTTTCATTGGCATTATCATTTTGGCTGAAATTTTCCATGCTGGGTGACTGCACAGACTGATGGATTTGGGGGAGTTTTGTTTTTAATATTCAGCAATCCTGTTTAGATGTAGCTAAACAAACAACTTTGTAAACACTTGGGAGAGCTTGGGAGACGGGGAGGGAGGTCCACCTAAAAAAGTATTAGTTTGGCTGTTGCACTAATAAATTCTAGTACTTCTTAAACTTCATGGTGGAGCTTCAAATTTGATAGGGAGTCACCATTCACCACTATCTACCTTTTGAAAGACTTGAGTTCATCCACATTTGGCCAGGTTCTACAGCCATCAAAAAACCTGTCACTTGCACGTGTCCAGCAGAGATTTTCAAAGAGCTTAGTAGTTAAGTTCTCTAAAGAGTCTGTCTAGAATGAGGGTGATCCTCAAAGCTCCTACAAACCGAAAAGACAATGGACTGCATTGATACACCATTCTCATTAGGCATGCTCCAACCAATTGACACAGGATTTTCCCTAAAACTGTCACAGAGGCTACTCAGAGGATACTGGAAACCAGCCAAGAGTAGAATTTCTAGGAAGGGCATTCTGAAATGTCTCAGCTACTCCATTCATCCCCAACCTCTTTTCCCTGCTTATAAAGTCCCAAGACAGTCAACAGAGTTCACTTCAACATTTTCGTCTCACCTACAGGATGTTGGGAACAGGCAAGAACTTGCAGCAATTTTCAGAGATCAGCTTGTTTTTTCCAGGACACAATCATTATATTGGGACAAGTACAAGAGCGCTCAGTGCTGTTATTACACAGGAGCTGCCTCCATTCTGCATGTGACATTAAGCTTATTTATTAGTCACACAGTTTGTCCCTTTTTAGTACCCATGAAAAATGGAAGACATGGATGTAACTCCACTCAAATTCTGTCCTAGAGAGAAGAATTACAAAGCAGACTGAACAGGGAGGAAAATAGCCTCCATGAGAAGGCGGCTAAGCGCAAGGTAGGAATGATGGCTGTGGTTGAACTGCAGCCACTTTGTGATAGTATTCTTGAATACTATCCAACTTTATTGCTGGCTAGGAACACCCAATCTGCATGATACTCTGACAAAAAATATCCTCCTCATGAAATCTGTGTTTTTCACAGCATTGAAAATACCTGAGAAACTGTCATTTTTCCACTGGGAACTTGAAATGACAGAGACCTCATTGCTGTCAGGAGAACTGTATTCACATTTACTTAGAGTCTTCAGGCAGGCTGCTGAGGACTTTGGATCTCCACTTTCTTTATCAGATACTGCCTAAGCTACCAGCAAGACTGAGACCAAGGCTTTGCTCACCTCCTTACCCTCCCCAAAAGTGAACTGTGACTGTACTTACTACCTGGTTTTTCAGCTACTGAGCTGAAAGGCTCTTGCCAGTTTCACTTTCTGTCTGCAGAAGACAATTCAGCTGACAATAACTTTCTGGATGAGCAGTCTAGAAAACAAAGGAATGCTCTCTGGGACCTCTTAAAACATGAGACACAGAAGACAGACCAGATAGCTACAAAGGAAAAAAGCAACAAGAAAGCCGTAACATTCAAATACCAAACAGCTACGAAAAAATTTGGATAAAGTAGCAGCTGGAAAGATGCTCTGAACTGTGAAAAAGGAAATTATTTTTCACTGTTTGGTTCACAGTGTGTTCAGGGGAACTGGGTTTTCTTCCTTTGAAATTATCAGGATTATGTGAAAGAAATATGATTCCATTATCAGTTTATTCCCCTCTTGGGAAGAACTCGTAAGCCTCCCTAAAATTGACTGTTTGGGTCAAAAGTATGAGGTCATTATATTCTCTGACATAGTATTGGTATCGTGAAGAGGAATTTCAATTGCAGGATTATCTGTTTACCAATATATCTTAATACTAGGCATTATCATCGACTTTTCCTCCTGGGGCTTACCTTCTACATCAAAGTTAACAGACCTAATTGCACACCACCATATTATACATTATTTTAAGGACTGAACACAACTGAAACTGCCTCAGCTGTAGTATCAGATACTTAGACAGTCACTGGAAAAGTTATTCTATTTTATAAGAGCGTTTCTCAAATTCATTGAGTGGCACCCTGAGTTGGCAACAGTTCAGTGCCTCTAGAGCTGAGGAGTGAGAACTAGCCAAAAATCCTGTTTTAAAGTATTTATACTTATTCCCTGACTTTGGAGGAATGGAGATGCTGCCAGCCATTAGAGGCGTTCAGCTGTTCTTGGGCTACTGGAAGCACTTAAGGAGACTGTTTCTCACTATTCATTCTCAAAAAACCCCCATAGAACTGGATGATACTAATATCCAGGAGCTCACTATCTCCAGTTGGCATTGATCCCACTGCATCCTCCCTCTGCACCAGCACAACTGCTGTGCACTTGTATCAGCCTTGAACCAGCCCTGGCATTTGTTGGACCTTCCATGTAAGAGAATTCGAAGCACTAATCTAGCAGAAAACTAGCTCAAAAAAAAAGGGGCGCAGGGGGTGTTTTCTGCTGGCTTATGGAACTCAGTTTGCTCCCATAAATGTCTGACAGGCACCAAAGCTGGCGTGAGGGAAGGGCAGAACAGCAGAGCCAAGAATAAGTGAAAAGAAAAGAAGGCAGGAGCAAAGAAGTAGAATGGAAAATTATCTTTCAAATAAAACAAAGGTTGAGCTTTGCTGGATCTAGACCCTAAATCTATAGGGCTCACATGACCCTCTTCCTATAACAGCTTTTCCTAATCCAGCAGGAATGGCAGTAGTGCCCGCTTACCTCGTCCCTGCATATCTGATAACCAAATACAGTTATTTGGCATGGAAGCTTTTGTTCATATTTCTGGCATTCGCTCCAAAGACATGCCAGTATTTCAGAGTAATTTCTGAATTTCTCTTGTGACTCAGTGCACTTCAGAGAATCAGGAAGGTAACATGAATTCAGTTTGTTATCAATACGGATCATGAAATTGGTTCAATTTCCATACCTGCAGAAAAATCAGTCAAGCTAACCTATATGCCATGAAGTTACTGTGTCAAAGGAAAATTTCCCAATAAACTTTTGTAGAAAAGAACAGTATTTAGTAATGGTAAATCCAAACATTAATGAAATTATTTGCTCTCAGACACCATATGAATGTGTGAAAGCTAACAGTGATATTGAAATACAACTGCTACTCATTGCAAAGTCCTTTTCATTGTAGTTAATCAGCCATTTGCTATCAACCATTTCCCTAGTTACTGCAGGTCCAATATTATTTTCAAAATGATCCTCATACTCTTTTTCTTATTCAGACAAATTCCCCTTAGATTCCTATAATATTCAATGGTAATTTTGGACTAAAAGCAAAAGAAAAGATATGAAGCTTCAAGACTGATTTGCAAAAAGAAATGAATTCCTGGAAGTTGCTCAGGGAAACTAGGACAGCAATATCTAGGCGGTAAAAACTGACGTATAAAATGTAACTAACCATTAGACAGTAATGTACTATCAAGATTAATGGTCATTTGTTTTTTCTTCGGAGCATTTTCTCCATGACAAGGTACAGCTGTCAGGGCTTCAACAGATCTTGATTTTTTTTTTTGGCAGAAAAAACAACAATCTGCAGTTCGCTGAATATTTTCCAAGTGTAGTTCCCAGTTGCCACAGAGGCAGACATTCTGGAGAAGCTCCAGCTGAACCAAAAACCAAGCAGCTCTCGGCACTGAAAAAGTTATTTTGAGGCTGTCACACACTCCAGTAGGATCCAACAATGAATTACAAAAATACTGCTTCAAAGGTTTCACAAATCCTTCTTTGGAGTTGGTCTGAAGCCTCCAAAATACACAAGCGTTGCAATATGGGCATACAATAACTTCAGAGCTATGTATGTCTGAGGTCTGCCGTCATCTGCATCACACTAACTGTGGAGCAGTATCAGATGAAGCCAGAAAGTCAGGCTATCTTGTAGCAGTCAAGAACAGAAAAGCTTTGAACATTCCTGTACTTTGCAAAGAGCTCACTGAATAATTCTCACAGAACAGCTTGTTCAGTGATACCGATCCAGTGGGTGCTCAGGACAAACTGCCAGCAGGCTAGCATTTGTTTGAATTTAATACTCAGATTTGATTCATATCTAATAAAATATTGACCTTGTTGTTTAACTGAAATAGTGAAAATCCAAGCTGTGTTTAGCTGCAGTTGGTCAGCTGTGCTGCAGGATGTTTGCATACTCTCCCGACTGGATGAGTTTACAGGCATATCGAACGACTGTTGTGCAACTGAAAGTAAAATGCGGCTCTTTCCCACAGCTCAGGAAACCTTGGGGTTTGTATTCTGTGAACGTTTGGGATTGTCAGACTATCTGGAGAGCAAGGAGAGGTGAAAAGAAGGAGAAAGCTTGTTCGAAACAAATTCATTTAACAGTTCAAAACACTTCACACTGTTTACCCCAGCCTTAATTATAATTGACTCCAAAGGACACATTTTGCACATAAGCATGCTGGAGATATTTAATCTCTTTCAACATGCATGGGCATAAAGCTCTCATCATGGGATATCTAGCGAGAGAGAGCAGTTGCTAAAAGAAAAACTAGAATATATACAAAATGCTGGAAAAAACTCATTCCCTCCTCCTCCTAAAAATAAATTCAAGAGAAACACATACTCTCTCATTACCATATTTCAGTCTCATTTAAGGGCCTATAAAATCTCACATATATGCAATACTAATAGCTAACACTAATAAGTAATACTGCAATAGCTAATAGCTAATGTTATTTTCAATGTGAACAGTCATACTGCACTTTTGAAAATTTCACCCAGATATTCTAAATATTGCTTTGAAGTCAGATATTCACTTTTATTTTTAAAGAAAGTTTTTAAATATGGTCTTGTTCCCATACATTCACACTCTGATATGAATTCACAAATTCCTTCTACAAACAACATATACTTTTTACAGCTCTTACACTAGACTTTATAAAAATGGCACCCCAAAATTGCTAGTCAGGACAAATAAGGAAATATTGTCTCTTGTTCATAAAAGCAGGATAGGACATTCTATTTTTAGGTAGGACTCAAATGTATCATTTGGGAATTTATAAATTTTTGCACGTCATTTTCCCACCTGTAAATGAGGGATGCTATTTTCAGTTTTACAAAAGACTAAATACAGATAACTCTTTCAAGCTTTGGCTTTCTAAACTAGAAAGAACTTATAAAGCCAAAGTATTAGTGCTGTGCATTAGTATTTCTGCTGATCGGGCACCTAAGACTAATGTCAAGTTATACATTATATCAAGATTAAAATCTGTAAGGAAAAAAGGTGGAATAACTCACTTGGGCTCATGGTCATTAATCTTTCATTTCTTGAGCAAATCTTTTGCAAAATACACTTAAGTCAATTATGGTTCCAGACAGAAAAAAGAACAAATATAGAAAGTTATCATCAATCAAGAAGATCTGAAACACCTAGATTCTACAACAGAAAGCAAGAGCTAGATCATAAGTAGTTAATCCGTGGTTCTAAAATAGTTGTGTATTTAATATTAGCTTTAAAATAACACTAGCGAAGTCAGTTGCTCAATAGGAGTATTTGTAAATATTAACATCATAATATTAAAATATTATGATGAATGTTGACTTTGAAAAATCTTCTATTTCCTGAGAATCCTCTTGATTATTTTACGTCTAAGAATCTACTTGGAGGTTTCATCAGACGGTAGAAAATTGTCTTTTCCACCGAGTTCCATTCATTGGTTTATTTAGGGGTGAAATTATTTGTTTGTCCTTGGGGAGAGCCACAAGGTGCCTTTGGAGCACCATCGGAAATTCTGAGAACAAGGTGCTTTATAGCACCTAGGGTAGCAAATCATATGGAAAGAAAATACCCAGTGAAACAGGCAGTTCTCTCTACTCAGCCTTTTTTTTCTTTTTTTTTTTTTTTTTTGACTTAGTCGCCATCACAGAAACATGGTGGGGTGACTCTCATGACTGGAGTGCTGCAATGGATGGCTATAGACTCTTCAGAAGGGACAGGCGAGGAAGGAGAGGCGGTGGGGTGGCCCTGTATGTTAGGGAGTGTTTCGATTGTATAGAGCTCAACGATTGTGATGATGATATGGTTGAGTGTTCATGGGTAAGGATGAGGGGGAAGGCCAACGAGGCAGATATCCTGCTGGGAGTCTGTAATAGACCACCCAACCAGGATGAAGGGGCGGATGAAACGTTCTACAAGTGGCTGGCAGAAGTCTCTCAGTCGGTAGCCCTTGTTCTCGTGGGGGACTTCAACTTCCCGGATGTCTGCTGGAAATACAACACGGCAGAGAGGAAGCAATCTAGGAGGTTCCTGGAGTGTGTGGAAGACAACTTCCTGACACAGCTGGTAAGGGAGCCTACCAGGGGAGGTGCCTCGCTCGACCTGCTGTTTACAAACAGAGAAGGACTGGTGGGAGAAGTGGTGGTCGGAGGCCGTCTTGGGCTTAGCGACCATGAAATGATAGAATTCTCGCTTCTTGGTGAAGTAAGGAGGGGGGGCAGCAAAACCGCAACCATGGACTTCCGGAGGGCGGACTTTGGCCTGTTCAGGACGCTGGTTGAGAGAGTCCCTTGGGAGATAGTCCTGAAGGGCAAAGGCGTCCAGGAAGGCTGGACAATCTTCAAGAAGGAAGTCTTAAAGGCGCAGGAGCAGGCTGTCCCTGTACGCCGTAAGAAGGGAAGACGACCGGCCTGGCTGAACGGGGAGCTCTTGCTGGGACTCAGGAAAAAAAGGAGAGTTTACCGCTTGTGGAAGAAGGGGCAGGCGACTCAAGAAGAGTGCAGGGATCTCGTTAGGTCGTGCAGAGAGGAAATGAGAAAGGCAAAAGCCCAGCTAGAATGCAATCTGGCCGCTGTCGTTCAAGACAACAAAAAAAGTTTTTACAAATATATTAATGACAAGAAGAGAGCCAAGGAGAATCTCCATCCTTTATTGGATGCAGGAGAGAACATTGTCACCGAGGATGAGGAAAAGGCTGAGGTACTCAATGCCTTCTTTGCCTCAGTCTTTAACAGGCAGACCAGTTATCCTCAGGGTACTCAGTCCCCCTGAGCTGGAAGACAGGGACGGCGAGCAGGATGAACCCCCCGTAATCCAGGAGGAAGCAGTCAATGACCTGCTACGCCACCTGGACGCTCACAAGTCTATGGGGCCGGATGGGATCCACCCAAGGGTGCTGAGGGAGCTGGCAGAGGAGCTCGCCAAGCCGCTCTCCATCATTTATCAGCAGTCTTGGTTAATGGGGGAGGTCCCGGACGACTGGAGGCTTGCCAGTGTGACGCCCATCTACAAGAAGGGCCGGAAGGAGGATCCGGGGAACTACAGGCCTGTCAGCCTGACCTCGGTGCCGGGGAAGATTATGGAGCGGTTCATCTTGAGGGCACTCACAAGGCATGAGCGGGACAGCCAGGGGATCCGGCCCAGCCAGCACGGGTTCGTGAAAGGCAGGTCCTGCTTGACCAACCTGATCTCCTTCTATGACCAGGTGACCCGCCTAGTGGATGAGGGAAAGGCTGTGGATGTGGTCTACCTGGAATTCAGCAAGGCCTTTGACACCGTCTCCCACAGCATTCTCCTAGAGAAGCTGGCGGCTCACGGCTTAGACAGGTGGACTCTGCGCTGGGTCAAAAACTGGCTGGACGGCCGGGCCCAGAGAGTTGTGGTGAATGGAGTTCAATCCAGTTGGCAGCCGGTCACGAGCGGTGTTCCCCAGGGCTCAGTTTTGGGGCCAGTCTTGTTCAATATCTTTATCAATGATCTGGATGAGGGGATCGAGTGTTCCCTCAGGAAGTTTGCAGACGACACCAAGCTGGGTGGGAGTGTTGATCTGCTCGAGGGTAGGAAGGCTCTACAGAGGGATCTGGACAGGCTGCATCGATGGGCCCAGGCCAACTGTATGAGGTTCAACAAGGCCAAGTGCCGGGTCCTGCACTTGGGCCACAACAACCCCATGCAGCGCTACAGGCTTGGGGAAGAGTGGCTGGAAAGCTGCCTGTCGGAAAAGGACCTGGGGGTGTTGGTCGACAGCCGGCTGAACATGAGCCGGCAGTGTGCCCAGGCGGCCAAGAAGGCCAATGGCATCCTGGCCTGTATCAGAAATAGTGTGGCCAGCAGGAGGAGGGAAGTGATCGTGCCCCTGGACTCGGCACTGGTGAGGCCGCACCTCGAATACTGTGTTCAGTTTTGGGCCCCTCACTACAAGAAGGACGTTGAGGTGCTGGAGCGTGTCCAGAGAAGGGCAACGAGGCTGGTGAGGGGTCTGGAGAACAAGTCTGATGAGGAGCGGCTGAGGGAACTGGGACTGTTTAGCCTGGAGAAAAGGAGGCTGAGGGGAGACCTCATCGCTCTCTACAACTCCCTGACAGGAGGTTGTAGCGAGGTGGGTGTCGGTCTCTTCTCCCAAGTAACTAGCGATAGGATGAGAGGAAATGGCCTCAAGTTGTGCCAGGGGAGGTTTAGATTGGACGTGAGGAAAAATGTCTTTACTGAAAGAGTGGTTAAACATTGGACCAGGCTGCCCAGGGAAGTGGTGGAGTCCCCATCCCTGGAGGTATTTAAAAGACGTGTAGATGAGGCGCTTAGGGACATGGTTTAGTGGGCATGGTGGTGTTGGGTCGACGGTTGGACTCGATGATCTTAGAGGTCTTTTCCAACCTTAATGATTCTATGATTCTATGATTTTCATACTTGAATGCTGGCAGTAATTGCCGACCAGTGTACTGAGAGTTATTGCAGTCCTGCCTGATGGCTCAGCAGCAATATACTCCTGATAATCCTAATAAAATAGAACAGGTGAAATTTTCTCTCTTCTTGTGGGGAAAGGAAGTGATATTTATTCTAAATCCAGCCTCTTCAATAACAGGATTTTAAAATGTCTTCACTAATTAGTTCTGGCTGCTTGAAGGATTGTTGCTTCTTTTTTTTTTCTTCTGTTAATTATTATAATTTTCTAACCTTATCTAGCTCTGCTATTGTTTCCTAAACTTTAAAAGCACAGCTGTCACAGAGAAAACTTTGATGCTTTGCAGCCTTTTGTATTTTTGTTTAGTTTCTGCTCTTTAGAAAGGACTTACATTAATGTCAGAAGCATTTAATGTCTGTTTACTAGTTAGTGTTCAGGTAATGAAGCAAAGCACAACTTCTGAAAGAGAGTTTGATCAGGAGTTACTTCAGAAATGTATTGTCCAACACAAAAATATTTACATTAGAACTACTTTCATTTTAAATAGAATATTTTATGTTTCTGAGGAAAAAAAAAAAATAGAAAACACTCAAGTTTTAGAATTATAATATGTTGTTTCCAACCTGTATTTTGGAGGATTGGACAAAATGCCAAAAGCTTACAAAAAAACCCAAACATTTCCTAATTTGGTTTCAAAAAGAAAAAAGTGTCCATTCTCCACTGAATTACTTTTTGAGTAAAACATGTTCAACTAGTTCTAGCAAGCCTAACATCAAGCATAAAATGTAACTGGATATTACAGGAATGGAAACAGGCAGAAAAATTATTTGTGATTTGAGTAAAAGAGCTTAACCTTTCAGTTATTCAAGAAGGACGAAAATAAGACTGGAGGTGATTGGGCAGCTCTGCATGTTATAGAAATGTATGACAATTAATAGGGAGGCATGAAGCTGCCTAGAGAGAATATAGGTATTTAGGTGTATTGACACTAAACTTGCCTTTCGTAATTACCTCTACTCACCCTAAAGAAGTAGACACTGGAATTCCCTGGGCCTGTGGACCATAGGTTGAAAACTAACCCTGTAGTGAAAAAACACAATCTCTTTAGGACAAAAGTTGAGAAGGCCTAGAAAAGAGAGCTTTGAAGTACTGTTACAGAATCACTAAGCTTGGGGTAGAATATGAAGAGAAATCTGTGTAAGATTATGAGAAATAAAGAGTAGTGATTGAGTGAACTTGGGAGACTAATCTCCCAAACTTGGACGCAATATAAATGCCATCACTAAGAGCTGAAGGCTTAGGTAGTCTTGAACTTGCTATAAGACAGATTTCTTTAATAAATACCCAGTGAACCAATGAAAATGAATGCTGCTTTGGACATAGGTTTAGCAAGAAACAAGGTCTTACAGAATAGCTTTTCATAGAAAATAATCTTGGATTGAGTGATCATGAGCTGAATCAGTCTTTATCAAACTGCAAGACAGAAAACAGGTCTGCCTATGGCTAATGTTTGGGATTTTAGAAAGGAACAAAGAAACGATACAGAGTGAATTCAGGAATGCGGAGCTTTTCAAACATAGAAACTAAGGAATTACTTTAAATCAAAGGGCAGACATTATTTAGAGTTCACATTGCAAGCAAGAAAAAAAAGCTAATAGAAAAAGCTTATGGGCTTCCTTCAGCGAATCAGCAGCTTTTGTACACATGCAAATCTACCAAGAACAAAGAGAGAACACTGTTCCTCAGAAGTCAGAGGATGTAGAAAGAAGGAAAATGGCTGAGATTTCTTGAGATAGACTTTATATTTACCATTGAAACAATCAGCAAAAATTATTTACAAACAATAAAGAAGCATGGGGAACAAAAAAAGTTACAGTGCTGTAAATATAGAATTATGATTTAATAGAGATTTGATTTAATAGAGATTAACATTAATCTAGGTCTGATCCACATATTAAATGCATATTTTGCCTCCATTTTCTAGAAAGTTAATGATGAGGACATTAGTGGAGCAAGGAGTAAAAATGAAGGTAGAGCATCAGAAATTATGACACCCAAGAGAGAAATAAATGTTAACATTCTTAATACCTCATAAAGCAAAAATAAGATGGGATGGATAATCTCCATGTTGGAATATAGATATATGAAACTGTCAAGTGAAATTGCAAGTCCAACTGCTAGGATTTTTGGAGGCAGTATCTTATGACTGGAGAACAGTAAACTTACATTCAAAAGAATGGAAACAAAGACCAATTCTGGAACCATTAGACTTATTAAACTGACTTAATGAAAAAAAAAAAAACTAGAATAGTGTTTGAAGGAAGAATTAAGGGCAGAGAGATAAATGGAAAGCAGTATAAATTATAATGTGGCTTTATCAACAGTAGATCATCTCAAACCAATCTACTATCTCTTTTCAAAAGTTATCTGCTTTATTAGACAGAAGGATATTATTTATCAGAGGTTTAAATAAGGCATTTGATGCAATATCCCTGCAGAAAAGGTTTGCTAAAGGTGGAGAAGACAGATGCTAACACAAGGTTTCTAAAGCAGCTAAGGATATGGCTAGAGGGATCAACAATAGCTTATACCGACTGGTAGCCACGGAATGAGGAGAGTTTACTCGGTGTCTTATCAGTCCTGTTTCACAATTTATTTAAAGATCTTAGGAAAAATATAGATGAAATCAGCAGACAATGTAAAGTTGTGCAGTATTGTCATTATTACAAAGACCAGATCATCTTATAAAAGCATTAAATTACTGTATTGATTTGACCGATAGAATGAGATATAATTCAATGGTAGAAAGAGCAGATTCATGCACTCAGGGACATCTGTTAAGAACTCCTGGCTCATTAATTATGGGTGATCATATAGGTTGAAAAGTGCAAAAAAAAAAAGTAGGTATATTGGAAGATGTAGTCTACTGGAAGTAGTCTATTGGAAGATGGCTATGAACAGTGATTGCTGAAGTTATGAAAGGGCTAATGAATTCACAAATGCATGAGGAAAGACATTTGTTGTGAGAGAAACCACAAGGCCTAATTAGGAATATTGTGTACAGTTCTGGTCAACCAGTTTCAGTGAAGATTAACTTTAATTGGAATAACTGCTAAGAAAGATGATTAGAATGATTAGAGAGAACTAAATAGAGCAATATTATCAGCCCAAGTTCAAATAATAATAAATCAGCTACAAATACATCTTTACAACAAGTTCAGGAAAAGGCTTCCAGATAGAGTAATGAAAGCAGCAAGAGAATTCTATTATTTCAAGATGAAGACTAATAAGTTCATATATAAAATTGTATAATTAGATAAAAGAGTTCCTTGTGATAAGAATTCTTATTCCTCTTATAAGCTTTCCTAGATGGCTACATATACTTAAGAAGTCACATACGCACGTGGGACTTATCCAGACCACATACCGAAGAGCACTGGTAATCATCACCAGAGTCAGAAGGAATTATTTCCTTATGGTGGGTCTGCAGCAGTCACTGTTTTGAGTTTTTTGGGTTGTTTTTTCATGTTCACCACTGCAGTGTGCAGCATAGACTAAACAGAGATTGGAGTTTCATTTAACTAATACAATGTTAGTGCAGGGGATGGGACACCGGGGAGCATTTGCAATGTCTTTCTGAGACTCATTACATTTGTGCCTTCGCCCTTGTACTACAAACCTTAGTGTTACATGGTAATGGGAAACATTTTATTATAAGTGGCATACAATAGCATGTTACCAGATATTTTCAAATCCCACTGAACTAGCTGTCTGCATGCTTGCACACAGCTGTTTGAGATTGGATTTAACACTAAATGTTGCCTTCCCACATAATGGTGGAGTGTGAGAGAGACCTAACATCCAACTCACCGACATCAGACAGATGCTCAAAAGCAACGAGTGTCCAGATCACATCTGATTTCAAATCTGGATACAAGCTGAAGTAATTCATATATACTCCACATCAAATTAGGGCAAAAGAAGGGAACTGGCAGAGGACAAAACTATCTGGAATTTGAGGAAAAAATGAGGACCACTTTTGATATTTGCACTAACTGAAAATTCTCTATCAACAAATGGGTTAAAAGCTGCCTCAATTCCTATTATTGCCTTTAGGAAAGGCAACAGAGGAAAAAAGGTACTGAATGATATAAAATGGATCTTTTGCCATTTTAAGTTGCCATTTGTGGAGTTTGCACAGTTTATTGTTATTTCTAATGCCCCTCCCTCACATTTCTCATCGTATTTAAAAAGTATAGTACCTAAGGAAACAGTTCTCATTTCATTTGTTTGCCTGACATGTAAGCAAACATTTTACTTGTTCTTAAATGTCAATTGAGAATATTATTTTCAGAGCTGCATTTGGGGGGATGTTTTGCTCCTGTTCCACACAGCTACAGCTCCTGGGTTTTTTTCCCAGCAGCACCCAAATCCCAGTAAGTGCTTCTCTTGCCTTGCTTTTGTATCATCTGGAATTCACTAGCACCATGAACATATCTCTCACCAAATGAGAATAAAAACTAAGAAATATTTATTGCCACATACAACACCCACCACTGTGTGAAGACACACTGACCTTGTTGGAAGATCCAGGGTGATTAGGATTTGTTTAGTTATGAGGAATAATTGTCTAGACATGGGGTCAGCATGGGTGGAACCAGCTTGGTTCTGCTCAAATATTCAGCTGCTGTGGCGTGCCTCTACCCTCAGGCCTTTACACCTCCTGGTATTGAGATATGTGGAATTCTGCAATTTGCTTAGGTTCAATCAGTCTCCAGCTTGTTGCTTCCAGATACTCTCGATACTACTTACAGGCCCACTTGGCTCTGGACAGGGCAAAGGATTGTGCCCTGGGGTCTAAAGCAGCAGCCAATTAAAGTAACTCACACCTAAAAAGTCAAAAGCCAAATACAAGAATACTTTACATGTATCTTATATCTCTTTACCTGGTTCTCTTTATTCATAACATAGAATGAGCTGAGTATTTCTTAGAATCACATGAAATACCCTCCACAACTTCCAGTAGGATTGCCTTGCTGTAAGAGTAATTCTTGGCCACAGCCTTCCATCGTTACAACAGTCCTCCTTTTCTGAGGATATTCCCAAAGCCTACCTCCTGGCATGCATACCGCTCCCTGCAGGCAGTCTGACTTTATCTTAGCTTCATGCTGTTTCCAAATGCCATCTGCCCTTGTGACACCACCATTTTACTGGCTTAGTTTGAAGCATCATAGATAACTTTCACTTAACTTTTTGCTTGTAGGCAAGCAGAAATACAAATCTAAATAGAGAAAAATGAGTTACACAAAAATGTTTGCGAAACCCAACATAGACATTGTCCCAGTTGTTCACACCTTGAATTATATCAGTACTCACCAAATGTTGCTCTTCATGTAGCAGATGTAATAGCTGTTATTTCCCTCACAGTAGAAATGCTCATGAGAGTGACAGTACCTCTGATCCGCAACAGCGAAGTTATCATGTTGATCTTAAGTCAAGGGCTCTAGAGCTCTCTGTCCATAAAGCAGAAGGGAACCTGTGCTCACCTTACGCTTTGAAATTCCTGCCTATAGACTTTAGGAATTAGCCTAGACAACTTTGAATGGAGGAGAGTTTCAGACCATCTTTGAAAAATCTGCTTTCTGACTTTCCTTTTTTAGGTTCTGAGCATGGAACACCCCTATACTTTGCTATTAGACTCCTCTTTGGAGTTAAGTGATTGCTGAAATGTGTTGGATTATTATTATACATGTGAAAGTACCCTTAAACAAATAATTTGAGCATTTCAGCAGATTAATAACTCATTCTTATTTGTGAAAAGTTCTATAGGTCACCATCAGCTTCTCAGCTCCCATTTCAGTAGTATCAGTGTAAGCCGCGTTAGACTACTCACAGCATGAGATAGAGATGACTAATGAAATATGGCATTGACGTTACATAAACTTTTCCTTATTCTAGACAAAGTTTGTTGCCCATTACCCACTAAAATAAAAAACAAAGCAAAATAAGACCACCACCAAGGATGGTGACAAAATTATTAGAAGTATTAAAAAATTCATTCCATAGTTATCAATGCTGAAGTTCACTGTTGTCTAACAGCACAAAATATGGTCATTATTGTCAGAAAAAAGACAGCAGTCTAGATACATTTTTAGAAAACTAAATTAAGATGTTTAGGAATTTCTCTAGCCTGAGGGGTGGGGAAACAAACCTGTGTTTCAGTTTGTCATCTATGTGAACGGTGACAAATATGAAGCCTTCTACAGTGATTTACACCTTTAATTTAGTTATGGGAAGAAGCTCTGGAAATATTCTTTATGCTACAGTCTGTCTACACACTAGCTCAGTGTGCAGAGGCAGAGAAATTCAAATAAAGGCCATCCTGTCAAAAGTGATTTTGCCCTTTTTTGGGCAGATTTCATAGTCAACATTCTTCATGCTCTCCTGCCAACTCACAACCCTCTCTAACCCCTTTCCTGTTCAGTTCCTCAGACCAACAGTAGTGTATGTATGTCCTCCATCTTCTGCTTCCCAGCCCCTCAGTGATGCCTCGGCAATCACTGACCTCACTGCACGACAAAGCCAAGAGATGCCAGCACAGGGCATGATCCATTCGGTAGTGTTACCTTCCTTCCCCGCAGAGCAAAGTGCAGAATGCCACTGTGCTGCTGCCGCCTCTCTGCGTCTAGGTAATGCCACAGTCCCACTGTAATAACAAAGCTGGGGAGAGGCTGTGCTATTTCAGCCTTCAGACCAGAGGCTAGACTGCAGCGAGGCCCTCTCTTCCCTAGACCCAAAGCGCTGCTTCTCAGTAAAGAGAAGGTGCGGAAATGCCCGTGAGGCAGCGCTGCTTCCCTCCCAGTCTCCTTCACATTCCATGCTTCACCACTTTGGGAACATCCTGGTGAAGCAGACCCCCTTGCACAACACATCATTTTCTTTGCTTGATATTTTGTTTCAGCTGGCTCAAGAGTATTTCTTTGAACTCAGTGAAAAATACGTAACAACCAATTGGAAATTTCTTCATCACATCACTTAACCTTCAGACTTTTTCTAAAGGTTCTGCCTGTCACTTATTCTGCTATAACTCTAGGAGTGCTTCTTTTCCCCCCTTCTCCTATTTTCCACCCCTCTGTC
The DNA here is from genome assembly GCF_965638725.1 of Aptenodytes patagonicus. Classification (NCBI taxonomy): domain Eukaryota; kingdom Metazoa; phylum Chordata; class Aves; order Sphenisciformes; family Spheniscidae; genus Aptenodytes; species Aptenodytes patagonicus. Next base: position 47,508,022 of record NC_134952.1, read on the forward strand.
TCATACAGACAACTGTAGTCAAACAAACCCTTCAACTCAAATGTTTGAAGGACTAAGTTGCCTTGAGTAGACATTGCTAAGATTTGGAGACTACATCTTCAAATAAAGGACTTCCTTTTATTCTGTTTTTCACAATAAAGAACTGTCGTTACATCCACCAGTTTTAACTGGCTTAATCTCACCTATAGCATATACCTACCCTGTCATTTATAACTCAAGTATTCTGGCATACTTACTTCTCTTTTCTCTCAAAAAAAAAAAAAAAAAGGCAAAATAAGTCAGTTCATTCCACATAAAGTATAACAGTGGCTATTTTCCAGGTGCTCACCTATCATTTTGCTTTAACTCATTGGAGTCCTTTAACTTCATGCTTTACATGGAGGAAACTTTGCGGCAGTAAGAATATGATTGTCTTCCTTTTCTGCCAGAAAAGGCTTCCTTCTTTTGTTTTCCGTGTAACTTCTCCTAACCACCCAGATAATAATTTAGACTTTCTTTCTGATGGAGTTCCTAATCAGAGAGGATGTTTTGCTGCAAAGGAACACTAACACTATGTCTATGCATTTTCATAGTATAAAATTTTTTAGTTTTGTCACACAGTCCCTGTACTGACATACACTTTATACTCAGCTGTGCAGGGTACAGTCTGATCTAAACACAGAGGTTAAAGTCTAATATAGTAAAGAAAGTACATGTCAAATAAAAGGTTCAAGCACTTCCAAACTGAATGCTGAAATGCTCATTTATTGAGTAAAGATTTTTAACTAGTAATGTCTACATTTGCCAAGTGTTTAACTAAACATTATTGTGGATCTTTGTCAGAATGCTGCTCATCAGTCAGTAATAATCACTACAAGAAAACAGGATAACTTGTGATGGGAGTAACAAAGAAAAAGAAAGCAATTTTTTCTTAGAGGAATTGAATAGGTAATTTATTTGTTGAAGGTGATGCATGCCATCCTGCTTACCTCTGATTAAAAAATAGTCCAGAACTCCACCCATACTCTAGGGGCAGAGCCATGAAAAATAGTGAGTCATAAGACCTTTAGAATCTCTCAGTTACAATTTCAAATTGTCTCCTTACAATAAAAACACTTCTTTCAGTAAAAGCCTAGCAAGCATGTTTATATTGTATTGGATGCAAGTACTTTCTTCAGCTCTCTTTCAAATAAGATGAAAGAAAGAGGAATTTGTTAGATGTCAAGCCTTTGCAGTAAAAGGAACACAAGTACTCTAAGTCCCCACTAGAAATTAAATAAAAAATGTTAGTAGTTCAGTGAGAAAAATCCTGCAAAAACTGAAACTTTTTCTTCATTCTTAGAATTTGTTACAGAAAAAAGTCACTTTTAACAGAAAGTTCAACACAGTAAGGATTTAACACAGCGTTGTGAAAAGAAGCAACACACTTTACTCCAAAAGCTTAGTGGACATCATCAGTGACCTTGGTATTCCATAAGAAATTCAGATAAATCAATTCCGGATAAAAGAAAACAAAGCATATGGCAAAATTACCCTAACATTTCTGTGTATGGAAAGCATGAAAACCCCTTAACAATTAATCATGGGTTTTTTTTCCTTTACAGGTAAGAACATGATACCTGATGAGTAGGACATCTAAGTGCTAGAAATTAAATAGCAATCTATTTACTGAGAGATAATTATATTGGGTGCTCTATAGACTGCAGAATAACTGACAATGAAGTGGGAAAAGACATCCCAGAGAACATGAACTTCCCTTACAGTAGATTCCTAAGTGTACTACCTAATACACTCTTAAATATTAATCTGGTTCAGGTATTTCCACCAACTACTCATTCTTGTCAAATAGGTCCAGACAAAATTCTGAAGCGCACCAGACCACTTTTTATTTTTGTTCTAGGGACCCTCTAGGCATCCAGTTTCTCCCAGATTTGTAAGCAACAAATATATTTGTAAACTACAGTATTGTTGTTGTTCTTAATTATTCATACAGCAACTTCTCAACTATGCTGGAAAGCTCAAATACTACATTTGGAAATCTAATTTTCTAAATCTGTCTGCCTTTCATTTCCAGCTGCTCTTTGCAGACACTTAAATCTGTCCTTTTTTTCTCTCTCTCCCTCTCTCAGCATCCCATCAAGGTACCTATCAGCAAAAGATTATTTTCCCACACCTCATACAGATCAGATCCTGACTTTGTCCCTTTGGTTCCTCCAGCATGTTCACACTCCGTCTATAATAGTTTATGTGATCTTGAAAGATTTCCAGTTCTAAGCATAACTGGAAGTAGTAGAGCTCCTTTTAAAATTACATGAACGTTACTCAGTAATCGCGTACCAGTCATCTTTCTTCCAAAGCTCTAATCAGAAAGCAATGCATAAGAGGCCAGCATTTGATGTTCTTTATTGACCTGATCAAACATTTAAGAAAAGTGTGTACTCCTCCTGAAGTCAAGAGGGCATCAGCTCAAATTAACTATGTGCTTAAGGACTCTGATTCACCAGACTTTCCAGTACTTCATTTGTAAGCCAAATTGCAGCGTACCTTTGCTCTGATGTCAGTCTACTAGCATTAGAAAAATCAGGGTGGAAATCTTGAAGTGATTAAATGTCAGCGTAATGAATTTCGCATAACGAAAGGCAAAAATGCCAAGGAATCTAAGTTTTAATAAGTAAGTGCTCCATAACAGGAGTGAAGAAGGCTGATGACAAAATTTATGCTGCAACCAATTAATTAAAATATGTGATAGTAATGTGAAAAAGAAAACTCTACCGGAACAGCTTGGGTAGGCAAACACTTTTGATTCTATGATCTGTACAAGCAGAAAGTACAAAGGAAACCAGGACTGATGTATTTCTTGTGGTAAATGGCATTTGAACCCTGTGGGCAGCTGAAAGGTCAAAGCGTACAGGTCTCTGCATGTGTCTTGCTCATGTATTTTCCCCATCTAAAGTATGAATTGTTTCATCTGGACCTTTGTCTTGACCTACTGTTCAATAGGAATGAACAGTGATGTGCATATGCATATTGAATGCTTAGAATAAATCATATGAATTTTTCTGCTGCTAACTCACTTCGTTATGAGGCAGGCTCTTAGCTACAGTCAATGACAGAAAAAAAGTAAGTTACCAGCACTTTTCAACAGTCTCTGTCGTCTGTGCCACTACCCAAATATAGTTACTACCTCAGTAGTTTCGCTAGTCTAGGTTTTATCAGAGCTAGCAGAGAGTTAACAACAGAAGAACAAAAGTGTCTTAATAAAAGCTTTTTTTTCCTTTGGTCTTTCATTCTCCTTAATTCACTGTCCTATTCATCCAGTTTGGGCAGTGTCATAAATTTTATACATAAGCATGGCATGCCCAGAAAAATTGTAGAACGCTGTTCTTTATCTGCTATATAATTTTTCCATTATCTTGTACTTTCACAATGATAAAAGCATTATATATGAGAATGTCACACCTCATGCAAATTCAGGGATAAATTTTACCACTAACTTTCTCAGTGTGAGATCTTCCCAACCACAAAGCCAATCTTCTTTTCATAGAAGTTTTACATCACTATAATTTAACTGAGTACATACTGCAGTTACTCCTTTTTACATTTTGAGTGAGAGTTAAAGTGAGAGAATCAGCCGCTGCTCATACCCAAATATGAATAAATCCAAACTAGAACAAAAGCAGCACTTCAATAAATTAAATCACTACAGCCCTTGACCACTTCTCTGCTCAAACATAGATGAAAAAGTTCTAAAAGGATTTGCATCTTTCTTTCCTATGTTTTTTTTGTTTTTAATCTCTGTTCTATTTAAGTCCTTTTACGAAGTCACTAGAAGGGCCAGTTTTTATAAGGCTTTTGCACCATTTTTACTGACAAAGTTGTGGAGATAATATATTAGGATAGATTGAGTGGAATAAAAGTTCCAAGTTCTTAAGTGTTTATTTGCTATGTGACTGATTCTGCTCAATATTTCATGAAAATGAAAAAGGGAATGACTAATAACACTATCAACTGCTCACAGTGTATTAAGGATATACCTCAGTAACTGCTCCTTTAACTGTTCTAACTGTTTCCCCTCCCTTTATTCAGCTAGGAGTATGATTATCTGACAGTTGGTTAATATCTTCCACAAAATAGACACCTCTGTGACTGAAGGCAGGCAAAGGAACAAGACACGGAACAACATGCAGAAATCTTAGAGTGAAAACTCTCTACTCCTGCTGATCTGCTTGCATGCTCTAAGAACAGTTTCCCATCATTACAAGAGTAATTGATACTGTTATATTGCAAATCATGCCTGACATCACTACCTTTTTTATTATTATAAATTCTCTGTTGATCTCTGTGTAGCTGTGAATATTTATATATACTTTTTTTTTTTTTTTTTTTTTTTTTTTTATGCAGGCCTGTTTTGGAGAAGTCCAGACATTTGGCAATGATAGTTGCACCTAGAGACCACGGATCCCCAGGATGGCAGACATACACTTGCCTGAATTATGGCTGATCTCCAGAGTATCACTGGCAGCATTGCAACAAATTAAGCTCTCCTAGTCCCCATCCTTGGTTTCCTTTTTCATAAAAGCCATCTGGTAAATACCTTATAACCTAATTGAGATTTCCAACTGTTGTAAATATTTCACTGTAGTAACACAGATCACAATTCATTAGAATCATACCATTAGTTACAGTATTTAAGACTAGAGAACCTCATTTTTCATTTTAAAAACTGAGCAACACTCAACCTCGAAACACCTGAAGTACAGCAGTCACATCCAAAATAATCAGATTGAAACCAAAGTTCCTACCAGCTGCTTTATGGCTTTGGAATTTCTGTATTTCGCCTGTGAGTATAAAGCCATTAGGTACATCATCTTCTACAGGTCTTATATTAAGAAAATACCTCAACAATTTAGATTGCAAATGCCTCCCTTTATAATTCCTTCCCCCTTTTTTTAATCAAACCAACAAACAAGGAAGCAAAAGACCCACTACAATTTACTGGGTTGACATAATCTATGTTGAAAAACTAGGAAGAACAGGAGTGATAAACCACCACCAACTGAGGTGCATCCTTTTTACTTCAAAGATTTTAGTACTTGGCTCAAACATAATATTTTCCTCAGGCATTCTGGAAAAGATTTAACAAAGGAAAAATTATCCCTAAATTTCAGATAGTGAGCTAAAATCACACAGGATACAGGTACAGTGATTAGTCCAAAAGTACACAGCAGGTTAGTGAAGGCAGCTTTGTTAAAGGGAAGTATTAAGTAAAACAGGTATGTACAGAATTGCATTTGCACTTTGGGTCACCTTTCTTCACAGAAATTAAAACTAGGCAGCAAAACCATGGGTAGTTACTGCTAATCATTCACAAATTTCCAATAAATACAGTCTACAACTTGTAACGAGTTGTTGAAGCAGAAAAATAGTGTTTCCCAGCTCTGCCTCCTTGCTTTCTTGCTAACCAACTCCTGTGTTAGGGGACTGCTGACTGAGTACAAAAGGTCAATGATTTTGCAGTCAGCAGTGACTGAGGTGAGAAGCTGGAGTGAAGAAGGGAAGTTTTTTAGACATCCGTTGTTAATCATCATAAAGTGTTATCTTTGCTCCTTTTTTCATAGCCAGGCTGATATGTTTGAGAGAAAAAGGACAGGTTTTCATGCACACAGTCATTAGACAAGGGGTAGTCTATGATTTTTACCATTTGAGTATCGGTGCTTTGACATGTGGGAAACTGTAAAATGGCAGAGATCTGGTTCAGAAATAGGCACTGTGCAAGGGTAAAGCACTGCCGCAGGAAAACAAAATTCACAGAAAAAACAACCTGACGCAACCCAGGAGCACACCCAGAACAAGCTTAAACAAGTTGATGTTTAAGCACATTGGCAAAAGCTTCTGTTTTAAAATTGATGTCCCCTTGACCTGGAGCATCGGCATCTTCAAAATGTAGTCAGCATGACTCCAGGTTTGAGATTTTAACAGTTTGAATACAATTTGGATAAGAGTTTAATCTGCTGTAGATACAATGTACATTACGAACACAAAGTTAGGCCACAGAACTCCACAATACCAAAATCTGTTTTACCAACTTCAGCATTTCTGTTTCTTATCATAGCAATCACCCTCCATCCAGCTCCAAAGGAACCCTGGAGATTTATCTTTCCTGGGAGCTATGTTGAATGATCTTTGTTAACCAGGTAGCACACTGTTTAGGTTTCTTGAATTAAAAGGGCAAAGGGTGCTGCACCGTCGATGCACACTGGCAACCCTGCCTGCCTCTCTGGCCCAAGGTATCAAGCATTTCTTCTTTTCTATTGTGTTTAGGAGGGTAGGTTTTTCCCCACATTATGGAGGCTCTCTCTGCTTCAAGTTCTCTCCATGCCTTTTTTACCATGTGCTGATCTCCTTTTTGCATCAGTCTTTAGCTGACAGCATTAAGAGGTATGTCCTGCTGCTGTAGTTCTAGTGTATGTGCAATCTGATACTGACAGCCCTCAACATTTTGAAACAAATTTGTCCCTGTTACCATCACCACCTCTAAGGCCACAGCCACAACCTGAGCCAAGTTATCAAAGATCTACTATTTAAAAAGTGTACATGAACCCAGCTAATTTTAGTTGAAACAGGCACAGAAGTACTCATACTAACTGTTCAATCAGCAGCACAGAATAATCTCTGACAGACAGGCATGTTCATCAAAGTAATTCCTTCTCCTGGCACACCTGACATGTTTAATCATTTGCCCCAGAACACAAATTAACTCCTCCAGTAGATCACAATACAAAACTGAGCCGATAGAGATACACGTATTTCTAATAAAAATGTGATTATCTATTTCCTCTGCAGTACTATGACTTCTTGCATTCTGACTAGTCACATCCCAAGGTCAGTAATTCAGCACTTCTGGAGCAGCACTGAGAAAGGAATCCAGCTATTTAGTCTCCATGCTGCCATTCTTACCCCCGTTAGTATTTTTTCATTTTTGTGAGGGTCTATTTACAGAGAGGGAGGCTATAAATGCTCAGTGAGAGGTAGAACTCAGCCTTCCAGCTAGTTTTACAGAATACTGTATTCAAATAGTGTCAAATCAGCTGGAAAACCAAACAAATACGAAACAAATATTATTGAATAAATTATCATCTGTTGAATAATGTGTTTAAATACTATCCAGTCTGACGTAATGATTGTTTATGTAGGGAAAGAGGATGGAGAAGAGCAGGTGAACTAAGAGATGGATTTGAGATAGATAAACCTGTTCCTTGTGAGTCTGACAATACTGAAAAAGCGACCTGGGATATCAGCAGAAGAGCAATAAGGTAGGTCTTCTCTTTGCAACAACTACGTATCAGCAATGATTGGTTTCAGACAGGGAGGTAAATTTCCAATTCCTAAAGGCACCTTCAGGCTCCAGTCATCATTTCATCGTTTCGTGTGCAGAAAAGGAGGAGAAAAGGTGTCAGGAGTGTGTGGCTGAGGTGAAGTCCTTCAGCTGCCTGAGAAGGGACTGCACAGGACAGGACCACGCAGCAGCCACGCCCAGGGCAGCTCCCTTTCGCAACTGTGATGGTGTCAGTTGTATGTGAAACCACAACCACAGCCTGACATCATCACCAGCCTCCTAGAGGCCTTGGCATAGGTTATCAGACACCAACTGTATGGAAATCTCTGTTAAGGGTTGTGGAGTGTTGTTTACTGCTGCTGTGGCTTCAGGCAAATGAATTTGGTGCTTCTGTGTATAGCTGCACTGATCAAAGGGTTTAAACATTTGTGTGCTGAACTTAACTGGTCATCAGTCCTCCTGTTTTCTCTAACCAAGCATTCCATGATGGTTCAGTAGGAGTCACTAGTTCTCTGTCCACTGCTTTTTCCAGAAAAGATATTTTTAATACTTGAAATTCTGGGCAAGATCCATTCCCACAGAACAAATCAAAATCCTGATAAAACTGCCTCTTCCTTCCCCCATCTAAGGCAGCTAGAAGGTGTTATCGCCAGCACAACTTCTGTGTGGCACAGTTAGATGCTACCGCTTGACGATGCTTGCGTATTTGTTGACGTGCTTCTCCACCCTGCACGTTTCTTGCAGACTGTGTTCTTTAGGATGTTAACACTAGCAAAAGACGTTTCATGTCAAAGCCTCATTTCCCTTAGGACAAGTTCTAGTTTGTTAACTCCTCTAACTTGTTTCTCACTATATTGACGTTGATAAGTCCCTGTGAAATTAATTCCTTCCTTCTCCCCCCCCCCCCTTTTTTTTTTGTCAGAATGTCTTTTATACGTACAATCAAATAATTTTCAGGGCTGAATCAATGCCTAAACTAGATGTATTTTCCTCCAGAGAACTGGAATAGTTATTTACACTTCAGCTCTCTAATGGGCTGTTTTAAAGAATGACTTCTTATTTTAGCGTTGAGTTGAACAAGAGACTAAGACAGCTTCGTGGTTTAGACAGCAGTTTTTTCAAAGCAAATTTTGATCACTAATTTCTTCCGGAATTGTAAAAATCAATGTACCATGCAGAACTCAGCTGGAATATCACTTATTTCAATTCAGTTTTATTAAGCAAAAATGAAATATCAATTTGTTCTCAGATAGCATTTCATATCTAAGTTGTAAGTAAGCAAATAAATAAACATGAATTGATTTCACCTTTTTTTTTTAACATATCGTCTGCTGGCTTACCTCATTCTAATAGCACATTCATTCACATCAATAACAAACTCAGTCAGACTTTTAGAATGCTTTTCCATTCATGCTTTTCCCAGGACATCTTTGTAGAAGACAAAGCATGTAAAATCCCAACCCAGAGACCATCCCAGAGGTCAATGGGATTTTTGTCATTAATATTTAATCTGATTTTTTTTTTTAAAAAAGGGAAAGTTTAATTCTTATCTGTACCAAATATATTAAGGCTACAACTAAGAACAAATCCAAGACTTTGGGATTGTCTGAAAATTGAGGTTTCTTCATAGGTTCCCTGATATAGTGCTTGGAGGACTTATCTACTTGCCCTCCTGTCCTTCAGCTAAACTGAACACTATAATCATTCTTATTCTAAAATTGCTTATTATGCCATTCTCTCTGCTTTCACCATCAGGCTGCAAATAAGCATTGACCAGCTAAAGGATCTGGCTTTTGCTTAGCTTCACTATTTCCATCACTGCGCTGAACATACATGCATACAAACTTTTTCTGCCTTCTTGATTTGATATGTAACCAAACATGCAATGAGTTATGATGTTTGGAAAGCTAATGTAGGGATAACCTTGAATTTCCTTAGGTGTTAAGCTTGTTGCTCCCATGAAAAATAATGTAGAAATCACAAATACTTCTACAAAATAGAATCTGGCAGTAACTTTTGCAAAATCCTTGAAAGAAACTTGCTGAACACTCAAATAAAAGCTTGCTAAAATGTTCTGGCTATACAAAACTCTGTCAGAAAGCCACAACATTGAGTGACATGAAAAGGGACACCAAAAAGGACAAACAATTCCCATTTCGGATGAAAGCTATGGTTGCTGTCACCAAAAAAAAGGGATCGCAAGTCCACAATGAGAGCTGAAATTCCTATCTGGCTGATAGAAAAAGCCTGATGGGGTGGGTAAGGAAGAGGAAGTATTCTGTGGTTGAAAGGATGAAACAGTACGAAGGAAAGATGTACAGTGGACAGAAAAAGGTATTGATATTCTTCTGTCCCGTAATATATATCATACAATCATTTAAAGATTTCTTTTAATCCCCTACAGATTCCATTGAGCTAGCAGAGGTGTATCCTCACTTTGAGCTCCAAGAAAAATCAAAGTTTTTTTAAGGAGCTTTCAGACTCACTTTTACATCCAAGATTTTTCTTCTTGCATGGATCGTCCACAGCAGAGATAACTGGTGTTTGTAAAATTGGATTGCTTATCAGAAGAGCACTCAAACAGACTTCACATCATTTTGGAATGGATTTATTTACTTGCAGACCTTGTAAATATGTATCGGCTTGAAAATGCTGGTTTTGTTTGGCCAAGCTCACTCGGGTTACATGCATATGGTTACACAGAAATGAAGCTTTATACTAGTCTCCTGATTACTGGAATCAGATTTTACTTTTTTTGCTCCCACTGGAAAGATTCCAAAGTAAATAACCATTCTTTCTGCAATGCTTATTCAAAATGTGATGACTGTTGCTTTGCAAACTATGCCACTGGAACCCTGTAGGACATTTGGCATTCAGGTGACTCTGTATGGATACTCATTATTGCAATCTAAATTTAAAATCATCTGGTATTACCACTTTGCTATGAATTTCCCACTTCAGTTGTATCATATAATTATAGAATAATTTAAGCTGCACAAACACACCCTATCAAAGTAGGGCCAAGTCCAAAGTCAGATTAGGTCACTCAGGACCTTGTCCAGCTGAATTCGGAATATCTCCAAGGATGGAGATTCCACCACCTCTCAGGAAAATCTGTTTCAGTGTTTGACCACCTTCATTTCCTTACATCTAATAAGAACTTCCTGTGCTGAAACTTTTGTCCTTTGGTTCTCAACCTTTCACTGCTCACCTCAGAGAAGAGTCTGGTTTTCACTTCACTATAAACATCCATTAGGCACCTGAAGACAGAAATTACATCATATCCTTTGCCTATTCTTCTCCAGGTTGAACAAATACATTGTGTGATTTGAAGGAAGACATCACTGAACAAGTAATAGCAAGCAGATACCCATGATGTTTATCATATGACTTACTGCAAACACATGGTTTGATATCAACTTACTAAATAATTACTAAAATGTGGAAAAAAAAAATTCTTACATGTGTATCAGCTCTGCAGTTTATTTGGCCTCCTTTAGTCTGAAGTAAGCAGTGCAATTTACCTGAGCTGGTTTTGACTTCCTTAATTTTGAAAGGAAAGTATGCTGCTGGTGGTGAGAGCCACTGAGGGTGGTCACCTTCCGCTTGCATTAGAGTGTGTCTCAGTTCATCCTCTTTTCTAATGAGGAAGACTGAATCACCCAATCAATAAAATATTCACAGAACACCACTAACTTGTGATGAAGTCTGGTTCCCAGTGTAGAAACCAGCAAATTAGAATGTACAGTGAAAGCCAGTGGTTTTTTTTTATTTGGTTTGTTTTTTTTTTTAACTGAAGCTACCAAAGATTTATAAATTATTATTCTTTTGCATTTATTTTCTTGTATCTGTACAGAATTACATGTCTTAACAAAAGTGACGAATGTGGTTTGATGATTAAGACCTTGCTTCATTAGATGAGATATTATCCTAGGCCTTGCATTTGTAACCAAGATTACAAAAAGACATGCAAGGAAAAGAAATTCTGAGAACTTCATACTTTTAGTGACTAAATACTAACTTACCTCCTTCACAGTAGATTAACATTTTTTAATCAAACATCCTTGAAATTAGAATTTTTACTCTTAGATAGGATGATGTTTATAATACAATGTTTCATATCCAGGGCAATCATAACAAAGCACTGATAACTACTTTTTTTTCCATAAATGTCACAACTTTTGTCTTGAAAAACAGCATGGTAAAGAAGAGAAAAATCAAAAGGGAATTCATGCAGTGGTATACAGAAAGTCCCAAATATCTGATTTCATATATTTATTTCAGTCCTCAGTCAATCACTTGCTCTGGAAAAATTCTGACTTTCTGAAGAAAGGATAAGCTTTACTGAAAGGTTGAACTTCACAAAAAGCTGGGTAGGGGGTGTTGCAAAAAGCAATATTATGTATTTGGAGATAGGTAATACATACTTGAGAAGTCTTGCAATAAGAAGTACTTCTTATCTTAGCTCTTTTTTTTTTTAAACTACATATGGAATTTTTTATGTCTGACCCTACCTGTAATTCACCAGTAAAGAAAAAAAATCCTGTGTAAATAGTCTTGGAAAATATTGATACCCCTAAAACAGAATACAGTGAAATTTCACCTGTACACATAAATAGCTTGAACTGACTTTTTTAAAAGAGCTACTAAAGAGTAAGTTGGAGCTTATGATAAATTGAATTATACATACGAGGGCAGAAGAAACATATATTTAGGGAAAAAATATACAATACCCAATAAGAAAAGGCATTTTGCTTGTGTGTCCCTTTAAACAACGTGCTGCCTCTCAGTTTTCTTGTGGTTGTCACTTCCTTCTATGCAAGAAAAGTGAGTCTAGTGAAATAATTTATTTGGGTACCAGAAATGTTTCTTTTCAATGCATCACAGAAAAAACTACTGAAGGAGAACAAAAACTGTCTGAATGAAGGAAGAAAAGATAACAGTTTGCTTACACACTTTGCATCTGCCAGTAATGTTTTTAGTTAAGTCGCTTTGGACTTAATTAAAGTTAAATTAGTTCTATTCATCAGACTGAATGGAATTGCTTAAAACTGATGTTTGGCTATACTGTACTATAAAAAGGAGTTTTATCAACCCCAAATAAACATTATGAGGACCCAGGCTATGGATCTGAATGTATAATTTTGGCATTGTGTGCATCTTGCAAGCTGGTTTGCAAGTCACTGTAGGAACCCAATTCTACGTAAATAAGATTCTCCCTCCCCCCGACTTCTACCTCTTCCACCATTAGACAGAGGATAAGTATCATCACATGGGTTATAGCTTTCTGAAGACATACACAAAGAAAGTATAATCATTAAAGAAAACACTATTTTACTGTTTTTAATTTCAAAGTGATTGTTGACAAAAATGTCAACATGTATTTAGCACACCTTTGGCCAAGGAGGGCTTCATACAGTTTCTCCTGACCCTGTAACCCGGGGTCTATCTACTACACATCTTTCTGCCTACAATATAAGACAGGGTTCTTATTGGGACACAAAAAATTGGATGAAGTATTAGAGCTATATGTTCTAAGATATCTTTAATTAGGGGAAAACACCCCGAAGGAGTCTGAGACTCCCACTCTCGTTGAGGGAAGAGGTAAGGATAGAGATTGTGAGGGGGTTGGTAATCCAAGTAGTCTAATTAAAACGTTGGAATCTGATCAAAATTTTAACACAAAATGCCAGGTTAAAGCAATACACTGGTCTGAAGGTGGCAATTCCACCTTCCCTTGTGAATCTTAGCTCCTGCAATGGGACCTATGGCACATTGACTACAACAAAGGGCCCAAATAAACAATTATTTTGTTACATTAATCCCACTGAATAGTCACTCAGATTTCACAGGGTATCCATGTATTTGCATAGACAAAAAGACATACTGAGTTAACATGCCTTTAGTAGAGAAAATAAAACGTTTTCCCCTGTCCCTCAAGCTCAATGCAGAACACTAGAATAAGAGCATAGAATAGAATCATAGAATCATTTAGGTTGGAAAAGACCTTTAAGATCATCGAGTCCAACCGTTAACCTAGCACTGCCAAGTCCACCACTAAACCATGTCCCTAAGCCCCACAACAGCAACACGTCTTTGAAATACCTCCAGGGATGGTGACTCAACCACTTCCCTGGGCAGCCTGTTCCAATGTTTCACCACTCTTTCAGTAAAGAAATTTTTCCTCACGTCCCATCTAAACCTCCCCTGGCACAACTTGAGGACATTTCCTCTTGTCCTATTGCTAGTTACTTGGGAGAAGAGACCGACACCCACCTCGCTACAACCTCCTGTCAGGGAGTTGTAGAGAGCGATGAGGTCTCCCCTCAGCCTCCTTTTCTCCAGGCTAAACAACCCCAGTTCCCTCAGCTGCTCCTCATAAGACTTGTTCTCCAGACCCCTCACCAGCCTCGTTGCCCTTCTCTGGACATGCTCCAGCACCTCAACGTCCTTCTTGTAGTGAGGGGCCCAAAACTGAACACAGTATTCGAGGTGCGGCCTCACCAGGGCCGAGTACAGGGGCACGATCACTTCCCTACTCCTGCTGGCCACACTATTTCTGATACAGGCCAGGATGCCATTGGCCTTCTTGGCCGCCTGGGCACACTGCCGGCTCATGTTCAGCCAGCTGTCGACCAACACCCCCAGGTCCTTTTCCAACAGGCAGCTTTCCAGCCACTCTTCCCCAAGCCTGTAGCGCTGCATGGGGTTGTTGTGACCCAAGTGCAGGACCCGGCACTTGTCCTTGTTGAATCTCATACAGTTGGCCTCAGCCCATCGATCCAGCCTGTCCAGGTCCCTCTGCAGAGCCTTCCTACCCTCGAGCAGATCAACACTCCCGCCCAACTTGGTGTCGTCTGCAAACTTCCTGAGGGTGCACTCGATCCCCTCATCCAGATCATTGATAAAGATATTAAACAGAACTGACCCCAAAACTGAGCCCTGGGGAACACCACTTGTGACAGGCCCCCAGCTGGATTTAACTCCATTCACTACAACTCTTGGGGCCCGGCCAGCCAGCCAGTCTTTTACCCAGCAAAAAGTATACCTGTCTAAGCCGTGAGCTGCCAGCTTCTCTAGGAGAATGCTGTGGGAGACAGTGTCAAAGGCCTTACTGAAGTCTAGGTAGACCACATCCACAGCCTTTCCCTCATCCACTAAGTGGGTCACCTTGTCACAGAAGGAGATCAGGTTAGTCAAGCAGGACCTGCCTTTCATAAACCCATGCTGACTGGGCCAGATCACCTGGATGTCCTGTACATGCTGCGTGATTGCACGCAAGATGATCTGCTCCATAACCTTCCCCAGCACCGAGGTCAGGCTGACAGGCCTGTAGTTCCCCGGACCCTCCTTCCGGCCCTTCTTGTGGATGGGCGTCACACTGGCAAGCCTCCAGTCGTCCGGGACCTCCCCCGTTAACCAGGACTGCTGATAAATGATGGAGAGTGGCTTGGCAAGCTCCTCGGCCAGCTCCCTCAGCACTCTCAGGTGGATCCCATCTGGCCCCATAGACTTGTTTGTGTCTAAGTGGTGTAGCGGGTCACCAACCATTTCCCCTTGGATTATGGGGGCTTCATTCTGCTCCCCGTCCCTGTCTCCCAGCTCAGGGGGCTGGGTACCCTGAGAACAACTGGTCTTACTATTAAAGACTGAAGCAAAGAAGGCATTAAGTACCTCAGCCTTTCCTCAGCCTTTGTCACTGTTTCCCCCTGCATCCAATAAAGGATGGAGATTCTCCTTAGCCCTCCTTTTGTTGCTAATGTATTTATAGAAACACTTTTTATTGTCTTTTATGGCAGTAATCAGATTAAGTTCTAGCTGGGCTTTCGCCTTTCTCATTTTCTCTCTGCATAACCTCACAACATCCTCGTAGTCCTCCTGAGTTGCCTGCCCCTTCTTCCAAAGGTCATAAGCTCTCCTGTTTTTCCTGAGTTCCAGCCAAAGCCCTCTGTTCAACCAGGCTGGTCTTCTTTCCCGCCGGCTCGTCTTTTGGCACATGGGGACGGCCTGCTCCTGCGCCTTTAAGATTTCCTTCTTGAAGAACATCCAGCCTTCCTGGACTCCTTTGCCCTTCAGGACTGCCTCCCAAGGGACTCTGTCAACCAGCGTCCTGAACAGGCCAAAGTCTGTCCTCCGGAAGTCCAAGGTAGCAGAGTTCTGCTGACCCTCCCTCCTTACTTCTCCAAGAATCAAAAACTCTATCATTTCATGATCTCTATGCCCAAGACGGCCTCCAACCATCATACCACCCACAAGTCCTTCCCTGTTCGCAAACAACAGGTCCAGTGGGGCGCCTTCCCTAGTTGGCTCATTTACCAGCTCCGTCAGGAAGTTGTCTTCCACACACTCCAGGAACCTCCTAGACTGTTTCCTCCCTGCTGTATTGTATTTCCAGCAGACATCTGGTAAGTTGAAGTCCCCCACGAGAAAAGAACAAGGGCTAGCGATTGTGAGACTTCTTCCAGCTGCTCATAGAATATTTTGTCTGCCCCTTCACCCCAGTTGGGTGGTCTACAACAGAATCCCACCATGATATCTGCCTTGTTGGCCTTCCCCCTGATTCCTACCCATAAACATTCAACCCTATTGTCACCATCATTAAGCTCTAGACAATCAAAACACTGCCTAACGTACAGGACTACCCCTCTGCCTCTCCTTCCTTACCTATCCCTTCTGAAGTGTTTATAGCCATCCATTGCAGCACTCCAGCTGTGCGAGTCATTCCACCATGTTTCCGTGATGGCAACTATATCATAGTTGTCCTGCTGCACAACGGTTTCCAGCTCCTCCCGTTTGTTGCTCATGCTGCATGCACTGGTGTAGATGCACTTCGGTTGGGCTATTGATCCCACCACCTTTTCAGGGGAAGGAACCCTAATTCCTATGTGACCATTCTCAGGCACTTCTGTGGTTTCTAACACATCTATAACCCTTGCGTCTTTGCTGCTGCATGGATCTCCATCCCCTACCTGCACTGAGATGACAGACCAAAGAACCTCACTAGCACAGTGCCCCTCAAACATTGGTGTGCAACCCCCAGGCTTATCTCTAGCGAGCCTGGTTTTATCCCTTTCCCCCTTCAAATCTAGTTTAAAAGCAGCTTCAGCCTGTTACATATGTTTATATTTATATCACAAATTGTAGCAAGCATTGTTCTGAAAAAAGGTTTTTAAGAACCCCATCACAAATCTGCTTTTT
The DNA here is from genome assembly GCF_965638725.1 of Aptenodytes patagonicus. Lineage (NCBI taxonomy): Eukaryota > Metazoa > Chordata > Aves > Sphenisciformes > Spheniscidae > Aptenodytes > Aptenodytes patagonicus. The sequence continues at coordinate 47,524,535 of NC_134952.1, forward strand.
ATACCTTATCCACAAAGCTATTTTTTATTTCAAACATTTAACTATACTAACAGATCAGATTCTTTTTCGTTACACTACTCATTCATTTCGTTTTGAATCAGAGCAACATTTAACCTATTACTGTGCTTTTCCAGCTTACCTTTGTACTTTGCTACAAGCAAAAAAAATTTTCATAAGCAACCCAAGTGTTCTAATAACAAAAAATATTTATGCTTTTCTTTTGATTTACAAAGAGAATCACTACATAGCCTCTGAATAGGGGTGTAACTTCTATATCTCAGTGTCCTGGTTTCGGCAGGGATAGAGTTAATTTCCATCCTAGTAGCTGGTACAGGGCTGTGTTTTGGATTTAGGGTGAGAACAATGTTGATAACACACCGATGTTTTAGTTGTTGCTAGGTAGTGCTTACACTAGCCAAGGACTTTTCAGCTTCCCATGCTCTACCGACTGAGAAGGCTGGAGGTGCACAAGAAGCTGGGAGGGGGCACAGCCAGGACAGCTGACCCCAACTGGCCCAAGGGACATTCCATACCATGTGACGTCATGTGCAGTACATAAACTGGGGAAAGCTGGCCGGGGGGGCCGCTGCTCGGGGACTGGCTGGGCATCGTTTGGTGGGTGGTGAGCAATTGCACTGTGCATCACTTGCTTTGTGTATTATTATTATTATTATTACATTATTATTATTGCTATTATTATTTTATTTCCATTATTAACCTGTTTTTATCTCAACCCACGAGTTTTTCCTCACTTCTACTCTTCCAATTCTCTCCCCCATCCCACGGCGGGGGGGGTGGGGGGTGGGGGGGAGTGAGCGAGCAGCTGTGTGGTACTTAGTTGCCGACTGACATTAAACCACAACACTCAGCATGCATAATTATGTTAAGTAAAGGTCTCTCTTCTTCTTGCACTTTTACAACAGTAAAATTCCCAATATTTTGTGAATAATTGAGGATAACTATGAAGATAATTGAAGATTTGGGGATAATTGAAGATACCTAAGGCTAGGTTTTATCAAGTAAGCTACATTCAGAAGGTTATCTAGCTACCATATGGAAGTGCATCCACTTCATTCCCATATTAAACAAAATAGCCCCTGTCTTTGTTAAGGCTTTTCCACTGGTAGGAGTGAAGATTTCCTAGACACAACTAAGATTTAGTTCAAAATTTACATAAAAGATATTGTAAGACAATCCTTCCAAGATGGGTGTTCACATTCCCAGGCCAGTCTCCCCATCAGATGTATCAAAGAAATCATTTGGAAAGTTAACTCTATGAACTGGAACAATGAAATCATCTTAGGTTGAAACAAATGGGTTGATTGGTTTGCTTTCTTAACCTCTACCATTTTCATAACTTGGCTTGAAATACGAACTGAGAAGTACTTGTATCAGCAGAAGACAAAATACAGCATGACAGCAGAATGAATAGCAAGTGGGGCACACACACTGCCTTTTCTTCCAGAGTACATGTAAAGTTCAATTACATTTTAGGTGTGTGTAAACCTTTGATCAGCAGGTTCACCCCGTCAAAGGACAAAGGGTTTTCTCCTGGGAACCACTATCTTCTAAACTGACATAGGCACTGCGTAGTTGTGCTGTCAACCATGCTCAAGTTGAACATAGTTACATGTTACTAGGATCCTTTAGGCTACAATTCTTCCACAATTTTGACACCTAGTTTGACAGAGACTTAAAAAAAAAAGATGAACAAAGCTAATTTGCAAGCCAAAGAAACATGAAATGTTTTGACTCTAAGACTGTATTTTCAGTTAGGCACAATATAATGGACCCATATGTGAAAATGAAAAATATGGAGAAACAGAAGCTAGGTTAATAGCCTATAAATGACAAAGTTTGAAATTACATGCTCTAGATTAACTCCGTAATTCAACGACCAACTTTTTCATTAGGGAAATAAAACAAAACTCTTCCAAACAGAAAGGAAACAATCCACCTTCAATAGTAAAGACTTTTCTCTGCAACATGGATTTGTGCTACAGCATTTAATTTCTATACAGATAAAATGAAAGAAGTAATAGAGCAATCTAGAAAGAGAATATAAATGTGGTATTAAAGACTGAATATGAAATCTCTCTGTGTATTGGCCCAGTGGAACTGCTATATTTTTTACGTTTTTCACTGAATAACAGAGACAACTAGAAAAAAAATTTTTTTTGTTTAATTTGGGGGGCAATTAAATACAGGAAACATAACTTGTGTGACTGCAGGCTGCTCATTACAATCTGGCATGTGGAAGAGAGCATATTTTAATATTTAGATCAGATTACTTATAAGCTGAGCTTTGGGTTTCAGTGTCACAGAGGGAATTGTAACTCAATTAATGGAAGAAACACCTCCTGTACCCAGCCAGTTTCCATTTTTTAATAGCTCAATATCTAAATAACAGCATTGTTTCGGCTTTCATTGAGAAATAAAATGATCCAGCCATTAGAACTTAGACTGTATCCCAAAACTTCTGATTAAAGACATACATTAATTCATATCCCATTCCCTCATACATCAGTAGCGGTAGAGGCTTTTTGTAAAAGATCTTGTAGGTTCCCACTGGAAGACCCATCACTCAATCTTTTAAAAACCAGCCCGAACAAAGCTCCAGAGAGCATAACATAAGAGGAAATGAAGTTCCATTCAAAAGGAATAGATAAGATTACCCAAAAATGAGAATTTCCCTCCGTCTGGTCCTGATCCAATAAAACAATTCAACCCGAACTGATCAAGACATTTAAATAGATGTCGGAATTAAATTCTGTTCATCAGATTCACATGAAAGGTATATGAATACTGCAAATCAACATCACTATGCACAGGTTCCAAAGGCTTTGTAGAACTGCAGTACAATTTTACTCTTTGAAAATAACTTGTATAAAATATAGGCTATTCTGAGAAACTTTGAATGCTTTTTAATTTTTATCCCCTTAGGCAGAAAATATATTCTTTTAGATAGCAGCAAGTGAGTTTGGGATGGGTTGTAGTGGGAAGCTGGGAGAAAGCAGCTGAGAAAAAGTGACACAGAATAATAAAAGTATTTTTAAAGGTCAGTGAAAATAAAATCTACATTAAAGTTACAGCAAAATGTTCTCCAGCTTATCTGGTTACTGGAGCCTTCTAATGATTTTGTACCAAATGACAAGATCTTTGCAATCACTCAACACAGGAACACAACTGTTAAAATTTTCTGAGAAATGCCTTCGTTCTCAGGGTAATCTTAAAGAGCTCACGAGGTATTGTGCCCTTCATTCATTGTGAGTAGACACAAATGTACATCACCATTAGACCTGCTTCCTGAGTAGATGAATATGCAAACACTGCTGGTGAGATTACTTTATGCATGTAAATTTAACATCCATTTTCCTTTCATCATCATGCACACGACTTTGAAACACTTTTTGCAAACTGCCATGCCAATAAAACTCAATCACATAAATGTACATGGAAAGTGAACAGAAAGGGAACACACAGAAAAATTATATAATTTAAAAATATGAATCGTCATCCACCTCTGCTGCTTACCAAAAAAATTTAATGATCCATGTTCTCTCAGAATTCATGCCCTTACGGGAAAACTTGACAAATTTTCAGTGGGCTATTCATTGTTCCTAAAAATGGTGCTGTTATGTACATTGTAAAATATATACAGTAATGCAGTGGGTTTAAACCTCCATCAGGTTTAATGCTCTTAACACCATTCTTCTAATACATAGAGACACAGTTTATTTTTTTCTTCCTTAAAGATTTCACTGTTAGTTTATATTTTCCAAGCACCTTTTAAACTCAATATCACACTACTCCTCAGAAAATCTATAACATTCTTTATTGTGTCATTGCAATTGATATGCATACATACTGTATATAGCCAGCAGTAAATTTCTGCATCTAAGGATTTTCTCAAGGAATCTGTATATTTCTCAATAGACATACTTAGGACCCAATTTTTTACTATCCAAGACTATGGGCCCCAGAGTATACTATATGCAATTTTATACCTGTTTTGTATGTAGAAGCATGAAATGCAGATTTATGGATATAGGCAGAGAGTTTCACTCTCTCTATTCATGAATACAATGCACATGCATCCAGAAATTAATATACAAATCCTGGCTCCCTTGATGCTGATGGCAAAATTCCTATTGACTCCCACAGGGCCTAGTTTTCACCTGTGATTACTGAACAGTAGACTATATTTCTGTTAGTTCAAATTATGAAAACACTGAGGAGACACCTGATTCTTAAACAACTTATTATTTTTGAGGAGCCCGTGACTTCTTTCTGACTGCAAATTTGAAAAGTTCTTTTTTATAGCCCTGTTAAAAGTCTCTGGAGCCTATGTGCATTTGCAGCTCAGCATTCTTTTGGCTCCCAGTAAATAAAAAGGTACCCATTTAGTTGCTCATCAGCGTTCAGGATAACTTGAAAAGATAGCCAACTTCTAATATGTCCCAAAGAGTAAGTATTTACCTGGACTGTCCTTTCCAAGTCCTAATGTTATACACGTTACTCCACTGGTAGTAGAGTAACTAATGATTAATGTATGCATAAGCCACATTAGATTTACAATATTCCTGTAGAGCTGTATTCTGCTTCTTTATCACCAAGTAAACAGCCACACCAATAAAACAAATCCCAATATCATTTACAGAAAAGTTTGAAGCCAGAGTCAAATACATGCCATAGTTCTGACTTTTTGTTCATTAATTTCCATAGGGTAATGAGTGACACTGAGCTTAGACCACTGATTTCAGCTCCATGTTACAATCTTTCTACACTTTGGGGACATTCAAGAGCTATTCTTTCTAACTCTGAATAATATTGTCTTTGGGGCAATATTAGCAGTATGTTTTCCTGTCCCTGGTATATTAGTTCCTGTGTAGCCCATTACTTTCATCTTCAATGCCTCTGGTTTTGTACTCTTTATAGTGCCAAACCTTGCTCTGAAATAATAGTCGCCTGAAGTCAAGTTTAAATTATATCATACCTCATTCACAGTCAGAGAGAGGTTTCTTGGTGGATGTTCCCTTTGTATTATACTATTTTTTCAGTTCTTCAAATTCACTTTCTTTAGCTCTTCACTGATCCTTGACCCACAGAACTCTTACATAGATAATAATTTTTACTTCCACTCTTGAAAATATTCCTGAAAGAGGGTAAACATTCAAAGAGCATACTGAACGTTCACCTAATCTAATTACTTTATCAGACCTGTGGGAATTAATCTGATTCTGTGCTGTACCTTTTTTTTTTTTTTATTTTTTTAAGAATGTGAAACTCATTCCTGCACAAATGCTGTACTACAAACATAAGCTAGATATAAGCCAGTAGACCATGTATCAGAGAGAGTTATGTCTTTACTTGGTCCTATTTACACCTGCAAATAAAGTCCTGGAGTCTAAAAACATCCAGGTAAATGTTATGCCTCCCTTTCTGTCCCTTCGTTATTTGAGTTAACACCAAACCTAATGATGACGTTAATTATCTTCATTCATGATTCCATTGGATGAGAAGGAGCTGCTTTGAAATACATAAACGCAGGAAAAAAAAAAAAAAGAAGAGAAACGTAAAGCCAAGAGACAGGTAAAGAAAGGAAAATTTAAAAAATAATGCAGAAACTCTCTCAACATGTGGTTTAACCCAGCAGGCAGCTAAACACTACACAGCCATTCGCTCATTCCCCTCCCCTGCAGTGGGACGGGGGAGAGAATTGGGGAGAAAAAAAAGTAAAATTCCTGGGTTGAGATAAAGACAGTTTAACAGGACAGAAAAGGAAGAGAAAACAATAATAATAATAATAATAATAATAATAATAATGATAAAAGAATATACAAAATAAGTGATGCACAATGCAATGGCTCACCACCCACTGACCGATGCCCAGCCAGTTCCCGAACAGCGGTCACCACCCCCCGGCCAGCTCCCCCCAGTTTATATACTGAGCATGACGTCATATGGTATGGAATGTCCCTTTGGCCAGTTTGGGTCAGCTGTCCTGGCTGTGCCCCCTCCTCCCAGGTTCTCGCTGGCAGGGCACGAGAAGCTGCAAAGTCCTTGACTAGTGTAAGCACTACCTAGCAACAACTAAAACATGGGTGTGTTATCAACATTGTTCTCACCCTAAATCCAACACACAGCACTGTACCAGCTACTAGGAAGATAATTAACTCTATCCCAGCCAAAACCAGGACACAACAATGTATTTTCCATTCTCATGTCGTTGAATATGACAATCAGATAACAGCACTATTTAGTCATCATGTAAAACCTGTCTTCCTTACCTTCATCTCCTTGCATCACACTGGTACTAATGCAAAACCCAATGTTGAATCAAACTAGGCTCTGTCTTTAATGGTCCACTGATCTTAAACACATTTGTTGCCTTTTGCATAGATGAAGAGGTTACTTTTAGCTTTAGCTAAAGTGCCATTCTACATACTTTGGTCAATATCTTTTGTCCTTTGCTGTCTCATTTCTGCTTTCTTCTCCATTACCAACCTTCATTGAGAGGTCAGCCTCTCCCTTGACACTCCTTTGGAATTCTGCAGATTCTCCGCCTCAATGTTAGCAAATCCAACAGATTCCCAAAGCCCCAGGATTCTCTGCTCCTCTCTATTCTAGTACATATCGAATCATTGTTTCTTTATTTTTTTCTCCCTCTGTATGAAGACTCTGCAACTGTGACATGACATCTCCTCTAAAGACAATGTTTTTGAGAATTGTTCATTATATCCAATTTTTTACATTGTTTTTTCGATCTTCATACAGTTATTGTAAATATTCAGTAAATCCTCTTCTAGCGCGTGTATCAGGGAGAGACACCACTACTCTGCCTTACTGTCATCTCCATCTATTTCTGCTAAATAAATTTCCAAATGGACTTTGAAATATTTTTATTTTTCTTGCATTATTACAAGACAATTGTACAGATGATGACAGATGCAACTTCTCTAATTTAGACAGGAAGGAGCTTTGACCAGAATTCCAGATTTGTCTAACTGTTGGACATACAGAACTCCAAAATTTATTTAATTAGATAGCATAGGACAACCCCCTCACAAACACAGGACCGATATTTTTTTAATTTCTACTTTCCTTGAACCTACAGTAGCACTTCATGTCACTACAACTAAAGACTGGAACAGAGCCTTTTCTGCTATTTCCTTTGTGCATTTTATATTAGCATTAAGAAACTGCAAAGCAGACAGGCATATTTAGGGTAAAGAGAGTACTTAACTTCCCCCCCCCCCTTTTTTTTTTTAATTTTGCCTGCGTAATATATTTTTACCAAGCAATCATAAAAGATGACTTAACCAGGAAAAGAATCTAGTTGAAAAAACTCTGATTATCAGCATGTCTAAATTTAAGAAACTTCAAACAGAGAATTTTAATTCACATACCCAAAACAATAGCGGCCATCTTCAAATGTCAAATTCATTTCCCTGTGGGCTAGGTGTCCGTTCCCATAGGCATTCAGGAAAACGTTCCGAATTCTGAGAGGAGGTCTGGCCTCATCCACTTCAGCGAAGACATACCATCCCAATAGGACATAGACGAATTAATTTCAGCTCCAAATTCAGAGCTAAATCTAGTTATAAAGCATCTCAAAAGTTTATGTGTGCTGAATTCAAAATTTTGTTATTGATCTGTGTTTAAATTGTGTTTATTTCCTATTATAACTTCTTAATCTGCTACCTTTTATCTTGTGAAGTTAACATTTCTTAATAATCAAATAGCAAATGTTCATTTCAGCAGAATTTAGAATGCTTTAATGGTAAAAAAGTAAGATTTTTACTTCACAACTGTTTGAGTATTTTTCAGTGAATAACTCTAAAATCTGATGCCTGAATTAAATACTCTGAGATTACGTCTGAACTCTAGTCTTTACCAACATATTACAAACTCCAAGGAAGTTTTATTTTGTTCACTACAGCTGGATTGTTTGGGTTTTTTTCCTTTTGAAAAGTAGCTTCTGCTGGTTTTACATATAACATGACCCACAGAGGTCAACTGTTATTTATTTTCTCCATCTTCCTCCTCTTCTTCAGACTATTTCCTATGGTCTGAACACTTTCCCTTCCCACTATGCTCTCGGCTATTGCTGTGCTGCTACTTCTGATAAACTGTAAACTGCAAAATCAATGTTCCTTGTATTTTTTCCTCAGTCTTCAGCTCTCTGGATACCACACATCAAGCTATATAAGAGACAAACAATGTGAAAGCAGTATGCTAAGGTGAAGAGCAAATTTAAGAAGTTTTAAGGCTGCTCACCTAAAATTTAATTTCAATAAATATCAATACCATGCTTGACATGGTTGGTACAAACATGGCAAATTCACAGTGCTGCTTACTTCACACCATCCTTGATACATCTCTTGGGAAGAGACACAAGTAAATTCAGTTATTTTGAAGTATTGATTGACTTGGTTTGAAAATCATCACATACAGTAACTAAGGATTTGATATTCACCTGTATGAGGCTTAAGGGCGAGTCTCTCAGTAAGAGTCCATGAAATCAGGTCTCTACCATTCTAGTTATTTTAGAAAAAAACTGTATAAAGCCAGGGTAATTTTAAATTCCTTCATTCATAAGATTAAAATCAGTCAAGACTATTAGATCAATTTAGCAAGGTATTTATTTGTCATTCTTAATACCAGCTCATCATTTTATCAGGTTGCATTTAAATGCTGTAACAAATATTTTCATAAACTAATTTAACTTCATGAATGAGCAGTTTCTGCTAGCAAACAAACGTAATTCAGAATACTGACAGTTGTAAACAAATTTTGGTCTCTGTAAGGGATTCTGGTCATATTCTGATGGGAATAGTAACTACTAAACAAATACATTTGATTTACGTTTTTATTCATACCTTGGCAGTAGATGATTCACTTAGGAATACGCCTATTGTTTTCTAAATCTGACTGAACATACCATATTTAGTAGTAAAATTCTTGGTCAGAGAAGTCAGCTAAATTATCCTATGTCCTTCCCCTTTCATTCTCTTTGGGGATATTCACAAAAGACAGCTTTTACAGAGATATTCAGGAGAAGGTAAAATCAGAATACACAAACAAACCTGTGTGACATACTTCACTGGCTTACAGTCTAGATCTTTCCCTAGTGCTTTGAATTTTTCATGCACATTCTTTTACATTTTAAAAACATGCTCACTTCACCAGTGAGTAATATTATCACCAGCAACAAGGAAAGTGTGTTCCAACAAACCAAGAAGAACAGGAAAAAAGAGAAGTCCTGCTCTGAGACATCCATTTTTTTAATCATCACTCCAAGTTATACTTGTCTTTCATGGCCCTCTCACTTTCTCTTTCCACAGAATGTTACCACATACTAATGTGATGACTGAAAACGGTCAGCGAACTCTTGGGTGTGAGAATACTCAATGAATATTAACACAGGATTTAAGCAGAACATGGAGTAACAGTGACTGCATTAGAACCAGATGGGTAAAGGATTTAGTGTATTTATTTTTTCTTAGCTATGTGAATTGAATATCAAACAAATTTTTTAATTTCCTTCACCTTCAGAAGATTGCTACCTTCTGATAACTTATTAAAAGGGGAAGGATTGAGAGAAAAGGTTATTTTTTCCACCACTCTATATTTTTATTATAATTTTCCACATTTTTCTGAATAGCTGCGTATTGATGAAAAAGGAAGAACTCTTACTTTGAAAATGCTAAAATGAAAGAATCAGATTTCTCCAAATCTATTCCTTTTTATTCCCTTGAAAGAACTACTGGCCAAATCCCCTCCAAATTTGCAAGTCATTTCTATTACTTCGCAAATGCCATTTTCAGTAAATGAAAAATACCTGCAAGCAATTAGTTTTGAGGTACATGCTATCTCCACAATTGTCAAAGAGCACTTACTGTGATTCTTACTACTAAATTCATAACAAATATAATCTTCAGTTCTTCGTCAATTAGTCCAGAACCCACAGTTGTGTGAAATCCACGTTCTCTTAGAACACTCACCTCACTACTGGCATTCACCTGGATTGAAACACAAACTTTTTCTAAAAATGGAGAACGTAGAGATTACTTTATAAACTAAGAAGCACAGTACATGAAAAGCCAGGTAACTCTTCTTTAAAGGAATTAAGTTTAAGTATTCTATATCTCAACACTAATTTTAATTGAATACTTGTGCTGCAGCTGTTCTCAGAACACTGAGTCTAAAATGATAAGTAATATCAGAAATACAGGCAAAACCTTGTCATAGATAAATGAACAATAAAATTATGACATTATCAGTTTCTCATATCTGTATTAACTTCCCACACGTATTTTCACAGTGGAAATTCTGGTTTATTACTTCTCATCTATTTCAATAATAAGTTTATTTAAATGTAGATTTATCTCTCAAATCATTTTGCTGCTGTAGTCACTCACCCAGCTCAAAATACACACACATAGACTACCACAACTTTTACATAAATATCTCTAGTAACTGTTGGAAGTGGGAAGGGGAAGATTTTGGCTGAATCCAAAGATCAGTTTTCATGAGACTACATTACTATATGCATTGCAATAATGCCCTTTAACTGAGCCTAACTTAAGACAGAATAGTATTAAATAGAATAATTTAAAGTCTCTATGAAAAAGGGCATTAAAGTGCAACTGAAAACAGCTTTTAAATGTCTTCTGGTTTTTTTTTAAACTACTGTGACTACCAAAAAGTATTAGACCTGTGATAGGGTTTTATAAACTGTTTTAAAAGTCAAGTACCCTAAAAATCTTACAAGAAGTAAACATTTCTGAACAACTAGATTCCATTTCTCTAAGACTATAAGCAAGCTCAGCTTCCTTCTGTATGATCAAACTATTAGCAGGTGTTAGATGCTTCAGGGAAGTACTGTCTGTATGCTAGTGACTCTCTGCTAAACCTCACTATTTGTAGAGAAGCACATTTGCTTACAGAGTAAGAGAATTTGGATCTAGGACAAGGAAATCTGTGGAGAAAATATTGAAATCACCTTTGACTACAGAAAAAAAAAGGATGCTTCACAATTTTTAACGCCATTTAAGTTCACAAATCCTAGGAAGGACATAAATTTGAAGTCACATAGCAAAGTGTAAAGTAAGAATTCCCCAGTTCAGAATGGTGTTTGTTTCATAAATGTGACCATAGTCAGAACCTTGACCAATCTGATTTTAATGCTAAGTTTAAATCAAAACCTCCTCAGGCAGCTGAGTTAAATCACCTCTCCAGTGTAAAAAGTTCAAAGATCTACACAAATGTCCCTTTTCATATCATTAAGTTCTCCTTGCAGTGGAGACCACATGCTACTTATTACAAAATTCTTATCCACCTATCTTTGCTCTTCTCACAGACCCAGAATAAGACACAAGTAAGCACATCAACTACCTTGATTGACTCAAATCCTTCAGCAATGAAATATGCAATATGAATATGCTTACTTATTGAGGATGCACACATGCTGACGTACTCTCTTCTGCTTCCACATGAATCACAGTGTGCAGGATACACCATTTCTTCAAACGATGACTCTGCATACATTTCCATTTCCAATTTCTGCTGGCAAGCAGACAACTTTAGAGCCATTGTCAGGGATGGACCATATGGCTGCATAGCACCATCTGCACCCTACAAAAAGATGAAAATCCATTGGTGAGTGTTCCCAAACTGCAAAAAGTATACCAGCAACATCCTGGGTTTTCTTTTCTTTTTTGCCCCAGGGCATTTCTGATTTCAGAAACTTAAGGCCAGATACTATTTGCCACAACTGTTTCCCCAGTCTAGCAAGGTCAAAATCCCATTTGCAGGATACAGAGCAATCTGGATATTGGGCAACCTGCCTATGCCGCAAGACTGCACATCACAATTCTTGTCAAAGTAGAAGAGGACATAAGGCAGCTGCCAACCAAGCTACGCTGATACTGCACAGTGTATCAACCCCTTCATAACTGCAGTTATCCCAGCAAATAATCAGGTCCATCCCAACAGAAGGAACAGTCACTGTTTAGCCCTCAGACCAGTTTACACATTACAATGTACCGTATCCATAATATTTCTGCTGGAGCACAAAACTACCCACTACTACATAATAAGCTCTCTAGTCCTTCAGTCCCTATACAAAATCAAATAGACTTCAAATTCAGCATGTGACAGTATTTTAGCATGCATAAGAATTATGTAGAAAGTTCCATACAGCATAATTCAAAACTGCTACTACCAAGGTTCGTCCCCAAAGTTCCTCAGGTTGTAGAATATTCTACAATGCATTATTTGGCATACTATAAAGGCAGAGGCATATGCATGAAGGGAAAATGCAATAGCATATTGTCCGATCAGATATAGAGCATAATAAACTTTGTCAGCAACAATCATAGATGATCTTAGCAGCTACACAGTTTTATGCCTCCATTAACTTAAAATTATACTAGCTGAAGATTTCCTGTAATGCATATTTGGAATCCACAACAATCCACATTACTTCTGCTATTTTTTTATTGTTAATAGCTACAATACATAACAGTAGTAATATCACAACAACCTGGGCTTTGACAAATCATAAATTTTCCTAGACAAAAAGAAAAGAAAACTTACAAAGATATACAAAGTGGAGAATATAGCGAAATTTGAATAAAAGGAATGGCAAGTGACACACTTGCTCAAACCCTTCAGTGATGACATCTGGTGACATGAATCTGATTACAAATTTGATTTTGCTAAAGCAATAGTTCCACTAATATATAAAGCCATCATGCAGCCATATGGGGGCCTTTACAGAGGAAGGCATGGGCCCAAGTAATCTATCAGTATGACCAACCTGTGCTCAGCCTCCCCCTCACATATTTCTACCAACAGAATCTCTCAAAGTCGAGGCCGATTACCTTTGCTGTCACCACAGGTTTACTTGAAAATAACTGCAGTTATTGATCTAATATAAGCAAAGCAATTACATACATTTGTATAGCAATCCTTTGTATTTTACCTATACTACCACATAATCTCCATAACAGGCTGTTCAACAGGCAGAACAAGACACCCAGTTCTGTATGGATCTGTATGCAGGGCCACCCTCTAACCACTTCTCCTCCTCCTCCTTCACCGCATCCCCTTCGCTCCCTCAGTTTCCTGCCTCTTTCCCCGGCACCAGGTGCCAGGGCCAGTTCAGAGCATGGCCTGCCCCGACTGATAGGCCACGCAGCTGGCTGGATGGCTGCTGCATCTCTCAGCTGGCTGGCATCACTGACACCGTGTAATTGACACTGATTTGGATCTCCCTCTTCTATTCAGCCACCAATTTACGCAAGCTTGTAGACCTTTCATACCTTTGAGATCTCTACCCTCTGTTGATATGGCTGAAGCCAGGCAATGAGTTCAAAAAATATTAGTGATACACTTGACAGATGCAGAGCACGTAAGCCCCGTTTCTTAAGAAACAAGGCTGACACCTGTGCATTCAGTTTTTCATCAGTGAAACTGCAGGAAACAATACAAAACTCTGAAGTGTAATACAACAAAGAAAACAGCACTAATTACAGAGATTCCTGAATTTCTGAAGTTTAAGTAAAGCTAAGAGTTGAACTTAAATTATCAAAAACATTGAACCTATACACAACGAGAAGTGCTGTGAACCTAGGTATGCTGCTTTAGTTGCGCAAAACTAATAGATAGAATTAAAGTGAAAAATGGCGCTTAATGTTAACTAGTGGAGTAGCAACAGTAGCTCCATAATAAAATGAAAGTACATAGAATGAAGGTATTATCTCCTGTGTAATTGTGTGTCTGCGCTGTATGATCATGGATCCTAACAAAAGTGATTATCAGCCGCCTGAATGATAGGCATTTCGTCAATTCTGCACCAGTCCCATAAGCACAAGTGCTAGGAACACCAAAATTAGGAAGATGCAATAAAATTAAATGGACTTAACAGAATAAATGGTTACCAGAATTCCTGAACCTATTATTCAACACACAAAATACTACCACAGAGCACTCTGCATTGCATTATCTTTCTGTAGCTACAATTCTCTATCCACATTAAAAAATACTCTGAACTAGGGACATAATATCTGACTTCAAGCTAGAATTTCTGCCTCTAACCACTGTGCCCACCTGTGATTAAGATGGCCAAATATAAATGTTTACAGGACAAAACAAAGTGTAATCTTTCTACCTTGAAATGACTAGCATGATGTACAAAATGGAAAAAAAAAAAAAAAACACCACAAACCAGAAATTTGAATGCCCTTAGAATTATTAAGAATGCTGAATATTTTTGCACTCATTTGATGCAGTGCCAAGATGATAATTTCAACAGGGAACTCTACAGCTGCATCTGCCAGTATTTCAAAAGGAAATGGGTCAGGCAGTAACAGCTTATTCTTTAAGTCTCCCTTTTATATCCCCAGACTAATGGTTTAGAGCCTGTTAAGGGCTTCATGAAGGCAGAAGATATTGCTCCCCATCACCATGGTTTCAAACATCAATTTTTTTTCATTTTAACTCAAGGAAGTAAACAAGGAAACATGTTCATCAGTATCAAGATCAAAACTACAGACTCTTCCAGAAGCAGTATTCTAGTCCAGGCCCACCATCTTCTCATCAGACATCTTAATTTTGAATGTATTTCAGATAGAGCCTTTGAGAATAACACAGCTTCCTCACTGCTGACACAATTACTGTTCAGAATTGCCACTAATATATTCACAGAGAGGAAACCATGTTAAATTTGAAACAACCCCTCATTTTCAGGTCTGCATTAACCTTTAACTTGCTATTACAGCACTGTGAAATCCCCTCTGTGCTAAATAGAAGCAGTAGCGCTCTAGTTAAACTCATTTTTTCAAGTTTTCTGCCTGCAAGCATGATTTGTTTTATTTAGAAGTTTCTGCATTCCCCACTGTTTAACAAGCACCCACAGCTGAATAGCTCTCTCACCTTCTCCTTTATTCCTGCTGTGCAAACAAAGCAGAACACTGAGGGTTATTTTATCTAAAGCGTGACCTGGATTTGTTAACTCAGGTAGAGCAAGAATCAGCTGATCCTAAGCATACACTAAGAGTTTTGTTTATTTCCTCCCAAAAAAAACCAGGGAAACTGGTGGTGGGGTCTGGAAGAAAAATGGGTGAGGGCCAGGAAAGGTATTTGCTGCACTAAACTACATTAATGCTAGTATGGCTAGGAATTTAAAACCCACTTTAACACTCAAAAGTCAGGAAATGCAAAGTTATGGTTCCCACAGGCATCATAACTCATGCTCTTGCACACATGCATTATTTCGTATTCACCCTGTTAAATTTATAGGAACCATGTGGATATGTTGTAGTTGGTTTTTTAATTTGAAATTCTTGACTAGAGAACGTGAGGTCATACAAGAAACATCCAGCAGTGCGTTACACAGCCGCAAGCCTGAGTCTGTCTGGTCTCTGCAAACAAATAGAAGTTATACGTAAAACCTGGTGGTCTTTTGCTAGAGCTTGACTATACTGTAAATGCTATCAGACATAACTAGCATAATGGTCAGCAAGGATCAGCACTCCACACAGACAAAAAAAACCCCACGGTTTGAAGTGCATCAGCTGGACAGGAGTTATTCAGTAGTCAAGGTAGGGAAAGATGAATTCTTAAACTTCTACATGTTGATACGTCATAAAAACTAAATAATTGCAGATCTCCACTGCAGGGAAAGGGAGTCGTGAAAAGCTATTCAACCTTCTTTGACACCAAGGATCAAAGAAGAGGATACAGAAGGAACTAATCTGAAAAACTATAGCCATCATTACATTTATTGTTCCACATAGCTGCAACCTGCCTCAAAAGAGAGCAACTTTCAAGCCTGCTAAGCTCATGAAGTTGCATGTGACTTCTTAAGCAGAAAATGGTTTACTGAATTTTACAATATTCTGTAAATGTTTACTTAATTGAAATTTAAATAAAGGTAACTTTTCAGTAAACTCAGGATAAAGCTTAGACTTCTAGTCATGGACAAATAACACCTAATAAAGTTACGCCACACCAATTTTTATTTTCTCCATCTTCATCTAATTGTTAGTTTCCAGATGGCATTAACTTATGTTAACATCCTTCACAAACCATTGACTTGAGTAGTTTCTTTATAAATGTATTTGTTACCTCTCAAATATCAGAACTTTCTATGCTTAAAGTCATTCACAGGAAAGAGAAATATTTACATTAATGGCTTATATTGTTTTTAACATGCCTTTTAAGCACATCCTGATATAACTAGAATACGTTAAAGAGAGTAACACTAATCTCATGTTAAAGCATGCATAGCCACAAGCATTTAAAATCATTGTTGTCATGCTATGTCATGGAAAGAGATATTGCAAATTACAGGACTTTTTGCTAGATTAAACACATTTCTCAAACTGTTCCTCTTAGCTCTGCTATCACTTCAAGGAATGTCTCAAGAGGGAGGAAGCATTTTTTCCTATCAATTGTTCTGCAACAGCATTTGGTAATGGCCCACGTTTAAGCCATGTGGCACAAACTGTCCATTTTACACATCTTGGCAGAAGGCAGCTGTAGCATGAGAAGGGTATCTTCAGACTCCAGAATATTGGCACCATAATAAAAAAAAGTTCTTTCAAACGGCTCTCCTGCAGCAAGATATGGTATCTTCAGAGTCACCAGGCCATGCTATATTTGGTATTTTTATTGCTCTCACTCCAGCTGAAGGGGATCAGCTACTGAAGAACCGCTGATTTTCCTTTGGGGTTTTCAGCAGTGTGTTTCTAGCCCTTCTTACCATAACACAGAGAGGCCTGGAAACTAGAACTCTTCAAGTTTCAACAACAATGAAAATTTAACAAACTTAATAGTTGCATTTCATAATTTGGGTGTTTGCCTTGTGAGGTTGGAGCTCCTGAGCTGGCAACACTTCACAATGTTATAAAATGCTAATACTTCACCCTGCATATGTCAGCCCTCAGAGAAGCAAAGGACTTGTTTAAAATAGCACTGGTTGCCAATCAGCTCCAAAAAGAGACAGGACAGACCTGCTCCAGCATTCAAAACCAGGACGGAGAATCTGGAAAGCCTCCAACAGACGATACGGACATCATTTCCTATCAGCAAGCAGCTTACTCTCTAAGCTCACCCCTCAGAAATAACTTCAGTAGCAAAACAGCCTTCCTCTTCCAGATCACAAACCACCTCTAGAATCAAAAGCAGGTTTTGTCCTCAAATGTGCTCATCTGCAATGACTGGAATACTTTGAGCAACTTTGGCTTCCGTGCTGTGGTCTCTAGCATCCCTTACCAGACTGCTACATAAAGCAGATAGACCCTGGGCCTTAATGACCTTCAGATGACTTGACCTCCCCCAAACTCTTGACTTTGGCCTGGCAGCAAAAAGCAGCACTTTTCTCTGATAATCACAGAAGGGGGAAGGGAGTATTTCAGCCTGACTCATCTAAAATGTCTTTTTTTTCCCCTATCAATATAAGATGTACCATTAATAACAACCTAAGCGACCCGAGGCAAAATCATGAACTCGGGGGGGGGGGGGGCGGGGGCGGGGAAATGCAGGCGAAAAATGCTTCAAAGCGAGACAGTTTAAATAACTATGGTGGATGACCTACAAAGTCAAATGTATGCACAATGTGAGGAGTCTATCATCTCCATAGCTTGGCATTAAAGGAAACAACCTGATTTTCTGGAGGCAGTGCAGACCTGCAATTATTTAAAGTCTGGGGAAACTGTGTGTATTCAGCAACGCTGAAAATCAGCACTGGCATGTTATCCATAGGCAACTAGAGAGAGTAATTTTTAGAGCCCAGGATGGAAAATGTCAGTGAAGTATGACAGTGCATCACAAGAGGTCTCAGAACAAGCAAGCAGCAGAGCTGGGAAAACATTTCTGGCATCAGCATTCTGTAAGTCTCCCAGTTAGCACTAGCCATCATTTCTTCTTCTGCAGTACCACAGAAGCACAAGATTGTTTAAAGTCAGAGACAAATAGGAAGCTCTAGGATAATAGATGTCTTTTACAATTTATACCCATGCATGTAATGTAATCTAACTAGATTAAAAAAAAGAGCAAATTATGTTTTACAGGCCAAGAACTAGCAAATAAAGGGAAGAAAAAAGATAGCAATTGCTAAGTACACTTCTATTCAGTGTGAAAAAACCACACAGTAATATACTGGTTATAAAAGGTGCAAAGAACAGCAGGAATGATGCAACAAAATATTTTGCAAGCAAAAATGAAAGGAAAACTGGGGGCGGCGGGGAGGTCCGAAGCAAGTCATTGCCTCGAAAGGTTTGACTCAAACCCTGAATGCACAAGAGTTAACTTGAATTTACAAAAGAAAGGGTTTGATTACAGATGGATAATGCCTTGATGATTCAGAAAAAGTATAAAACTGGTAAACAACTGTGCTGAAGATTTTCCTCTTTCATATGAGGCACTGCACTTGGATTTATAATAACAGAGAATGCAAGGAAAGATGATAGTTTTGACGTAGAAGCCTGATGCAGGAGATGGGAATTCGTTTTGCAACTCAGACATACATCTTCTGCCAGTTCTTACCTTGAGCATAAGCCTTAGCCAGTCACTCCCACTCACATTTACAAGAAATTTCATCCATCTTTAGCCTCCCCCTGTAAAGTTAGAATAATACTGGTTTGGCTGGGACGGTCACAGTGCAAAGTACCCCACCATTGTTAAAAAGAGTCTGAGACATTCTTTTGGACCACATTTTCACTGAATCACAGAATTTCCTCTGCCTTCCTCTTCAAGCCATATGCTTAATAACTTACCCATTTCCATAGCCACCTTAACAAAGGAGGAGATAGGGACCCTCGTGAATGGTCCTTGCATGCTGTTTAAATTTTATTTTTAAGTCAGTCATCTCAATTACGCTTCTTTTGTCAACCTTGTCTATGAACTTATAAGCATTCGCTATTTCTCTGTCCACATATGGTGTGTGCCTTGCCTTACTGTATTGGGGCTCCCTTGAGAGCAAAGCTTCTAGGCATTACTACAATGCATTCAGCAACAAACCCAGCAGGATACTAATAGGCTGTCTTCATTAACCTTTGCTGATTGAACTGCGCTCCGTCGTATTTGCACTCCACACATTTGTGATGTCTCATAAAGATTCATAAGGGGGATTTTAATGGCAAAAGAGCCTATATACGAAATTGCCTATCCACTTAAAAGGAAGAGTGTTTGTAGGTAACAATAGACTTTTTTAATTTTTCCCTCATCAAAGCTGTGGCAGCACTTGAAAGGGCAAAGAGAACATAGGAATGGATCAATAGAGGAACTGCACAGATGATAATTAATGTAGGGAAATGGCTATTTAAACACAGCAACAGAAGCTGCATTCACTAGGTATCCAAAATGAAAGGAGACAGGTTCTGATGGGAAGGAGCCATCAGATGGCATCAGCACTAGCTGATGAGGCATGGGGAGTCCAGTGTGCAATATGCATTTCCCAAAACATTGCTGTCATCCCTCACAACACACCATGCAAACCAGTCAGAAAGTTGAGTTGTCGAATGACTCCAACAGAGGTAACTTTTGAGGGTAAATACCTTGCCTTTAAATTACCTGTGTAATTTAAACTCCATAACAGGTTTTTCAACTTACTGCGTTCATGAAGGTTGAACAGCTGAAATTCAAAGTAATTTTTAAGCCATGCAGAAGGATGATCAGGGCAACTTAGAATTTTATATATATTTTATATATAGAAACAAAAATCTCCTCCTGACTTTCTTAGGCAAATATCCCATACATGTTAATCTCTTGGTTTCTCACCTTCCCAGTATGCTAATGAAAAGCCTGCAGGTTACAATGTAAATTAATTACTTGTATTTGATTAGTTTGATCCAAAGAAAAGGAAAACAAGAGTTGTGAAACTAGCAGCTCAAAGACATGGAAAACTGTAAGGAGGGAGTTACAGTTGAATGAACATAAAAGCAAATTTGAGATAGCCATGTGAATAAAAACAAGGATGATATTTTCAGAGCCATCAAAGATATGTTCTGTAGGTCTCACAACATGATGGTTTATTAGTGTTAGCTTATATAAAAAAAAGGAGGACAACAGAACAAATTTTGATGTTACTGCTTTATATTAGGCAATGGGTACCTTTCTAGCTGCCATTTCAAGGAAACTCAATAGCTACTCTTAGCTAGAAGAAGTGCCCTTGCCATGAGGAAAATTAAACCATAATTCTCTGTCTTTCAGTTTAATAAGAGTCTTCAGAAGAAGCCTAACTGTACCGTACAAGTGGGGAAGAAAAGGTGAAACCACATAAACTCTGCAAAATCTAGGGAATGGAGACAGAATTAGAGCTTCTGTAAGTATTTCCTATTTATACTTTGTTCAAACAAAGCAATTCAAAACATTAGCAACTCATGTCATGTTCCTGCACTGATTGCCACACCTTGTGAAATTGCAACGTATCTTTATAAGCACTCTTCAAAGCAAAGGGAAAAGCTGCATAGCTCATCAATAAACACAAAAGAGTAGTCTTACAGAAATTTAGCCATGACATGTTCAATTATTTCAGTGGAATTAAGCAAGTCTTCACCTCACCCTTTAAGAATGAACTGAAATAAGAGAAAAATCTCTGTGAAGGGTCAAATGTTTTAAAAGCTTTGCTCTACACCATGGTGTGGAATACAAAAAAAATAAGAAAAAAGGTACAGTCTTTTGGTGGTTGTTTCTATAATTTTTGTACATTATGTGAATAGTTAGTAAGAATTATTTTCATTAAAACTGTACTGTTGAGGAAGAAGGACCATACTTTCTGTTAATTACAGATCTTCATAGATGAAAAAGACTATGACCATTTGTAACCAGTGATCTGGAATGTTGTTTCTCTTTGTTTTCAAAACTCAGACAGGAATATTTAAGATCCAAATTACCCCTTGGATGATACTTTGTGCTTATTACCCCCCCCCTCCCCCCAATGCTGTTAAAATTGATTCATTAATTTTTAATCTAAAAACAATTAATGTAGGATGTGAAAGGTTAGGTTTGAAATAAGGTGTGATACAAAGGGGATGGCAGGCACCCTGATGAGCAGCAGATTGGCTCTGATCTTTCCAAGCCAAGTGAGATGTTGTTGTTCTGCTATGGATGAAGGGGCTCATTATCCCAAAGATAATTGCCCAGATGCCACACCAGTGAGGTCACACGAAACACGGCTGTGGTTGCTGAACCAGTATTGGAGCTAATTAACAGTTATGGCTGCAGGCAGCCATTTTGTACAGACCTCTGCTTAGATGCATAGCTTTCCCATCCCATTAACGTTAACCATTTACTCACCCTCTTTTTGCTGCTGAATGAAAACATTACCAAGCCTGTCAGAAGAGCAAACACTTTGGTGTTATCTTTACAGCATTAAAATTCATCTTTTCAATCACCCTGCTCATATCAAGGAGCATCAATCATTTTCATCCCAATGTCAACTAAAGATTTGGCATCTCTTCTTGTTTAACGCAGAAAAAGGCTGCATCAGAAATTAAGAGTAAACCTGAAGTTCTAAAAAGAGCTAACTCACACTAATAGGAAGCATGACACAACATTTCAACTTTCTATCATGACTCTATTTTTTCTGCTGTCTCTCATTCTGGATTATATTCCTTACTTAATAAGGTGAAAGCATGAATTGAGACCTTTTGCTTCTGGTGCTTTCAGAGACCGATCTATTTTTTAGCCATACCTGCCTTAGAGGGGTAGTTTAGTCAATAATGCAGCAGTAAATTCTACACTTGCAAACTCCTGAGCCTCTGAAGACTCTCCCTTGATTTTAATGGGTATTTCACATGAGTGCACACAGCCGTCCAAGTGGAGTTCACTGAAGCAACAGAGGATTTGCCATGACAGCAGTAGGCAGGCCAAACACATAGGTTTTAAATGGTCTTTTTCAGATGCTATAATTTCTTCCAGCTTCTTCGACTGACATCTGGTATGTTGTTATTGCCTTGAAAAGCAACAACTGAAACTTGATAATTCTGCATTTCTATAACAAAACTGAGAGGAGTTTCAACTGTTTGTTCTTGTGAATTCAAGTCAAGTTTAGTATTATCTGTATAGCCAAGAAATATTTAATAGCATAAAAAAATCTGTTTTAAGATTGCAAAAAAAAGTCAGTTTCCCCTTTCAAAGTTGGTTACATTTAATCAGAACACTCAAAATCATTTTCTAAGAGAAAATGAATCATTCTTGGATTCTTGCCTTTTTTCAGCAAGGGGAAAAATTTTGGGTTTAAGTTGTTGTGAGATAGTACCTACCCTGCTTTTTTTTTCTCATTTCAGTCACTGAACCAAAAAAATCAGCTGTCTCAATCCCAAACCACTAGCTTGATTCTCTGGACCACTTAACCATTACAGGGGCTCTTTCCCAAGATTTATGTAGAAAGTGATGCCATTCCTACACAAGGGACATGCAAAAGCCTGAATGACCTCCAATGTTGAGAGGCCTGCTTTCACCTAACATCCAGCCGTGCCCTGCTTCACTCTTGCCAGCCACTTGGAATGTTTTGACATCCCCTGCAGCTTCTGAAACTCTTGTCTGTTTTCAGAGGGCTGATGCTCCACATAGGCTCATGCAAGACTTCTTCTCTTAGCCAACAATGTTAAATAAGGTCAGTTTTTGTTGTGGGATCTTTTGTTGTTGTGTTGGGTTTTTTCCCCAGTACCTTCTTTCCAGTCTTTTTGTCAGGTTTGCTCATCATAAACATGTATTATTGGGGCTAGGATTGCCTAGCTTTAAAATTTGGGCATGCACTTAAATATGTATATTATACATACATATATATACACACGTATTTGAGGGAGTGTCACTTTAGATACTCTTTACAGTGATCTGCCAGGTTTTTCTGACCATATAAAGATATCAACATTTTTCACTGCTTGGAAAAAAGTCAAAGGCAGGCAGTATAAATGGTTAGTGATAGCAAAGCAAAAATAAAAAGAAATCCGAGAATGAATCTCTGGGAACCTATAACAGCTGTCACAGAATGGCTGTAAATGGGTAAAACCTACACTGGAAAGAAGATATAGTGATTACTTTTACAGGGTGTGCAAGAGGATTCCACACAATGTAAATCTAGTCTGAGAGAACTTACAGAGATTAAGAATACCTATTTTGAATATATGGAAGGTAATAGGGGCTTTTTCTGGTATCTACACCTGAAAATGACAGCTTTCAAACAAACCCCTAACTACAAAATTGCCATTGTTGTCTTCTTTATATACACATGTATTTTTATGCCTATGCTTTTGCCACAATTCAAAGATTGATTAATTAGCAGAGCACAACCTGTGAGAAAGGCAAGAAACTGTTATCCAAATGCAGGATTCATTCAGGCTCTGCTCTAGTCCCAGTCTTGAGATCCGTTCTCTCACTAAAATTATTCTATATGTCTGAGCTCTAGTGGTTCTGGAGATTTTAACTTGGAATAGAGAAGAGAAGAAGAAGAAAACAAACACAAGGTCTGACACAGGAAACAGTATACTGACTTATTTAAGACTTTTAAAATGCTGTCTGATTCAGCGCTTGCCAGTCCAACTTACTAAATCATTTCTAGCAAGAACCTAATCTATTCATCTACTCCTCCAGGGTGCAAAATGTCTGATTCATAAAGTTGTGAATCTTTTGAAAAGTCTGCTTTTAAAAAAGATATTTGCATTTTCTTAAAAAACATTCAAAATATTTTAATCATTGAAGCAGCCTTCTGAAAAGAAATCAAGTTTGGGTTTAAAGATGTGAGTATATCAGCTAAGTCAAGCTCCAGGGTTTACATGTTTTCATGTTATTATGTATGACATTACACTACTATAATCTAATATTCTGTTACGGTGTCACAACACAGAAAAAACTCAGAACAAGCTGATTACAGATCAGCAGGAACACAGGAGCTGAAAAGGCTTTACAGCATATATACATAAGTAATATATGTTGGAAACTGAAAATGTTGGAGTCCTGAATTTGCCTGAAAATGGGAGCAAACATTACATAGATGTCTCAGTCCAATGTATAGATAAAGAACTTCCAAAGCAGGGAAGCATACCAATAAGAAGGAAAAGGAGAGATTCTCAGTTTTTATGTTAATGTATCTTTAGCAGCAGCTAGTTAAACTGGACTTGCAAGTCCATACAAACAAGATGGAACTAAAGGTAAATATTTTTAATGGGAAATTTGGAGTGATTCATTCTTTTAGCAATAACAGAAACAAAAGTCACAGTGCTTTGATGCTTGGAGACTAAACACTGGTATCCCACTTGATAAAATATGTGCACATTTTGGAAGAACCACCGTAAAGCAACAGAGATCTGGAACAGAAGCACTATTTAAAGAAGACAGCAAGGCCCTGGAGCAACTGAGCATGGGCTCGACATTCTCTACTTCTAGTCACTATTTTGCCTGCAGTGCAGATACTTATATTCTTGACAAGTTGCTTTTTAGCATTGTGATGACAGAAGTCTGGTGCTTCTGCAGATGGCGAGATGGGCATTGCCTTTGAAATAACTTAACTTACATTAACTAGGTTTCCTAAACCAAGTCCATCAGTGTAACATATACAACCATTACCTGTCCCATCTGAAGGTGAATGAGGTTATATAAACTAGAAAGACATCTTTCACCTTCCTCACACTACATTGAGATGCCTGTTTTGAAAAGCCATCATAAAGTTGGCCTAGTAATAAGCAAATAAAGAGGTGCTCTGTTCCTTCCCAACAGTATGAATATTAATGTGGTATTTCTGTCCATCATACATATTAGATGTGTACATTTATACTCTAGGTGGCAAAAGTTGATCCAATACGTGGGCACCCCATTGAAGTACCTTAATGAAACCCTAAGCAAATGCTGAACACAGTACTGAAACACAATTTTGTACGTCTGGCATATAGGAGTCTTTCCTGCTGCAATATTTGGATTACAATTTTAGATTAGCATTAGTAAAGATACAGTTACAGAACAGGACATTTGCTGCCCAAAAAGAGTACTTGGAATCGGAATATGCAAGAAATTATACTGACTTGTAGACTGGAAACAAACTCCAAGGGACTATCAGCATAGCACAGTCATGGGAATGAAAGTCAGCTTGTATTCCTGCTTGGCTAGTTTTGGATGACTTGAACAACTGTATGTCTATATTTATAGATAAAATATTATACTGTTTGACATCAGTGCCTCATGGCAGCACATAAAATCTACAAATAAGGATGTACATTACTGCATTCATTTTACCATTTTATTGTGTGCTTCCTTCAATATTGTTTCTGTTTACTAGGGATGTACAAAATCACAAGATATTATGAAACTATTTTGAACTTAGCAGAACAGGCTGTTCAGCTGATAAAGAAAAGTATAAAGGAAAGGTAGCAGCTAAATAAAAAAAATTGACAACTTATAGTATAATAGAGAGCATAATAGTGAGCCACCGGGACACTCTGGGTCCAAGTTCTAAGGAAGCAAACAGCACTTACCACAAGCTCACCCTAAACTGCAGAATGTGGTCATGTGGATGCTCTGTGATGGCAAGTGTGCATATTTGGACTATGATCTAGATGTTTGGGGGGGGGGAGGGTGGTGTGTCTGTTTTTTCCTAGGCTGAGAGTACCAAATATTCTCTCTGAAATTCACTGTCCCTCTCTGTCCTCTCCAATTCACGCACAGCAAACAACCATCTATCACCCTTCTCCCTCCACCTCTATCATGTCTGTTGTGGCCTACCTCTCCCACCCTGCTCACAGAGCCAGCAAGATCTGCTGACTGCTTTACTTGACAGTTAGACTCAATTTGCACCACTTATTCTTTAAAAAAATTAAATATCTTTGGCTCAAGACAGCAGTGTCTCTGAACGTAACAGAAGCTCACAGCATTGGAGGGTTCTGAAATAGTACAGAGGAGCAATAAACCAGACTGAGCAATTTTCTAAGTTTCCTCTGACACTGTTAATGTCGGGGGGGGAGGGGGAAGTAGAAATTACACCTCTGTCTCAAAGCTCATTCCATGGCATCCTGAAACTACTGTGCCTGTTTGGTACCAGGATACCTGCTTCCCAGTGAGAAATTGATATATTTCTATCACAACCTGTTTGACAGGTATGTGCAGTTGAATAGAGTAAAGGTATAGGAGCAATTCAAAAGCCAGGAAATGGCAAGAAGTACTAAGGAAATCAAACACATTTCCATCCTCTGTGTAACTGGATCCTTCACTTAAAAAAAAAAAAACAACCCCAAACACAAACAAACCCAAGTAAACCAAAACCAAGCCCTCCCAGTTTTGCTAAACAGTGAAAATAGCAATGAGATCATCTTTCCCAATATCAAGAACACCACTGCGGTTTCTGAAAAGCAATCTGGCATTCCCAAGTAATCCCTCCCTTTGTCCCCACAGGGTATCATTCTTCCTCGAAACAGCAGAAGATAGCAGGGTGCACCTTTTTCAGGCTGGGAAGCTTCCAGGCCTTTCCAAAACCACTGCCTGCTTCATTTTTATGAAAAACTCATTGTGGTAATTGAAGCCAAACTAGTTTCTTTTACAATGGCTCAGGGAAGAGAAAAGAACATAGCACCAACCACTGTATTATCCCCGGCACAGCTCCAGTCAAGTTCCCTTGACTGGTGTTTGGGTCTCCCACTAACCATAACACTCATTATAATCTTTGAACCATCCTGTGCAATTCCAGGCTCCATGCTTAGGTCACCAGTGATAATGCAATCTGATCAAAAGCAGGAGTCTTGTGATGATGTTGCCTGCCTCAGACTGCCCTCCTTTGCACTTCTATGAACTCCTTCCCCCATGCTCAGTTCAGAACAGAGCAGTGCCCTGCCAATCTCACTAACTGGTAGAGAGGGAGGTTTTGGAAGACTGTGTGTGGCGCTGTGCAAACATTGACCAATATATCCACAGCCTGGCTGGAAAGAGAAAGAAGAAAGCAATGCTCAAGGAAATTAACTCACAGTCTGCCCAGCTGTGTAAGTGCCTGTTGCCCAGGGTATGCTCCTCTGCATGAATCGCATTCTGTCCTTTCTGTTTTGCTACTAACACTGATTAAAATTCCTTTCCAACTCTTCTTCACCCATCCTCCAAATCAAAGTCATCTCATAATAACCTAAGCAAATGATACCAGCACACTGCAGCTATTTTTTCTTCAGACAAAGCTATTTGCCCATTTCATTCCAAGTAGTTTCACAGTAATGGAAACGCCATTCAGAGATGAATAACTTAATCCTTTCTCTTAACGGCTTTCCCTATCTCTTCCATTTGATTTGGTGTCTTTGCTGGGTCAGTATCTGTTTAACTGATATTTCTTGGAGCAAACACCTTATTTTCTAAAATATTTGTACAGTGGCTAGGCAAACTTATGAATATGCTTTTATAACTGCTTTCATTTCAAGGGGAGCGCTGCAGACAAGATGCTAATTTAAGTCATTACAGCCTGGCAACAAAGATCAGTTAACTTTGACTTTTCAGGTAATTACCCTTTTTTAATATTTATAATGTAAAATATAGAGAGAAATAAATGGAATTAACAGCACAGTGCAATTGCTGATTTTTTAAGCTCTACAGCAATGAGTATAGAGGACAAGGATGAGATTAGTTTATTTGAAGAAAGACTGTCCAATTTCATTGTTTAAAATATAATAAGTATATTGCAAATTATGGGACAGCCTCATCTAAGTCACATTAAGCTTTTATAAAGAGCCATTACTATGTTGGAATTTAGTCTTCCTGAAAGAGGACTGACTGGTTTGACACTTTTATCAGTTGCATATGCGTCTGTCTTGTGCACACTGTAGAATTTAGAAATCCAAGGCAAGGAGAGATCAGCTTCATTTGGTGCCAGACTTCTAACACAACATTGTTCAACAATGTTGAACAATCAGCAGCTTGTTCCAGAAACTCCTAAGGGGACAGTTCACTGTGTCTTATCTTCCCATGCAAACATAACAACAGTTAGCCACCAGCTTATACATAATTCAGAATGCCAGAAATATACATATATATATAAGCTTAATAGCAGTGTTTAAGGTGTTTTTGTGGATCCTTTCATTTTCTTGTGATCTCCCCATCACATGGGCATCATAGTTATCACATGATACTAAGATAATTAATCCCACAAATTAAAACTGCTCTGTCTGTTGCCTATTCCTCGCTAAGGCCAGCTAATTCAGATCCCCTATCTTGTTTCCTTCTGGAACCTGCAGAAACTGTAACTTTAGAATATGGGACTGTCTGGAATGACAACCTCACTCAATCCAATGGCCACCTCTGGAGACACTCCTGCTGTTCATAGCTTATATTTTCTATTGCAGGTACTTCTAGCCTCATCTTTATGGATTAAGGGTAGCTCCCAGGATCCCAAAGCATATCAAAGGTTTAGTTTGATTTGCCTTAGTTGCCTCCATATAAATCTGCAATTCCCTGCTGACCCAGACATTGCTTTTTTAATTGTGGAGCCATTTTTTGTTTTTAATTCCTATTTGAACAAACTGTCAAAGATGACAAACCACACTTCACTCTCTCTATCATGTAATTTAGCAGAGCTAAGAAGAGATCACAGGCTGAACCTACATACCCCTCCAGTAGGCACTCAAGTATTTTGACATCCTTTTCCACCAAATTATTGTGTATGAACTCATGGATTACACATGCCACACCAATACTTCACTGCAACCTCATAGCCATCTGACTGGCGCATTCTCTGATACTACTACAGCTCTTTCCCATGAGGGGCCCAATTTGTTTGAAAAACTTGCCAAACATTAAAAGCTTCCTTAATGTCATTCTTTAGCTGCAGAAAGCATACAGCATATGATCCTTCTCTCATATTTTTTCAATCTTAAGGGTCCCTCCTGCATTCTTTTTCACCTATTATTCTAATCCCTCAACATTACCAGATTTAGCAGTCATGAATACATTTTCACACCAACACACTTTTTTGCTTTTTTCCTCACTTCTTTTAAACCTGTCACGTGTTTCTTTTTATCATAGAGAAGCAGCTTCCACTAACACATTTGTACAGCTATTACTGCCAGAGTACATTAAGTGCTCCAAAACTAGTCACATATAAGATTACTGCCAGACAATCTTGTTTTTTGTTGGAATATAATGCTTGCAGATACATTAGAAAACAAAACACTGCTTAAACTCTGTCCTGATTATTTTCCAGAGAGTTTCAACTCTGAGTGGGGCTGCTCTTGCCCTCATTTTCCTTCTCCGATTATTTTCTTAGTTTGTTTTATCCCTTTACTGTGTGGGGGCCAAAAACCACTCAGTCAGAGACTGGCAGAGGGGGTCTATTTCATTCAGTGTCTGTGTTTTAACCTCTCAGCTTTTCACCACCAGGGCCTCTGTGCTTCAAAGTGTATCCAGCTGGCCTACAGCAGGATGTCTTTATGGTACAGCTCTCAGTCACCTCAACCTGATTCACTAGCACCTGTCCCCTGCTATCACAGGTCCTTATGCACTGTTGTACCCAGTAGAAATAGAGGATTAGCACTACTTCTGGTGACTTTTGGATCAGTTTTAATCAGGCTAACCATCTGGGTCATTTCAGCTCTCTTTCCAAACCTGTAATAATTACTTCTTTTGAATCAGTCATTGCCAGCCAGCTGCACTGAACTAGAGACTGGCTCATAATTAATTCTCTTTAAAATAATTGTCATTTCTGAGTAAATAACAACCAGGATCAGATGGATGAAAAGAATTTTCCCTTCCACCCCCAATTACCAGTATAAAAAAAAATACTGGATGTATCCTTGGCACATCTTGCCCAGAACAAATAAAGTTGGAACACATTATACCATCTATAACAAATGGCATTTGTTTATACAGAGCAAAGCTTTCTGAACCCAGGACTGTGTCTTGCTCTTGAGTAAAAGCTACCTCCAGCGCATCAATTAGCACAGGGTAATTTAATTTATGTTCAGCCAAGTAACACAAGGTCTTCCTCCAAGGAAGAGAGCCAGAAGGAAAGGCACTCTGAAGGTAATGCACTCTTGAGCATGCAAAGGTTGCAGGCAGATTTCGAGACATCTTTGGTTCACATCTTGCAGCATGTTCCTATTTCAATTCAAAAAAAACCACCACACAAAACCCAAGACTACTCATCAGCCTCTAAAGTAGTAGCCTATCCCTGCCAATAGTCACTGTAAGTCATATAAAGTTTTATACTTAAGTTTGTCAGCAAGCCCCTTCCTGTTAGAGCTCCCAACCACCCCGACATGCGGCACCTCCCGCACGGAGAGGCTGGGGCTGGGGCAGCAGCGGGGTGGCTCTGCAGCACCCTGGCTGCAGAGGCACCCGCCACTCCCCTGCTCCCGGCACCTACACCCGTATTATGCCTTGTGTGTTAGATTAACTTAAGGCAGAGCAGGGATTTGGGTTCCGCCTCCCCTCCCCATCAAACATATAATAAATATAATAAATATATATAAATAAATATACTAAAAAACGTTTTGAGCAGTTAAAAAAAAATTATATATAGATATGTATGGTTTGATCCAGATGCCCACCACCACCACAGGAAGAACGGGGAGGCTGTTACCTCGGAGATCTCTGAAGGCAGCCGGGGGGGGGGGGGCCTTCCCCGCGCCATCACTGCCCGCCTTTCCTGAAGACACATTGCCACCTAGCAACGGCACAGCGTAATCTACAGCACGCCAGCAAAGCCTCCAAAAGATGTTTTTTTTTAAAAACCCACCCAAACACAAGTACCCTGCCCCTCAGAGAAGCGACAGGCTGTTATCGCTGGCTGCGGGATTGCCAGGTGCAGGCCCAGGCCTGGCAGAGGCGGGAGGAAGGCAAGGGTGGCATGGGCCAGGTGGCTGCCGGCCCTGCGGGTTTCGGGCAGAGGCACGGCCCTGTGCCTCACCTGCCAGCCAACCGACCGTGCCTGAAGTATCTCCGCCAGTCGGAGAGGTCAGTACCGGCCCCGGTGCACCCTCCTGGCGGGGCGCCCCTGGGGCGGGGAAGGCCCTGGCAGGAGTCGGGGCAGCACCTTGTTTCCCTCAGGTCTTCGCCGAGCGCTTGGAGGCTCCCAGCCCATTGCTGCAGCTGCGTCCACCTCAGGGACAGATGTTTCTCTGGGTGAATTTGTTCTTACACCTCAGTGCCTGGGACTGACTGCCAGGGAAGGAAAATAATGGGTGGGAAAAAAATACAAACAATTTTAATTCTTTTTCCACAAATATAAATGTGAGTGGGATGGTGGCACCAGGCTCCCTTTTTCACCACAACCCAGTTAGCATGCCCCGCTGTAAGGTAATTTGGTGGCAACCTCTCCTGGACAAATCTCGCTAATTCGAAATTCCTCTGATTCCTTTCCCGGTTTCTTCTTCGTGTAGCTCACGGTGTAACGCCCTCTTGCATCAATCTGCTCGTCACCACCTCTCTAAACACCAGCCAGTCAATCCCTGCAGCAAGACGGTGTCAGGGATATGGCTTCAGAGCAACACCCATCTCGTGCCCATCAGCAGGGGGGGAGCGCGGGCGTTTGGTCATTCGCATCCTGTCTGTTTGCAGTAGGTACAGCTGGGATGGTGCAAAGCCACAAACTTGCTGGGAAAGGGGGCCGAAGGAACGAGCAGGAACTCGGCAGGTAGAAAAGAGACGTGTTTTAAATGATATGTCAAGATGAAAATATTATTTAACCCCTTTAACCATCCTTTGTGGTCATCTTTGCATACGAGCACACAGGCAAGAGAGAGAGACTCAAGAATATTTTAAAAAATGTCTTTGAGGTGGGATTAGGAATATTTTCTTCATGCACTTCCAAGGCAAAAAGTTTGGAGTTTTGCTATCCAAATTACTTCTTATCTTTATCTTATGCCTTGCAAGGGGTTTTTTCCCCACATTTTGCACTATTAGTTTTTAACAGGAAGTGGGGCTTTTTGGGACATCAGTACCAAATTTGGTATTGCCCAAGGTAACTTGAGTTTAAATTTATCCTGCTAAAAGTGCTACAAGTTTTCAGTACCAAACAATGATTTTCATCAGTAATAGTGTCCTCTCTCATTACAACAAAATATTAGATAAAGGAATGGGGTGTAATATGTTGAACGAACTGTATTTCCTCATAAAGCACACTGGAATTATTTGAAGGATTTCAGTGGGGATACCAGTTCAGTAATTTACCCTTACAACGCTTAAAAAGAAGAAAAAACAAGAAAAAAAACCATGCAGTTATTTTAATCAATAGCATCCTCTGTCAGCAAGGCACCTACAGGTCCTAGAACAAAGAAATGAGAATGCATTCACCGGGAGGCTAACACATCTCGCAGCCAGCTGCTGGGGCTGAAGTGAACAAATTCTTTTGTAAACCTGTGCAAACCTGAAGTCAAAAGCACCTCTCATTGATTTAGTGCGCAGTACTGTACATTGAGCTATTGTTTGCTCTATAAACTGCCTTGCAATAACACACGCTCTTACAGAGGCCTTATACAACTGAACATTTTGATGAGTGATACAGTGGTGCTTAGATTTACCAAGCTGGATTGCAAATACTTATTTCAGTGTCTCCTCAGAAATGCATTGCAAAAAGAACCTCTCTTTGAAATTGCACAGTGGCTTCATTGACCTTTCTCTAATACATTTCTGAAAAGTGTGACGCTCAGCTAAAAATAAAATACCTTCAAATTACAGCTGTGGTTTTGCCCCAAAACTGTAGGTACAGTAAAGTCATCTCTTCCAACTGTAGAGAAAGTTATTTCATACCACACACAAGTCCATTGCAGGTAATACTTTGGGGTTTTCTCTTTAAGATGCTATCTCACATTTTGGTACCACTTCACACTTCTTTAAATATATGGCCCAGAAATCCAGAGTAAAATATATTAATAAGGTTGAGATAATTGCGTGTCCACATGCAGATGAAAACACAAATGGTTGGATATATGCAGCTATTCCAAAGATGGCATTAGAAGAAAGATAAATAACTGTAAGGCTAAACACATCTACAAATCTAAAAGGTGGCAGTGCTGATAGACAAACCTCACTGGTCCAAAACTACATCATAGCTATAGCATTGCTTGAGGTTAAATTAATGCTTGCTGAATGTGACCCTTCATTCAGCAGCCCTTACACAGGAGTTTTTCAATTATCCGAGTAAGACAAGTGCTTTTTACATATCGCTTTGAAATACAAATGTACAGCAGGCTCGGCTGTCACAGCAGGGACAGCTCCCCCAGACCTTGGCTGCAGCATTCTCTGGTTCAGTAACTGAACTGGCTCTAATCTGTCCCTGTCAACACTGCCCAGACAAAGGTGACGCCCTTTCAGGCAAAATGCCCAAGTCTGACCCACTTCCCCCCCTCCCATCTCGAGTTCAATAAGCATTGCTTATTTCTCCAAAGCACGTAGCTATTTGGGATGCCAAAGTCCTATGACTTTGAAGGTTATTTCTTGTGACAGCCCTGGCCTTTCTGCCCCAGCAGTTATACATAAGGCACGTCTACGCTGCACAAAACAGAGCAGTGCATGCACCCCTAAACCAGCCCCAGCATCAGAAGCAATGCAGTAACATCCTCACAGCATGCTCCCAGACTAACTAGATTCGTCGTGGTGGCTAAGTAGCACAGGAACAGCCACCATAATGTGGGTACGACGCTTCCAGAAATCAAGCGGGCATCTTTGCATAGTCAGGTAGACACCAGTTTACTCAGAGCTAGTTTAAGTCTTTCCAGATCCAGTCTGGCTGCAGGGAAGATGGGGGTGCAGGCACAGCCTCTGCAGTAACTGCTCCTGTCTCAGATAAATAGAAAACTCATTACCTTTTATTCTTACCTCTTTCTGGGAGGGTCAGTAAAAACATGGCAGTTTCTAACCTGGGGATGCAAACTTTCATAATTGTGGGAGGTTGTCTCTCTACAACTGTCCTGGCAATTGCACAGTGCTTCACTGCGCAGTGTAGATTCATTCACATCATTATTTTCATGCAATAGGGAGAATTCCCTGCACACTAAATCATGCCAAGCTTTGTTACGTTTACAGGGTAGGGGATTTGGGAGTTTTTTTCCTTATCTGGGTCTTCATACATCTGCAAATCCCAACAGACATCCTTCTAAGTAGCAACCAAATTATTAGCACGTAACAACTTATGCTTCATTAACATTACTCTGCAATTTAACAGTGTTAAATGTGGATCAGAGTGATTCTCTTGTCTTTTCTAGCATGACCTTAATTATTCTGATACCGTTTCCCAATACCTTGTTATACTGGAGATAATTTGCTCTAGCAACTTCATGTCAAAACCTCTACTCTTCCACCAATGTACTACATTCAGTCTCAGCAAACTCTGTCCCGTTGTCAGAGGTTGTTGCATCTGAAAAACAGGTAACACATGAAAAAAAAAAAAAAAACAGTTACTAAGCATGATCATTTATTTAGCTGTAACATTCTCTGGTGAGTTTATCTCAAGGAAATAAAAACAATATCACAGCAAGTAAGTTATTTGTGGTCTTTCTTCCCTTCAGTGCAAAAAAACCTCTTCCTACCTCATTGCTGGCAACATTTTTTTCCTGTAGCACCAGACATGAGGTATATTGTTTGATTTAGTCTGTATTTTTGGCCTGTGTGAAAGCCTTAAGAATTTTTGCAATGCCGTAATTAGCTTGAACCTAATATAATTCTGGCCTTTTGATTAGATTTTTCCAATCCCCAGATAACCTTTCTATACCATTCAGCACGCTGTCCTTGGCAGGGGCAGGCATTCTGTACAGGTATATGGCTGCCTCCTGCCAAACATGCAAGCAGGAACACTTACATTCAACATTGTTTGATAGTAAAAACACAGTGCCTTTACTCACACTTGTGAATACACACCTTATCTTATGTTTCCCTAATCATCTCATGTAATTCCTCAGCTATCACCTTAACAATCACAGGCCACCCTGTGTGGCTTGGGTTTTTTTTTTTTTGTCAGATTCATAGGTACCTAATCTAGCTCTGAACCTTGTTCCAGTGGCCTTTTGTTAACTCCTTGCAACCACCTATTTTCTCTAAGTCTCGTGTTCCCCTTACAAATATCCTGTAACTGGAAAAAAAAAATTCTCTGCCTTGGGGGAGGTAAAGGTCACTCACTCTTCAAAACATTTCTTATTTCTTCCTTTTTACATAACAAACAGGACTTTGGAGCCTTGTAATTCACAGCTTCTTCTGACTAAATTTGATCGTTAACAGTTGGAAAGACTAAATGGCTTAAAACCAGCTGTTGTTAAAGTAAAGCGCTCTAACAATCTTCTTTTTTTGGTAGCTACAACTACTTACAACTCTTCCTCCCGTTGTCCCCCCACCAGATTCTAGTGAATCTCAACAACAGCAGAAGTTTTAGCTGCCCCATTTGCCCATCCTTGGACTTTCTCTTGTTTGTTCCAGTGTCACTCAGCGCAGATCAGCTTTCTCTGGTCATGTTAGAGAAACAATCTTTCCTCCCTCCTGTAGGGGAGGGAGCTATTGGAAATAAAGAGAAAAAAAATGTATGACTATATGAAAATATGAAATTAATTAGTAGATATCTGAAATAATTAACTTGAATGCAGCATTATCAGCACAGAAAATAGTTCATAATACCTAAAGTAAACACTTAATTTAGCTGATCTGAAGTCTTTCTGTAGTCAAGAGAAAGAAGGTCCTTCCTTGTGCAATTCAGAGCATTTAAGTGGGACACCATAAATCACCCACCAAATTAGCCTTTTTCTCCTCAGCGAAGGCAGAGAGAACAGTGTTACCAGCTGGTTAATTTAGCTGTCAACAGCTGGTAGCGGCCAGACATCCTTTGCTTCAACTGTAAGGATATGTACTGAAGAGGAGGTGGATTATGGAACTTAATGGTGGAATAGGATTCACAGATTAAAGATGCTTGAGGTGATACTACTGAATACTTAAAAGAATTCCTCATGGACATGTCTGTGAAGTATAGACTGCTCTACACCACCAGCCTCATTAGCGGCACATACAGGGAACGGTCCCTACCATATTTTCATATTCTATGGGAGAACCCAAACGCATGTGGCTGGTCTGTACTGATTTTGCAAGCGTTGAAAAGTTGAGAATGACTCTGGGTGTATTCCAGGTAGGTCCAGGGACCACAGAATAGCAGCAGCATTTAGGTACAGTGAATAATTGTTGACTTGCCTACCCACACACCAACAGAGTACTGCTGCCCCCTGTCATCTCTTTAAGGTCTGAGAGCTAGATTTCACAGCAAATACAGATATCTAACATTTGATCTCATTGTCACTGCTACAGCAGAATTTGACAGCAGCCACTCTTGTAAACTTTCATTCTTATTTTTGTAGAATTGCGGCATGTTGGTCCTTTGTTTTAGGCATCTGTGGAAATAAGTATTACACACTATACTGAAACACTGCAGAAAACTTTACCATACTGTGGAGGCATGTGTCCTTAACATTGTTAGTTTATGTCATTAATGACTATTAACCAAGAAGAAACAAAAAAGAATAGTCATCTTCCTTTTAATAATTGTCTTGTGAGCAGAAAATTTACACTACAAGACCATGAAGTCTCCTGTAATATTAGTTATTTTTCATAAAAGATTAAACTTTAATAAGTGTAACACATCTCTCAGATATTCATTTTTCATATGATAACTAAACCCATAGTAGACGTATGCCTTCAGTCATAACTACAATTTCCTATTACGCTAATAACATTCTTGCTCGTAATACAGAAGATACTATTAATACATTGTAATTGTGTCACAGAACATCATTCATGTGCAAATCAATTTGCTTGAATCCAGTAAAAATACATTTAGGATTGGAATGTCACTAATTTAATGTTGAATGTATATATATGATCTTTCCCCCAAAAAAAAAAACCAAACGTCTAATTTGCTTGTGGAAAGAGCAGAGACTGATTAACTAGAGACACTTGCTTCCTGAAAATATATTGCTCTAGCTCAGGAGAAAGAGTTCTTTTTTTCTTGTAGGCACCATTTCAGTTATTTATAAACTTCTTTTAGCTGACATGAGCTCCTGAGGGAAAGGTTCTGTCCAACTTGTGTACGCTAGTTTGAACTTACGACACTGCTTTCGTTTGGGACAAGGAGGCACTGCTGAATTAGAAAAGAGTATTTGAAAAGGGTCCCCTCTCCCACTCACTAAACCTCCCTGCCTTCCACTCCAACTTCAAGCTTCAGGCTACTTACCCAAAACTAGTTTCAGGTGAGTTCACGTCTTAGAGAATTACAGCAATGCTTGGTATCAGCCATAACAACATTTTGTGGAGTCGCACCCTACCACTGGAGCATGACAGCATGCGGCAGCACGATGTTGTAGACTACCAGGAGGCACTGTGGAAAAATAGGAGCAGATTTATAATGAAAACTACTTGATCCTGAGGACCTGACATCCACACCAGAGGTGGGTAGGGTTTGTCTGTTTATTCGCTTTGGACTAGCTCTCATTGTCTTTTCCCCATGAACAGAACGCCCATCCGTGGCTGGTGAACATTAGGCGGCTCCTGGAGCATTGCTGCCGGTGTTTGATCCAAGAGGAATCCAGTTCACTAACTTTGAGACTGCTCTAGGATGCAAACCAAAGTACAGTAGGTGGGGATAGTCAGCAGATTGACTTAAAAAGCACACCCAGATACGCACTAACACACTAATGTCAGCTTAGCCCTTGAACACTGAACTCCCTCCTGCTCAGATGCATTTATGTTTCTGCCCACTAACTTTTGCTTAAATCCAGAACTTTAGTATTAGATTCCCTTTCAGTCAAGCATTGTCTTTTTATGTATATATTTTTATAACAATACAAGCTACAAAGGAGTCTGTTCCTAATTGGATCTTTTGGATGCTGCCATGCAATAAATACTAAATAAGAAGCATTTGGTAGTTTCACGCTAGAGATCCTTTTTCAAAAGGGAAATCTAAGTTCAATCACTGCCAGTCAATGCTGATTCATGACAGCGTAGGAATACATATGCCATTTTTCATTGTAAATACATTTTCCAATGGAATGTTATGCTCGCATAACTCAGGAAAATATATTCCTATATTAATAGCCTGCATATGCAGTCAACTCAGTCTCTGTCTACAGAA
Organism: Aptenodytes patagonicus; assembly: GCF_965638725.1. Lineage (NCBI taxonomy): Eukaryota > Metazoa > Chordata > Aves > Sphenisciformes > Spheniscidae > Aptenodytes > Aptenodytes patagonicus. The sequence continues at coordinate 47,562,603 of NC_134952.1, forward strand.
ACCCTAGATCCCTGCAGTCAGTCATTCCTTCCAACACAGCAAGGCCTGAACTGTCCAGATTGGTTAGCTCAGTTATCAGAGGTTTCTAGTTCACCTTGGACATATTTAAGCAATAAAGCCTGTGGAAACAATGGAACTTGTACTGTTGCGATATCATAGCAACAAAGCTCAGCTAATGTATCATTTGGTATTTCAGTGTTCTAAAATCAAAACTTGATTTAGACAATCAGAACAGACATAACAAAAAATCAGTCCGGAAAGGTTTCTTGGCTGGTAAGAAGAATTTCAGGATAGACTAGAAAAAGAAAGAAAGAGGTTCATGTCCCCGAACAGCTGGTATTTGAGGTAGCTATTCCGGATGGAAAAATTTTCAGATTTTAATTTAGTTGCCCCTACCTTGTGTCCAAGGATAGTCTACACATGCTTACAGCAGTGCCAGACACCTATCATAGATCCGTGCCCTTTTGGAGACCAGATGGGATACCCTATGGAACCTCCAATAAATACTGATGCATGCACAACTGAACTGAGCTCCAAGAGTGAGAGCTCTTCCAGAGATCCTGAATGTAGGTATCTACAAGTTAGTCATCTAAGCTTACATCATAGAAAACTGGGGTTTGAATCAGCTGTCCGAATGGAGAGCAGACCCAGGCAATTACTCAGTAAACAATAATGTTAATATTGAATAATCTAATATCACTGGCTAACTATTTGGACTTCAGTTATGTCATTATTTTTCAGAAAAGCTGCATAATACATAGAAACCACCTCTGTGTAGGATGTGAACCTGTGGTATTATCACCCCGTTAGAGAATACAGATCACAAAGAATCCAGAACTATATGAGATACGTTTTGAACTAAATGCAAAAGGAGCTAGAGATGGTACTAGCCACTGTACCATATACTCCATGTTATCTAGAGCAGTTTACAGGTGTAAGCTTTTAAATATGTGACTTATCTATATTAAATGCGCGTTTTAAGTCCTACAGAGAGAGATAAAGTTTAGATTGCGTAAGTAGTAATCTGTAAAACAGTGCACTCCTTGAATACGCATCCTTAAACTATGCTTGGATCGTAGCGTTCTCTGCACGTGAATGGCTCAGTACTGGGGCCGGTCTTGTTTAATATCTTTATCAATGATCTGGATGAGGGGATCGAGTGCACCCTTAGTAAGTTTGCAGACGACAGCAAGCTGGGCGGGAGTGTTGATCTGCTCGAGGGTAGGAAGGCTCTGCAGAGGGACCTGGACAGGCTGGATCGATGGGCCCAGGCCAACTGTATGAGGTTCAACAAGGACAAGTGCCAGGTCCTGCACTTCGGCCACAACAACCCCAGGCAGCGGTACAGGCTTGGGGAAGAGTGGCTGGAAAGCTGCCCAGCAGAGAAGGACCTGGGGGTGCTGGTCGACAGCCGGCTGAACATGAGCCGGCAGTGTGCCCAGGCGGCCAAGAAGGCCAATGGCATCCTGGCCTGTATCAGAAATAGCGTCGCCAGCAGGAGTAGGGAAGTGATCGTGCCCCTGTACTCGGCCCTGGTGAGGCTGCACCTCGAATACTGTGTTCAGTTTTGGGCCCCTCACTACAAGAAGGACGTTGAGGTGCTGGAGTGTGTCCAGAGAAGGGCAACGAGGCTGGTGAGGGGTCTGGAGAACAAGTCTTATGAGGAGCGGCTGAGGGAACTGGGGTTGTTTAGCCTGGAGAAAAGGAGGCTGAAGGGAGACCTCATCGCTCTCTACAACTACCTGACAGGAGGTTGTAGCGAGGTGGGTGTTGGTCTTTTCTCCGAAGTAACAAGTGATAGGACGAGAGGAAATGGCCTCAAGTTGCGGCAGGGGAGGTTTAGATTGGATGTAAGGAAAAATTTCTTTACTGAAAGAGTGGTGAAACATTGGAACAGGCTGCCCAGGGAAGTGGTTGAGTCCCCATCCCTGGAGGTATTTAAAAGACGTGTAGATGAGGCCCTTAGGGACATGGTTTAGTGGGCATGGTGGTGTTGGGTTGACGGTTGGACTCGATGATCTTAGAGGTCTTTTCCAACCTCAATGATTCTATGATTCTATGATTCTCACGTGTGCCTGATTCCTTATGGAAGCAGCTAATCTGCAGTTCCTGGAAGTCACCACTCCGGGGAGACTGTTAACCACAAGCACGCTCAAGACAAGGCAGCTGTTTAACAGTAAGAGCAGCTAGAGAAAGGGAAATTACTAAAGTCTTAGAGAAACTGAAACAAAAATAAACCAGCTTTCTAAATCACCATCACATTCCTATAACATATCATTCTGCTTCAAATTCTGAAAGCAAAAAGCCGCCCTCCCCCCCCCCCTTGGGATAGTCAAAAACAATAGAAAAAAATGCTGTAGCTGCTGTACAGCGCTGAGCATTGCAGACCCTAGGTGGACCCTCTCTATAAACTATTCTGTAAAAATAAATAGTACTGACATATTAGGTTAATATGCCCAGTTTGGCAATAAATGTAGTTTCACCCAAGTTAACTTCTTGCAATATCAAGAAGTTTAGAAAGTCTGATACAAAGCGGTGAACGAGTTTGAATGCCAATGTCCTCTTTCACATTTGAGGGTTTTCACTAAAGATAGCCTGCATGTTCTTCACAGGCCCCCATTTCCTTAGACTACATTTTATTTCCTTGCATTTCCTCAAACACTTTACTGGCAAAAACTTGGGGTTTTGACATGATATGGAACGTTATGATTGACTGCATTCTGCTGCCTCCTTGGAAACCAGGGTTTAGCTCTTAACTTCTGAGAAACTAAAGTGAAGTTAAGTTAACCATTATGAAACCAGCTACCTGAAAATGAGAACTGAATTATGCTGTAAACGGTTCAGAGTTCAAAGAAATCTTTAAACTCTCCAATCAGCACACTTTAGTATCTCTAAAACAAGGGGGGAAACAGGAGTATTTTACAATACATTTCCTCTGTTAAAAATGAACCTGATCATTTTAATACAGAGATCACATAAACTAATTTAGAAACTTATTTAGACAAAGATTTTTTTTTTTTTTTGTGATAGACCAAGGAATCACTGGAGTTTGAGGTTGTTGGGTTTTAATTTTTTTTTTTTTTTTTTTGGGGGGGGGAAGGTTTAAATAATTTAGCATTATTTTCATCATGCAATCTGTGTTGGGATTGTATCTTATTTTAATGAGTTGAGAGTCACTTTTATGAGCCATTTGCTCTCTCCCTTCAGATTCTTATGTAAATGGTATCAGGAATTCCTCTCTGCTGGAAGGAAGTGGAGCCGCTTGCCTTTGTATCAACAACATAACTTCAGTTTTTGCCTAGAACAAACACCATACATGGACTCACAAATTCACTGAGGTTTTCTTGCTAAATACATACACAGAGTACAAATACATTGTCATATGCACACATAGACAGCTTAAGTAAAAAACAAGGAAAGAGCACAGCTAAAATATAAGGAAAGTAGCTAGACTAATGTTAGCATACATCACCTGAATTTGCATTTAACATATAAATGGAGAAAGTAAACATCATGTTTAATCTTCTGAAGCCTCCAGCACCAAATTATCCTCTCCCTCTCTCCCTCTTCTTTGAAGATCCACTTGCAGTGTCGCATCATTTATAGAAAACGCTATTGTAATAAATGGCTTCACTGCAGCGTGAGTGTGGCATCGTCTAAAGCAGCATTTTACAAGACTTACTTTTCTTGGAAGAAAGCAGACTCTGTAATACAGACGGAAACCCTACATTCCCCTGCAAACCTGGCTGCACTGGCTGCCTGGGCCAGCGGACAGGGCAGAAAACTGCACGAGGTGGCAGGACCAGTGAAGTGCTGCACATTTCCATACATCAAGGAATCAGTCAGCACCATACAAATGTAACAGAAGCTGGGACAATAAGGAATTACAGGATGAGTGAAGGCTTCGGTCGCCAAAATGGGATCATTCTGCTCTGCGCCGCTCCCTTTCCTGGCCGCACATTGCTTTTTCATCTTCTGTGTCACCACTCACTATGGGAAACTGATCCAGCTACATTTTTTTTCCCTGAAGTTGTTTCTAGCCCTATCAGTTTCTGTATCTGGCATATCAAATGTCTGTGCTAACACAAAATGGGAACAGCTTGCCAAAGATGGGGCTGCCCATTTCAAAGGCAGCTGGTGCTTGGAGTGGCTTAAGTAACACCGTGAAGCTGCACGTTGGGGGGTGGGAAGGAGGACACAGAGAGAAACAAGCAGAGAAAGATAATTTTGCTAGTGAAGAAGAAACTCAAACTCAAATGTTTTCTATTTAAAATGTCTAATAACTCTGCAGAAAGGGTGCACTGCTTTAAGTCCTATTTTGGATGTGTGAAACTTGTCATCTGAGGAGAAGTCCTTTCTTCTTAAAATAGACCAATTTCTCTTCAATTATTTAATACTCTCATATTTGAGGGTTGAAAATGTATTATTACGCTATCCAATATTAAGGTGATGACTATAGGAAGGATATTGTTTGAAGGTGGAAGCGTTCTCAGGCTTGTGAATGAAAATGCTCATACAAATTACTTTGAGACAGAACTACAGCATTTTTTTAAACTGACATGTGACAGTTTTGCAGCTGCACACATTCTCAGCTTCCATGTATACATCACAAGCTGTGCACGCGAAGAGGCATACAATGTGTACTGAAGATACTTGAAATTTGGCTGACGTTATTCCACAAATCTATTCCTTGGATATATGTCTGAACAATTATCAGTTCACAGTTCAAAGAAAATGTATGATAATAAAATTCCTGAATAAATTCTAGGAATACCAATGAGGAGAAAAACCCAGATAAAAATAAAACCCCTCATTTTCTCAGAACATTTTTTATTCTTTTATTTTAGCGGATAGCTATCCCACTAAAATAGACTGTATTTTTTTATTCTTAAAGTAGGTTATAGTCAACTGATACAAGTATGTGAAGTTTCCTATTATACAATGAATCTGTTGAGATAATAAGTACCAGCTGGATCTATCCCCAACAGCAATAACAGCATGTAGAGCATGATTATAATGTAACAGATTGTGAAACAGAAGAGATGGTTTCACTTGTAATAAGGCCCTTATGTTAATACAGTAACAGAAGAGAGAGTTTTGCTTGTACGCAATGCTTGTAGCAAGGCCCTCCTGTTAATATAGTAAATTATTTCAAAGGTAAATTCTCTGAAAATATTGCCTATGAACATTTTTAGGAGCTTGATTACACATGCACATACAGGAAAATGTGGGCCCACTGCTGAATGGAGCAGGGCCCCTGGTGACATAGGACATGGAAAATGCCTTCTTCACCTCAGCCCTTTCTAGCAAGTCTGGCCTTCAGGAACCCCAGGTCCCAGAGACCAAGGGGAAAATCTGGAGCAAGGAAGATGTACCCTTGGTAGAAGAGGATCGGGTCAGGGAATACTTAGGCAAACTGGATTTACATAAGTCCATGGGCCCTGATGGGATGCATCCACAAGTTCTGAGGGAGTGGGCAGATGTCATTGCGAGGCCACTTTTGAAAAATCTTTGATTGATCATGGCGATTGGGTGAAGTGCCTGAAGACTGGAGGAGAGCAAATGTCCCTCCTGTCTTCAGGAAGGAAGACCCAGGGAACTACAGGCCGGTCAGCCTCGCCTCAATCCCTGGGAAGGTGATGGAGCAGCTAATCCTGGAAACCATTTCCAGGCATATGAAAGATAAGAAAGTGAACAGGAGTAGTCAGCATGGCTTCACCCATGGGAAGTAGCGCTTGACCAACTTGATAAACTTCTACAATGAAGTGACTAGTCTGATAGATGAGGGGAGAGCAGTGGATGTCGTTTACCTGGACTTCAGTAAGGCTTTTGACACTGTCTTGCATAAGATCCTCATAGAGAAGCTGTTGAAGCATGGGCTGGACGAGCAGTGAGGTGGATTGAAAACTGGCTGAACAGCCTGGCCCAGAGGGTGGAAAACAATGGAAGTCTAGTTGAAGAGCAGTAATTAGTGGTGTACCCCAGGGGTCAACACTGGGTCCAGTCCTGTTCAACATCTTCATTAATGGCCTGGATGATGGGGCAGAGTGTACCCTCAGCAAGTTTGCTGATGACACAGAACTGGGAGGAGTGGCTGATACACCAGTGGGTTGTCCTGCCATTCAGATGGACCTCGACAGGCTGGAGAAATGGGCTGCCAGGAGCCTCATGAAGTTCAACAAGGAGAAGCGCAAAGTCCTGCACCTGGGGAGGAACAACCCCATGCACCAATATATGCTGGGGGCCACCCGGGTGGGAAGCAGCTTTGCAGAAAAGGACCTGGGGATCCTGGTGGACACCAAGTTGACCATCAGCCAGCAATGTGCACCTGCAGTAAAGAAGGATAACTGATTCCTGGACAGTATTAGAAGGAGTGTTGCCAGCAAGTCAAGGGATCTGATTCTTCCTCTCTGCTCAGCACTGGTGAGGCCACACCTGGAATGCTGTGTCCAGTTCTGGGCTCCCCAGTACAAGAGACATGGACATACTGGAGAAAGTCCAGTGAAGGGCCACTAAGATGATTAAGGGACTGGAACATCTTTCCTATGAGGAAGGGCTGAGAGAGTTGTGGCTGTTTTTTCTATGATTCTATGTTCAGCCTGGAGAAGAGAAGGCTCAGGGTGGATCTTATTCATGTGTACAAATACTTGGAGGGAGGGTGTAAAGAAGACAGAGCCAGGCTGTGGCTCTCAGTGGTGCCCAGTGACAGGACCAGAGGCAATGGGCACAAACTGAAACACAGGCGGCTACGTCTCCAACCAGGAAACACTTTTTTTTATTGTGAGGGTTACCGAGCACTGCACAGGTTGCCCAGGGAGGTGGTAGAGAGGTCCCCCTTCTTGTAGATATTCAGAAGCCATCTGGACATGGTCCTGGGCAGTTGGCTGTATGTGGTCCTGCTTGAGCAGGAGGGTTTGACCAGATGACCTCCAGAGGTCCCTTCCAAGCTCAACCATTCTGTGAGTCTGTGAAAACTTAGACAAGCTACACCTTGCAAGTGCTACATACTTTTAGCAGGCAAGAACATGTACACAGGCAAAGCTAAACTTCGTGCACAAGGAGTTGGCAAGCAGAGCTGCAGATAACCATTCCAAATGTCAAGTAGCTTAGAGGCAGATCTATGTTCAGCAATGAGCGTAAATGCAAAGAGTTTAAATTATTTGACAAGGAAAGTTTTTGTTTAAATCCCTTATGAACTGAATTTTTTTCCTCTCTAGGCTTTCCAAAAGCCATTCTGCTGAGCAGCATTTACACTTGATTTTGGGATCTTTAGAGCTATTCTAGTTTTTTTGACAGATTTTGGAGTTCTCTGTTTAGCCATAGCTGTTGGTACCTTCCAGAGCAAAGTATTTTTTGTCTTGCTATTGGCAACACTTAACAGGTCACTGTTCCTACGTGTCTCCCAGTGCTGAAAACTATTTGCAAATTATTTTTTTTCTTCTAAAGGCAATGACCGAGTAGTCAAGTGGAACACCAGCTTGAGAGCAAAGCTAGTGGGAACATTGCTGTTTGCCAAACGTCTGCATACCAGCCTTCATCCAAGATGGCCCACTGACCGCCAAGAAACATTCAGTGACACACTTGTTGCTGATAGATCAAGTTGAAAACAGCCACCTCCTGTCAGCTTGCACGATTTTGTTTTTCTAAACAAGGCTTACAGCATTTGGTGCATGTTTTTTCCAAAATGCTCCAGTGCCCAGATTTTTGCTTCCCAGTTCTGATATTATAATAAAGCAGCTTGAAACATGCTTCTTAATAGCATGTTTTGCAGAAGGCAACCCCTCCCCCAAGCATTTAGTTATTACTGAAGAAAATCCATAAATTTTGATAACCCTAACGATGTGTTTAAGACACCACTCTACGTTCCTGAATAACCAAAATTTTCTACACTATATTGTACTCACATACAGCTCCCATCTCTTCGAAATGTGACAACGTCCCTGGGATGTGTAACTAGTGTTCTTCTGATGCACAGAAAACTGTAGGAGAAAGGTTATTGGGCTTCAAATGTCAGAAAATCCATGCAGGAAACAAGGATAAAAAAAAAAAATCAAGTATTTGTTTCCCACTCTTCTTTTCAGTTGCTGTCCCATTTTTAGGTTGTATCTTTTGATACTGGTGCAGTAACAGCACCGACATAGGTCCCTACCATGACCGAAAAATTCAAACTGCATATGGCCTGCAGTTACACGTTAATGAATTTATGATGGAAAGTCAGTGTAACTGAAAGAAGTTTGGAAAGACCAATACTTCATTCCAGAAGAGAGACGTCACTTCTAGAGATTACTTATCAGCTAGTGACTATATTTTCCTGTGATATGAGTACATTTTTGATGCAATAAGGTTTGGACACACACAGAGGTTCCTGTAAAAAAAAAAAATCAAGTATTTGTTTCCCACTCTTCTTTTCAGTTGCTGTCCCATTTTTAGGTTGTATCTTTTGATACTGGTGCAGTAACAGCACCGACATAGGTCCCTACCATGACCGAAAAATTCAAACTGCATATGGCCTGCAGTTACACGTTAATGAATTTATGATGGAAAGTCAGTGTAACTGAAAGAAGTTTGGAAAGACCAATACTTCATTCCAGAAGAGAGACGTCACTTCTAGAGATTACTTATCAGCTAGTGACTATATTTTCCTGTGATATGAGTACATTTTTGATGCAATAAGGTTTGGACACACACAGAGGTTCCTGTAAACCATTTCTAAGAACAATTTCACTCACTCATCTCAGGTCACAGGCTTCGTCTTCGGAGTAACAATCTCCGAATGTAAACAGGATGCATGTGCTCCCAGAACTTGGGCTTGAAAGCAGACTACTCAAAATGGAATAATAAAGATGTTGAAGATGGATACTTTATTTATAACAGCTTAAGTAGGATTACACAGTTTAGAGCATCATATTCTCAACTCTTCCATTCTCCTTGGACATGTTAACCATTGCCAAGAACTCAGGGCTGGCTCATGATCACCACATACTTTTAAAAAAAAACAACCCAACAAGAACAAAGAAAAAAAACAAAACAAAAAATCCCCTGCAATTCCAGCATCTCTGAAATTTACTCTACAGTAAATGGCACCTCTTCAATATACAAGTGGTTACCATGTGTGGATAGCATACCATTTTCTAAAATCCAGCTGCTCTTCTAGTCTTGTTCCTACCTTAGGAGGAGATTTAATTTTCTTTACAAAACTATTACTTTAAAATCGAAGGATTTTGCAGCAGCATCTTGGGGGGGGGGAGCCACCTAAGAAATAATCTCAGCATTTTTTAGGCAGAGACGTGCAACACTTTTGCAAGCAGAGAAATTAAAATAAGCTTTTCAGGCATCCCCAGAAGAAGTGCAGTACCGCACAGTCAGCACACGAGGTCTCTCGCACACGCAGAGACTCATCCCTCGGCCTTTCCTCGTACATAGTTCACTAAAAAAAGCATTTCACAGGTTGGCTTTGAAACCTGGGACCTCTCCCCGAAACAGCTAGGCCCACATAAGCAAGGTGCCAAGCCCTTAAGCTGCAAGTTTTTTAGAAAAGAAATGGAGAGCTGACATTTTTATTGTTATTATTATAAAAACACACATGGAAAGTATTGCTGCACTTCAGCTGCAAGCACACGAGGACATCCTCAGAGCAGTCACGCTCTCATTGCTCGTAGTCCTTGAGCTGCCTTCCTCCTCATCCTGCCTTTCCCTTACTGATTTCCACTCTGTACACAACTGTACCACCTGTTTGTAATATAATATTAGCATGCTCCTGTTTGAGCACATCGCAATACTTAGGCACAAACCAGTATCAGGAATTTTAGGAATACAGCCTTGATTTTCCTACTCCTCTTTGTGACTCACTCAAACACCATTTCTCTATGCTTTGTTATCCCATCCATATTTTTCTCCAGATGTTTTCTAGATGTCTTAAAAAGGTAGCATACATTTTGTGGACAGGTCAAAACCTGATCTTCTGTCTCCATGTAGATTACAGTCAAAGGAGGCAACAAACACGCCAAACGTACTGAGCTTGCCTTGAGCCTTGTTTGCCCCAGCACTTTAGTCATCTGTAAATATGTTGTAGGCATAGAGGGTTTATTACTTACTGCATCTTAGATGAAAGGGAGACCCGAAAAGAGCTCAAAGTAATGATCAGCAAGAAGAATCAGCCTGTCAATTTATAAACATAATTTATCTTTATGAATACAGGTAATTTGATTTTAAAGCACAAAATTTCAGAGCAGTTATCTTCAGGTATTAATTCCCATGATGTATTTTAAGCAGTAATTGTCTCGTATTATTTTTATACCTCGTTCCCTGAACTGTACTTTGCTCTTTGTATTGGTTTGGATTACTTTTATCAGTCATTTATGGCAAGAAATGGGATCGGTAAACAAAAGAGATCTAATCTCATTTGATTGACATTTCTAACACTATGGCCAGTGAAAGAATTGCTGCCGCTCTGTCTTGCAAAACTAAGTGCATTCAAGATTTTTTTTTGTGTATTACCCATGCTCTGCATGCTTGTGGTTTGGCCAGAATGTGAGTATACCTAAAAGATTACTGAGAGAAGGTCAGATCAGCGTGATGTCCATTCTGTGGTTTGGACTAATTACCTTCCTTGTACATTTTTCTCCTTGGAATGAAGCATGCCATTTTGTAACGAAAAGTTGGAAGCACGAAGGTCATTGTTTGCGACAGGTAAAAGGTGAAGATTGAAAGAAGTGTTATATTTGTTCACATTCTCCAAACCGTTATAACAATAGCAGTCTTTCTTAGTCATTCTGTCATTATTTTTCTTACTTAAGTATGGATGAAGAGGTCAATAAATTTAACTGAACTCTCATCTTTGAAAAACCCAATTTATTATAATAAGAATAAATGCTATGTCATCAACATGCAGTATTCTATTAAGTACATATTTTTAGCAGATTTGTGAAAGGTATTGATTGGGTACATCTGGCCAATTCCATGTTTCTAAAATCCCAGCACATTTCATTTATAAAATAATATTTTAGGTGAAAGAAGGTGACCTTCACTGAGCAAGCAGTGTTTTTTAAACTATTTAAGTGTGCATCTATAATTTAAGAAATCTGCAGAGAACTGGGATTTTTTTTTTTTTTAACCTTGGCAATGCAGAGCATGCTCCAAGCAGAAAAAAGAATAAAAATTGTTAGGGAAATAAGAGTTATCCACTGATATTATTTTATAAATGCATACTGCCTTTCTCAACAGGCCTCTAGTCTAAATTAAGCATCCATATTTGATGTAGTAAGTGAAGGTAAACAGTGGGGAGGGACTGGAATGAAGGGCAGATTGTGCGTTACAATGCAGTGAAAGCTCATATGTTAAATAAATATTGGTATAGGCTAAATTTACAAAGATTGCAAGATATACAGCTGAAGGGAGAAGGAAAGCAGTAAAATAATGTATAAAACATTAACCTACAACCCCCAAACTCCCGAAGAGCAGCAACAGCAATTTATTTGGCAGTCCTAGTGAATAATCAAAAGAACACCACCGATCACTAGGCTAAGTCAGCTTTATGCCCTTGTCTCCACAAGGACACAAAGCAGGCAGGGATCCACCACGCACTGAAAGTGGGACAGCCCACAGGAGAGCCTTCAGCCCATCATGCCACAGGAACTTGACCTTCTGTCAAGCAGCTCGTTCGACATGAAGGGGGGACGTGACCGCTTTCAGCAGGCCAGCAATTTGCATTTTTCCCCTTTTATTTATGTGTACTTTTATTTATGCACACTTTCAGAGCATCAGAAATCTGCAGAAGCTCATGCTTCAACCACGATGCTGTTTTGTAGTGACCCACACCAACAGGCAACCTTCATAAATGTCCACAAGGACTGAGGGCAGGACCTTCTCAGCTACAGAGAGCAGATGGTTCCAGAGTGAACTAAACTGGGACTTTCTGCTGTGGAAAAAGTACATAGCAAATCATGTAGCCATTGGGATGGCTCACTAGAATGAAATATGATTCAGGTCTACATCTTAATGAAACAGTGTTAGAACTGAAACATTGGATAATATAGCAGCAATGTTGGGCAGCGGGAGGGAGGAATTAAAGGTAGTAAAATTCACCTAATTGAAAGAAGTATAACTTTTGCCTATCGAAATCTTGTTAAAAAACATAGCATTATTGTTTTTCCACTGATTACAAATAAGCATGTTTCTTTATTCCACAGTATAAAGTGTTGAATGCCAACTACATACCGAGATAGTTACGCACTTCATTTAGCAAAGACTGGAAGTAAGGACTAAGGAAAACCTAGTAGCTATCTGCAACAGAAACAGTTGCAAATCTGTGTTACTCGGTTTCCCAACCATAAAAATGATTCCTTTAGGAACGTCTTGTCAGGACAACCAGTATCGTTATGCAGTAAGGAAGATTGTTTTAAGAAAATAATCAGCAAACAAGACATTGCAGTACAGGCTGCCATGAGAAACTGTATGTTCTTCAGGCACCTGTGAATTGAATGAAGAATTAAGAATTATAACAGTACAAGCCAGGACTTCTCAGGATACAGGAAAATCAACATTTTCTTTCATAGCCATCTGTCTGCATGCTGAGAAGCATCCTCAAGAGAAACTGTCCTGCTTGTTGGCCAAAGACATAACTACTGCAAATGAAAGTATGACCAAGAAAAGCCCATCTTAACGTCAAGTGTATCTTGTGCATATAGCATTAGTGCACTTCAAAACAAGAAAAAGAAACTGTTTGTGACACTTGGACTAGCACCAGATGCAAAGAGGAACAGAATACCAGCACATCAGCAGGCAGCAAATGCATTCAGCTGCAATGATTTCTTTAACAGTATGCAGAAGAAGAAAGTGAAATTTCAGCCAAAGCCATTAAAATTATGAGGTGACAATCGTCAGGACAACTCTACAACCAAGGACAAGTTTATAACTAAGAAGAGAATAAAGACTGACACTGCAGGTGCTGCAAAACCACCACGTACTCCTGATTTCAGTTAAAACATGCAAATTCAGAAACCTCAATGACCCTAAACCTGAAACAAATAATTCATTCAATAGTTAGGCAAGTAAAAAAAAAAAAAAAAACCCAAACACAACCAGACAAACCAAAAAAGTACTAAGAGCAAACATAGTGTGACATCCCAGCAGCTTACAGGTCTGCAAAGATTTAAAAAGATGCAGAGCATGCAACACCTTCCTCAAGAAGAACCCATTGCACTCAAAAAAACCCCCAAATCCTGGAAAACAAAGGCAAAATTGCTGAAATTAGATACTTAAACCCCAGACTGGTAGTTGTAAAGACACCAAAACAATGTCTGCATCAGATCCAAGCAATTTAAAATAACACTAAACCAACTTATCCCCAGTTAGTGATAATTACAGACAATATCACTTGACTGGATAAATGAGTAACTACACTCTCTGCAAGCGGACAGAGATTTTGAAAATTATATTTGTGCTCAGTGTATCAACCAGATGTACATACAGGCCTTTATGGGAGCCTTGCCCACAAGTGATGACATTTTTAAGTCCCTAATGCAAAGGTAACATGAAGGAAGCTATAGCCACAGCCTTCAAATGCCTGCCAGAAATACCTGTGAAAGCGAAATTAAAATTGGCTGCAACAGTACCTGTAGGACACTTGCTGACCTCTGCAAGCTTTAGTCCAACCCGCTAAAGGAAAAGGGTGATACTAACTGCCTGAAGACATTACTTCACTTCAGCTATTCAGAAGCTATCAGAATTGTAAACTACTCCATACTGACTGAAATTGCTGCATTACATCCCACATACGTCACAAGAAAAGAAGTAGGATGTATTCGGTTGGCTCCTTAACCCCGGTAGCTCTGCAGCATAAGCAACCAGGAACCAGAAACAATCTTCAGTGAATTACAGAAGATACAGGGAGACTTCAAAAACATTAAATAAACCTGTGACATGCCAGTTTCCATAAAGAGAATGGAAAAGATTCAAACATAAAGCTACACCAAAAAAGGGTGCCTATGCTCATCAGTCTGGAAAGCCAGCCATTTGAAGAGCAAGTGCCAGAATGAAGACAACCCAACCAACCAAATGTTGTAATACACAACGTGGAGGTAGTTCAGCCCTGTACAGGTCATTAGCAACAGGAGTTTTTCAACATAAATTTGGATAGAATCATGTTTTTCTAGAGAGAGTGTATGTTGGTCAAACGTGATTAAAAGCAGCAGAACTGTAATTAGTCAGACAGACTAGACCCCTTGAATTACACAGTCCTGTACGTTGTAAGATTACTGTTTGAATTTGAGAAGTCTTGCCAGAACCACCACCCCCTCCCCTTGCTTCCCCTCCTCCCCAACTCCCTCCGCTGGTCCTAAAGCCACAGTCGGTTTGTACCTGCCAAGGACTTCAGCAAATTAAAAAAAAAGTTCTGTATTCATCAGATCATAACTATTGCAAGTACAACAAAGTAAGTGTTATGCCACGAATATACATAGGGTACTATATAGAGACCTGAGCAAACCAGCTTTCAGGAAACAATTGAGAAAAGGACTATGTATATGCAGATAAAGAACTGAAGTCTGCATTTGCCCTGCCTGGGTACACTCCTTTCAAGCTTTTTGAGCACTGAAGTGCTGCCTCCTTCCATTGTTTCTGAAGATGGCATACAAAACACACTTTGGGAGGAAGGAAATGGGTGGTACTATGTTCTACAAAGGAGCAAAGAGAAGCTGTGTGAGAAAGCTGCTAATATAAGCAACAGGAAGAGGTTAATAGGGAGGGAGAATTGTGCATCTAAAGAACAACAACGGAGGCATGAGAAGGAGGAAAAGCATGTATGTGCTGGGAAGAGGAGAAGCAGCTAAGTTACACCCTTTCTTAGTAAACAAAGCACTTAAAACATGAATGATTTGTTGAATCATATTCAAGAGCAATAAATACGTAAGCCTTATGAACATGAACTTCAGTAAAGTCTTTGCTACGAGCTTTTCACAAATGTAACAACTGACTTGCCAAATGAACTTCACGTGGACCAAGACAGCATGCAACATTTCAGGAAGCTTGGTGATTTTGCCAACATTATTATTTGAACATTGTCCTGGTTTCGGCAGGGATAGAGTTAATTTCCTTTCTAGTAGCTGGTACAGTGTTTTGGATTTAGGATGAGAACAAAGTTGATAACATACCAATGTTTTAGTTGTTGCTAGGTAATGCTTACACTAGCCAAGGACTTTTCAGCTTCCCATGTTCTACCGACTGAGAAGGCTGGAGGTGCACAAGAAGCTGGGAGGGGGCACAGCCAAACTGGCCCAAGGGACATTCCATACCATGGGACGTCATGCTCAGTACATAAACTGGGGAAAACTGGCTGGGGGGGGCCGCTGCTTGGGGACTGGCTGGGCATCGGTTGGCGGGTGGTGAGCAATTGCACTGTGCATCACTTGCTTTGTGTATTATTATTATTATTATCATATTATTATTATTATCATTTTATTTCAATTATTAAACTGTTTTTATCTCAACCCACGAGTTTTTCTCACTTGTGCTCTTCCAATTCTCTCCCCCATCCCACCGGGTCGGGGGGAGTGAGCGAGCGGCTGCGTGGTGCTTAGTTGCCGACTGAAATTAAACCACGACAGTCCTTTTTGGCGCCCAACGTGGGGCTCGAAGGGTTTGAGATAATAACAGGTTAACCAGAGTGTATTAAAGAACTTATATCTGTTAGTAGTTGTGGGTCACAATGTTGGTTTCTCTGTTCTCGATATTGATTTGTATAATCTGCATCGCGCTCTTTTTCCTGCTGTACATGTTAAAGATCGGTGTTGGGTTTTGCAGTTTGCTGTGGTCTGCAGTGAATAGTAATGTCTCGCTTGTGAGGTTTGTTTTTAGAACATTGACCTTGACATTAGTGTGGTATGTAAACTTCGCAATGAAGCCGTTACTGTACCATGGAGACCATTTTGTGGAGACAACTAGCAATTGCAGTAACTTTTCTGAGAGTTTTTTTACAGAGGAAATACAGAATGGCAGTGTCACTACCTTCTTCTATGATGTTTCCTCCTTCATTACAGTAACTTTTCAGTATTTTGAACATCCTTGGGCAGTTAAGATACTTCTATTAATACTTCTTGGGAATATTGTTTTGGTTTTGTCTAAAGTTGGTAAGCAATTTAAGAATATCATCCAGAGATCTGCCCAAGGCTGAATAATTATGAGTGGCAGGGTGAGTGGGACAAGATGGGCAAGTACCTAGGCCAATGGGCACCCCCAGTGCTTTGGAACTTCACCCCTGAGCAAGTGCAGAATCCTGAAAAGTTAGTAGAATATTTGGAAAAAGTATGCTGTCACCCTGGCAACTCCAGAGAGATGCAGATCATTGCAACGTGCTGGGGCCTGGCCCATGCCTACCGAGCCCTGTTCAACACCATTCAGTGCCCTCAAAGGGAAGAGAAGGTCTCTGGCTCTGACAGTAGAACGACACGCACTGCAGCCACTCCGACCCCAGCAACATGCCATGCAGCCACTCAGACCCCAGCAACAGGCCCTGCGGCCACTCCAACCCCGGCAACAGGCCCTACGGCTACTCGGACTCCGGTGACATGCACTTGCACTGCGGCCACTCCAACCCCGGCAACAGGCCCTGTGGCTGAACCAAAGAACCAACCTGTGCCGGTATCAGTCGCCCCTGTACACAAGAAGAAATTTTGGAAGCAGAAGTCGGCTCGTTTAGTAAGGGAGGAAGAAGCTTCTTCTAAAAGGGAACCGGAGGAAGAACTGTACGACTACCCTGGAGAAGGGCCATCACGAGAACGGGAGGAGGAAAGCCGGCCGCTGACCGGGGAGGAGGAAGAGGAAGAACTCATAAACGAGGCAGTGACCACCCGATCTCTATCCCTGAGTGAGCTGCGAGATATACGAAAAGATTTCAGCCGTCGTCCAGGTGAGCATATTGTCACCTGGCTGCTCTGATGCTGGGATAATGGGGCCAGTAGCCTGGAATTAGAGGGTAGGGAAGCCAAGCAGCTGGGATCCCTTTCTAGGGAAGGGGGCATTGATAAAGCAATTGGAAAAGGGACACGTATCCTCAGCCTTTGGAGGTGACTCTTGTCAAGCGTGAAGGAAAGGTATCCCTTTAAGGAAGATGTCATATGTCGCCCAAGCAAATGGGCCACCGTGGAGAAGGGTATCCAGTTTCTGAGAGAATTAGCTGTGCTGGAGGTGATTTATGATGACCTGAACAATGAACAACTATCCAAAGATCCAGACGAAGTCAAGTGCACACGACCCATGTGGCGGAAGTTTATAAGGAGCTCACCATCGTCATACGCCAATTCATTGGCAGTGATAACCTGGAAAGATGGAGAGGAACAAACAGTGGATGAATTGGCTAGTCAGCTCCGGCAATACGAGGAAAGTCTTTCTTCCTCCATCGTCTCAGCTGTGGAGAAACTGTCCGAAAAACTGTCCCGGGAGATCCAGCAACTCAGAGAGGATAGGTCCTACTCCTCACCTATACGGACCAGTATCTCGGCTATTAGGAGTCAGCGTTCTTTTGCTCAAGAGAGAGAATATAAAGGGTACACACCACGGGGCACCCTATGGTTTTATCTGCGTGACCACGGAGAGGACATGAGGAAGTGGGATGGGAAACCTACCGCAGCCCTAGGGGCACGGGTACGCGAATTGCAAGGGAAAACAATCACAGAAAGAGGTTCTTCCAGGAAAATTGCTGCTCCAGTTTCCAGCGGGCAGTTCCCCAGAGAGAGTAGAAGGGCTGATCTTACTCTTGATCTTAATGAAGAAACTTCTGACTCGTACGTACAAGAAATGAGAAATGAGTACTGTGATGAGGACTAGAGGGGCCCTGCCTCCAGCCAGGGGGAGGAAAGGGACAACCGGGTTTACTGGACTGTGTGGATTCGGTGGCCTGGCACATCAGACCCACAGAAGTATAAGGCTCTGGTAGACACCGGTGCACAGTGTACCCTAATGCCATCAAGCTATATAGGGGCAGAACCCATCTGTATTTCTGGGGTGACGGGGGGATCCCAACAGCTAACTGTATTGGAAGCCGAAGTGAGTCTAACTGGGAATGGGTGGCAGAAGCACCCCATTGTGACTGGCCCAGATGCTCCGTGCATCCTTGGCATAGACTACCTCAGGAGAGGGTATTTCAAGGACCCAAAAGGGTACCGGTGGGCTTTTGGTATAGCTGCCTTGGAGATGGAGGAAATTAAACAGCTGTCTACCTTGCCTGGTCTTTTGGAGGACCCCTCTGTTGTGGGGTTGCTGAAGGTCAAAGACCAACAGGTGCCAATCGCTACCACCACAGTGCACCGGCAGCAATATCTCACCAACCGAGACTCCCTGATTCCCATTCATGAGCTGATTCGTCGACTGGAGAGCCAAGGAGTGATCAGCACGACTCACTCACCCTTTAACAGTCCCATATGGCCAGTGCGGAAGTCTAATGGAGAGCGGAGACTAACAGTAGACTATCGTGGCCTAAATGAAGTCACGCCACCGCTGAGTGCTGCTGTGCCAGACATGCTAGAACTTCAATACGAATTGGAATCAAAGGCAGCCAAGTGGTATGCCACAGTTGATATTGCTAATGCGTTTTTCTCAATCCCTTTGGCAGCAGAGTGCAGGCCACAGTTTGCTTTCACTTGGAGGGGTGTCCAGTACACCTGGAACCGACTGCCCCAGGGGTGGAAACACAGCCCTACCATTTGCCATGGACTGATCCAGACTGCACTAGAACAGGGTGGAGCTCCAGAACACCTGCAATACATTGATGATATCATCATGTGGGGCAACACAGCAGGAGAAGTTTTTGAAAAAGGGAAGGAAATAGTCCAAATCCTGCTGAAGGCCGGTTTTGCCATAAAACAAAGTAAGGTCAAGGGACCTGCACAGGAGATCCAATTTTTAGGAATAAAATGGCAAGATGGACGTCGTCAGATCCCAATGGATGTGATCAACAAAATAACAGCCATGTCTCCACCAACTAGCAAAAAGGAAACACAAGCTTTCTTAGGCGTCGTGGGTTTTTGGAGAATGCACATTCCAAATTACAGTCTGATTGTAAGCGCTCTCTATCAAGTGACCCGGAAGAAGAACGATTTCAAATGGGGCCCTGAGCAACGACAAGCTTTTGAACAAATTAAACGGGAGATAGTTCATGCAGTAGCCCTGGGGCCAGTCCGGGCAGGGCAAGAGGTAAAAAATGTACTCTATACTGCAGCCGGGGAGAACGGCCCTACCTGGAGCCTCTGGCAGAAAGCACCAGGGGAGACTCGAGGTCGACCCCTGGGGTTTTGGAGTCGGGGATACAGAGGATCCGAGGCCTGCTATACTCCAACTGAAAAAGAGATATTAGCAGCATATGAAGGGGTTCGAGCTGCTTCAGAAGTGATCGGCACTGAAGCACAGCTCCTCCTGGCACCCCGACTGCCGGTGCTGGGCTGGATGTTCAGAGGGAGGGTCCCCTGTACACATCATGCAACTGATGCTACATGGAGTAAGTGGGTCACACTGATCACACAACGGGCTCGAATAGGAAACCCCAGTCACCCAGGAATCCTGGAAGTGATGATGGATTGGCCAGAGGGCAAAGATTTTGGAATATCGCCAGAGGAGGAGGTAACACGTGCTGAAGAGGCCCCAACGTATAATGAACTACCAGAAAATGAGAAGCAATATGCCCTGTTCACTGATGGGTCCTGTTGTCTTGTGGGAAAGCATCGGAGGTGGAAAGCTGCTGTATGGAGTCCTATGTGACAAGTTGTAGAAACGGCTGAAGGAGAAGGTGAATCGAGCCAATTTGCAGAAGTAAAGGCCATCCAGCTGGCTTTAGACATTGCTGACCGAGAAAAGTGGCCAGTGCTCTATCTCTGTACTGACTCATGGATGGTGGCAAATGCCGGGTGGGGGTGGTTGCAGCAATGGAAGCAGAGCAACTGGCAGCGCAGAGGCAAACCCATCTGGGCTGCCGCATTGTGGCAAGATATTGCTGCCCGGGTGGAGAACCTGGTTGTAAAAGTCCGTCACGTAGATGCTCACGTACCCAAGAGTCGGGCCACTGAAGAACATCAAAATAACCAGCAGGTGGATCAGGCTGCTAAGATTGAAGTGGCTCAGGTGGATCTGGACTGGCAACATAAGGGTGAATTATTTCTAGCTCGGTGGGCCCATGACACCTCAGGTCACCAAGGAAGAGATGCAACATATAGATGGGCTCGTGATCGAGGGGTGGACTTGACCATGGACACTATAGCCCAGGTTATCCATGAATGCGAACCATGCGCTGCAATCAAGCAAGCCAAGCGGTTAAAGCCTTTTTGGTATGGAGGACGATGCCTGTGAAATACAAATATGGGGAGGCCTGGCAGATCAATTATATCACACTCCTACAAACCCGCCAAGGCAAGCGCCACGTGCTTACAATGGTGGAGGCAACCACCGGATGGCTGGAAACATATCCCGTGCCTCATGCCACTGCCCGGAACACTATCCTGGGCCTTGAAAAGCAAGTCCTATGGCGACATGGCACCCCAGAAAGAATTGAGTCAGACAACGGGACTCATTTCCGAAACAACCTCATAGACACCTGGGCCAAAGAGCACGGCATTGAGTGGGTGTATCACATCCCCTATCATGCACCAGCCTCTGGGAAAATTGAACGATACAATGGACTGTTAAAGACTACACTGAGAGCAATGGGTGGCGGGACGTTCAAACATTGGGATACGCATTTAGCAAAGGCCACCTGGTTAGTCAACACTCGGGGATCTGCCAATCGAGCAGGCCCTGCCCAGTCAGAACTTTTACGTACTGTAGATGGGAATAAAGTCCCTGTAGTGCACATAAAAAATATGCTGGGGAAGACAGTCTGGGTTATTCCTGCCTCGGGCAGAGGCAGACCCATCCGTGGGATTGCTTTTGCTCAAGGACCTGGGTGCACTTGGTGGATAATGCGGAAGGATGGGGAAGTCCGATGTGTACCTCAAGGGGATTTGATTTTGGGTGAGAATAGCCAATGATCTGAATCATGTGATGTTAAGTACTAATTATAGTTATAATAGTTATACTAATAATACACAGATATACTAATAATACTAATAATATTATATGCCATACTAATGTTATTACAATAAGAATCACCCAGACTAATGAAGAATAACTTCAGTGAAACCAAGCAAAGCACAGTGATGATGGTACCAGAACTGACTTCAACATGGAACAATCCAACACCACATACCATCTCCATTTTTCCTGCCCTGAAAGATTATTATGACAGATGGAGCCCGAAGTCATGGACTAAATGAACTCACCGAACATTTTAGAGGGATGACCCACAGACGAAGGGAATGATATCTGTGTGTGTGTGTGTATATATATATAAAAAAAAGGGGTGGTGATTAATGAAAATGTACTGGAAAATATGAGACTTGAGCATGACGCAGATGGTATAGAATAAGGGGTGGATATTGTCCTGGTTTTGGCAGGGATAGAGTTAATTTCTTTTCTAGTAGCTGGTACAGTGTTTTGGATTTAGGATGAGAACAAAGTTGATAACGCACCCATGTTTTAGTTGTTGCTAGGTAATGCTTACACTAGCCAAGGACTTTTCAGCTTCCCATGTTCTACCGACTGAGAAGGCTGGAGGTGCACAAGAAGCTGGGAGGGGGCACAGCCAGGACAGCTGACCCAAACTGGCCCAAGGGACATTCCATACCATGTGACGTCATGCTCAGTACATAAACTGGGGAAAGCTGGCCGGGGGGGCCGCTGCTCGGGGACTGGCTGGGCATCGGTCGGCGGGTGGTGAGCAATTGCACTGTGCATCACTTGCTTTGTGTATTATTATTATTATTATCATATTATTATTATTATCATTTTATTTCAATTATTAAACTGTTTTTATCTCAACCCACGAGTTTTTCTCACTTGTGCTCTTCCAATTCTCTCCCCCATCCCACCGGGTCGGGGGGAGTGAGCGAGCGGCTGCGTGGTGCTTAGTTGCCGACTGAAATTAAACCACGACAAACATAAACCAAAATTCAAAATTCTTCAGAAGCTTTTATGTTCAGCCTTAATCACAGAGGGACCTCCGTCACTTTTTAGGTCTGTTCAGCTTAAACAGTTGCACTGTGTTAATATCTCCACTCACAACATACAGACTCAAAGGCATTAAAACCCGGTATTAAAATTTTTCAGCCAAGGTCTTAACTAACATTACATAGAGTGAAAGATTCACTTATTTCATAGGTTACCCAAGATACAAAAGCTATCCAGAATGTGTGTCACCAGCAAGGGGAAGAAACGTCTAGGGCAAGGCTCCAGGATAACAACAACAAGAAGAAGTTTTTTAGAGTAACCAGAAAAACCTAATCCCCATCCTCTAACCCAAACCAAAATCAGCAAAGTAAACAAAGATTAACAAGCTAATATTTTGGAGGATGGAGCCGAAAATCAAAATTGACAGAAGTCAAGCCGAATTAGACTTTCATTGACACAAAAAGCATAAGATTCTTCAACTGAATAAATACCTCAAAAACAAAATGAGTCATCAGGGCCAATATACAGCCAAGAAAGAACAGAGCTCAGGAACATCCATCTATAGCTACCTAACAAAGTGAAATGTTCTTCTTCAGTATGGAAACTGTCATTAAATACAGAAGCTAACAAAAACGGCAATGGTATCCAGCCCAGAGTTCTGAAAGAACTGGTATCGGATATCACAGATTGAGTAACAAAACCATGAAGCCATCACATGACGACCTATACCAGGTGACTGAAGAATAACGAACATATGAGAGAAGTGGGGGGAACAAACAATCCCCCAGCCTGACCTCATAAAACCTTGAGAACAAGTCTCAAAAAAAGGAAATAATTTATAGATCCTGAACTAAACACAGAAAGGAATAAAATGCAAGGTAGAGATGATATCAAGTAAAAGAAACTACCTGCCTGCATGGAAGGTGGGAATAAGCTGTGTTTAAACTGTGCTGTAAGAAGAGGAAGAATCAGTTTGGAGAGGGACTACTGCTGGAGTTCTCGATGACCAGGTTGGGACTAAATTTAATAATTAATAATAACGACCATAGCACAAATACAGTTGGCAGAGAATACAGTGTTGGAAAGCATCGACAACAGATAGATCAGCATATTGTATGAGGAAGATGTGATGATAGTATCATCACAGTGACATAAATAGGATAAAATTCAGATCAAGATGCAGATCACGCTTCATTTCAAGCAGTGGTCTTGGACATCTACGTTAAAAAAAATTAAAACTGCACAAGATGCAGAGTGGCTACACAAGATTCCACCTGTCCTACTGAAGTTTGGCTTATTCTAACAAGACAGACAGGAAGAACATACGGCCACTGTAAGACATAGGTACAAGAAAAGAGAAAGGAAGAGAGCTACTCAGCTTAAAGAATGTTTAATGCAAGAATCTCGTACACATGTAAACCAGCGCATCGAGGCTACTTACCATTTGACTACTGGGGCTGTGGATCGGCCTTCCAATTAAGAAATGAGCAACAAAGGCTATCTCTTCTTAAGAGCAAAACATGTGTATCAAGGTTATATGAGGGTTCCCTGCACTGTCAAATCAGAATAACCCTTCCAGTTCTACACCGATATTGAAAAGTGGGGCCTCAGTCTGGAAGGTTGCTTTTTATCAGTGCAATTCCCTATGTTTTACTTGGACTCTGACCACAGACACCAAGGAAGCAAAGCCATCCAGGGCCACACGGACTGCCTTCTCTTAGAAAAAGGCACAGTTCAGATGATCTTATTTGTTACACAAAACTCAACAGAAACTAGTTTAAAAAAACTTTGTATTTCTCTAGTGATGAGAAAAACCTCAAAAAAGATTGAACACACCACCTAGGCAATTTATCTCTGCCACAGTTACTGACCCTGGGGCAAGTGGCAATTTTTTTCTGGGACTGTATCAGAAGATAACAACTGCATGTCAAAATACTTTGGTAATGACTGAGAAGGCATTTTAAACATCACTACTCTGGTGGGAGTTTCAGCAAAAAAAAGACTTACAAACTGCACCCCTCAAATGCCTTTAACTAATGCTGTATTGGTGTCGTGGTTTAACCCCAGCCAGCAACTAAGCACCACACAGCCACTCGCTCACTCCCCTCACAGTGGGATGGGGGAGAGAATCAGAAGGGTAAAACCGAGAAAACTCGTGGGTTGAGATAAAGACAGTTTAATAGGTAAAGCAAAAGCTGCACACGCAAGCAAAGCAAAACAAGGAATTCATTCACTCCTTCCCATGGGCAGGCAGGTGTTCAGCCATCTCCAGGAAAGCAGGGCTCCATCACGCATAACGGTTACTTGGGAAGACAAACACCATCACTCAGAACATCCCCCCCTTCCTCCTTCTTCCCCCAGCTTTATATGCTGAGCATGACGTCATATGGTGTGGAATATCCCTTTGGTCAGTTGGGGCCAGCTGTCCCAGCTGTGTCCCCTCCCAACTTCTTGTGCACCCCCAGCCTACTCGCTGGTGGGGTGGGGTGAGAAGCAGAAAAGTCCTTGACTCTGTGTAAGCACTGCTCAGCAGTAACGAAAACATCCCTGTGTTATCAACACTGTTTCCAGCACAAATCCAAAACATAGCCCCATTCCAGCTACTATGAAGAAAATTAACTCTAGCCCAGCCAAAACCAGCACAACTAGCTGCTTTTCCAGTGCAGACAACCTAGCTAAAAAAAAAAAGCGAATGCTGCATTAGCATACAATGGTTTTTTACATATATATATGTACACAGTTTCATTGCCAGCAAGGGCAACAGTGCTGCAAAGTGGTCCTACTTTCAAAGGTTAGACTATCTAGGACAAAACTACCCATTTAAGGCTCCACCAAAAATTAAATAAATATCCAAACAAATTCTCCAAACTGAAGACAACTAAGCATGCCATGAGAGAGCATCACCAAATAAAAAGCTGAGGTAGACAAGTCTACACTTGAGAAGCCAGCACTTCTAAATAACACAAACTGAGTCTTGACACAGAGGGCAAAGACTCATTTCTCCCCAGAGAGCGCAGCTGTGGGTGTTGAGTGTCACCATATAAATTTAATCCTGGCAAACCAAATGAGAATAGTTTATATCATGCAGTTGATGGCTGCTAGTAGTTGAAAGCCTTCAAGGTTTATAGCTTCCTGGCTTGTTGCTGTGATACAATCATGTCAATTTATGAATTTGAAGAATAGCTAATATTCTGGTACCTGGGGCATATCTACTCATTCCTAAATAGTCACTTCACATAAGCAAGATAGAGCTTTAAAGATTTTTGTATTCGAGTAAAAGCTACCAAATTTTCATTTATCACATTTTCAGTGGTGTAGAAAACAAAATAATTTAGTCCATCTTAGGTGAGTAATAAACCTACTTTCACTCCCAGCCTTCTCTCAAAGCATGCCATTTTTAGACACAAGACTGTAAAGCTTACTTAAAGGATGGCCTAGGGACAGGTGACCAAATTATACTAATCATCTCAGATGGTTGCTTTCTCCTGAGTGGGTCAATTTTCAGAGTAATTTTAACAACGTTCGTATTTTCCTCAATAGATCTGTGTTATTTAATGAATGTTAGACAGGCTGTTGCTGCTAGATAAGCTTTGTCCACAAAAGTATTTTTGATGTTTTGTCACATACCAAGTAATACATAACTATTAATTACTTGCAATTAAATCATTAGTTGCATTCCCCAAGGTTGATTTTGCCTCAACTATTGTACAATCCATGTGAGACAGGAAGTCTGGAACTTTATTGCATTTCCTACTAGTTTTGAAGCAAATTGTTTGTTTTAAAGGAGCAACACTGTTCCCCGCTTTAGGTGGACCAAATATTTTAGTCTCAGATTTATAGATGTAAAACATGCACGCTTCTCCAGATGTCCAAGGTTAATCCATTAAAGCAGTACCTTCAATACCTCGGTTTTTAAGACTTTTATGGCTGACTCGGTGTGTAGTGTACTGCATAAAGAAGTAGCCTCTGCCTCAATGAGTTTCAGTAAAAAAAGTTAAGAGTACAGATAATTGAATGACATTTCTGCAGACAGGAAAATTTTCCTTCCATTTCAGTGTTCATTGTGATTTTTGTTAACGCAACACCAAAACCCAGCAATCAGTAGGTTACTTGTCTGCATCATGCTGCATCCACACAGTAAGCGCAACATTGATATTGCACGTACTAGAACAACTATCAAATTTGTTTCATAAGAAGTCATACCGTAGCAAGGCCTTTACTTCTACTGAATCGGTTGCTGTTCTCCCAATCCACAATGAATTAAGCTATGTCTATTGGATGATGAGTGTCAAGGACGCCTCTATATAATGTGTTCTAAAAATATTAATTACAGAAGGGAAGCATAAACAGGAGGATAGGGAATGCTGCCTAATTCAATACTATACCAAGCATCTAGAAAAAAATTGACAAGTGTGCAAACGTTCACATACCTCACAAGTCCGTAAGAGGAATTATTTCCCTAACAATGTACCTCTAGTATTACCAAAAGACAAATTTGCAGGTAAGATCTGTAAAAATGTGCTTTCATTCTACTAATGTCAGAATCAACAGTAGTTCTCTAGCTTGTTGAAATGTACCCAGCAAGTACTAGCTACAGACTAGCAGAGATTAATTCCACCCACACGCACACCATACAAATCTAATAGTCTCCATAAATTCTTTCCTTACGGTGCTAGAGATTCCAGTGATAAAAAGAGGACTTTTACATGAGTCCTAGATTTTCAATGATTTTTAACTTGCTTAAGATTGTATTTTAAGTGTAGAATGTTTCTAGAGTTACGTTAGGCAGAATTAAATTTATACCGAGCATTTTGTTGCTTCTCTTTGCAACGAACTAATTTTAGATTTGGAAACAATGCCTGTCAAACATTTTAAAGCTAAATGGGATATAGCTAATAATGGCTTTAGCAGTGACATTTTAACCCAGTCTTCTGCATACTACTGAAAATAATGAGAGAAACTAACATCTGAAAAAAAATAAAATCTATAGATTTGACATTGAATTAACAGCAACTTTTATTACTGGGGATGCTATTGCTTTATTACTTGAAATACTTCTTCGGTAAAAACTCAAATGGATCACTTTCCATACTTTTCCCTACCCAAATGTTAAACCGTGCATTCCTTACTTCTACACTGTACAGAATATCAAATCAACACGATCCTTCCTTTAAAACTGTTTACATGCTATATAGACCTAAGACCATGCCTATAGGAACTTCTTTTTCGGCACCTCAAATGTTTCCGCTGGGGACACACAACATCAGTCGTTCTCATTCAGCAGTACACACCCCAGACTTTTCAAAAATTATCAGCAACACAACTGTATATTAAGAAAAACTCCACACCAATGGTTTGCCCACATCACTTGGCAATGTCCCTTTAATATTAATACACAGAGAAGTAAAATTTTTTCATAAATTTGTTCAAGTATGTGGAACATGTAAAATGCATAAGAATCAATATGGACTTCATTAATGTTATATTTATTTATTTTCCAGCTTCATACAAACTGGATGTAGAAGCATAAACATAGTACATTTCTACCATTTTCAACAAAAATATAACCAATATGTACAATTATTGTATTAAAAATACAAAAGGGATACAGACTCCACCAATGTCTTTCTAAAAGACATACAGGTACAAGTAGTATCAAAAGTATGAGGAAATCACCAGTTAATTGTACATTCTGCACTTGACATCACAGAGTGAACTGAGATTAGCAGTCCTATGGTCTACAATTACTTAATGCTTATATAACATTTGTGCAACTTGTGATAGAGCTAGGATTTTGTATTTCTATATGCACGAGGTCCATAGCCTTGAGAATAAAACTGGCAAATAATGCATATTACATGTAAAATTACAAATGCATAATTGACAATGTGATATATAAGCAAATAGACAAAAGCTATGATTACAGGAGAGAGAATTAAATAAAGCACTGACATTTGTTTGATACAGTGAAAAAACACTGCAATTTGATCTTTAAAAGTTGAAGCTATTTACGTTTATCTACTGATCAATATGATCAGCTGAGTTCAATGGAAAAAAAAAATCCAAGACCAGCAGTTCCTCACATTTGAGTACTACT
The DNA here is from genome assembly GCF_965638725.1 of Aptenodytes patagonicus. Taxonomy (NCBI): domain Eukaryota; kingdom Metazoa; phylum Chordata; class Aves; order Sphenisciformes; family Spheniscidae; genus Aptenodytes; species Aptenodytes patagonicus. Next base: position 47,590,726 of record NC_134952.1, read on the forward strand.
CGGATTGGCAGCCTTCACTTCTCCGGAGTCTGTGCAAAAACAACACAAAAATAGAGGGGAGGGTCATTTCAGTCATTATAGGGTTAATAGCAGCTGTGAGCAGGTGGTTGCTACACATTGGCCTTCTCTACACATGCAGTGTTCCATGAAGCCATTAACAGTTGTGACTATTTCTGCATTGCGAAGGCTGGCAAATCTAAACGTGTTATTTTTCATTACTTAAAGGCTCGTTTATCCCCTAATGCCAAAGTCAATAGATGGAGGTTATTAGATCAGTGTTAACAGCTGACACGAGCTGTGACATCCCAACTTGCCTTCACTGCAATGTTATCCAGTTAATTTTTCTTTTAATATAACTACTATATAGTAAAAAAAAATAAAATAAAAATAATATATAACTTAAAGGTGGGGTTGCTGTCTGTCTCGTTAGAATGGGACACTTTCTTTTTTAGTATGCCATCCTGTATTCCCTAAGGCACAGGTATGAGACACACAGTGTCCTCTTCCATCACCGGCCAGTTGCAAGCGCGCGTTTCTGCATTTACACTAGACCCGGCTGAGGATGCCATTAACGGCTGGGCATGCCATTAAGGCTAACATTTACAAACTTTTGAAGATTCCAGGGTGGGGCACATTAAGAGCGAAGCGAGACGGTCGAGGAAAGGCTGCATCCCGTAACCTCTGCCTTCCCTTCTGCCCTGCTCAGCCACGTGATAGCAATATTCTTTCCAGGAGCTCAGGCTGGCAACCCTACTTACAGGTATGAAATAATACTGTAATTACTATGCAGATGCAGTATTTGATCTCTGAAACGCAAACATACAAAATCGTAATAAAGGCATTGTAAACAAGCAAATAAGCACTGCCTCCTTGAAGGATTCCAATGCATTTTTCTCTTTGTAGGTTAAAGGCCAAATGTAATTTGACAACTAGCTTATCTCATTATCCAGATGAGACTAAGTGCTAGGATTGTGATTAAAATCTAAAGGGAAGATTTAAAAAAAACCCTTCCAGGCATTGGGAAGTGCAGCCAGAGTTAATCATCCTGATGTGATGACGATCTTGGAATTTGGAATGATACTGCGTGATGTGGCAGACAGCGACAGTGGTAGCTTGGAGATTGCTGCACTGTGCATTTCAAGCAACACAGTTTGAAAAGTGCCAGGGCGATTTCTTCACAGTATTTCACATGCAAGGGGAGAGGGGACAGAAGGGGGAGGGGCGGAGGAAGAAGCCCCATGCTGCTTTAAGGCAGGGAAGGAGGCAAATAGGTCCACCATCCTTTAACTATAGTTCCAAGGCTCCTATTCTAGGGACGTCTTCTTGTGCTCTCCTTTAAGGTGGCTCACTCTGGATCCAGAAAAGCCCCAAGTCTTAGACAGCAGAGACTTGTTCATCTTCTGCAAACACAATAGGATAGGGGAAAATAGAATTTAGTTCATATAGAACAAGACTGCTACTGAATGAAACAACCTGTACTGTGCTCATGTGTTTTCCATTTCGTTGTATTAGGTATATATTTTAAAACAATCTAAATATCTGTACATTTCAGGTCTCGGAAGTATTCCTTTGTAATTCTGTTCTCGAAGAAAGTAAGACAATTGCTATAACTGAGCTAGGTGCAGTTCCTCAGCCTGAGGAACACAACAGCTACTCCTAAAGCCATCTTACATTTTTTCCCTGAATATATCTGTGATTTATTTAAATTAAGATTGCATAAAAACTGAGTGCAGCTTTAGTCATCATTGGTAGAAACAATTAAAATTCTCTGTCATGGTAATTCTCAAAGTTTGAGGCAATTCGATTAAGGTAGACTTCATTTTTTTTCCATCATGTTCAACTGCAGAGTTCATCCTGCACATGAAACCTTAGTAGCTAAGCAGCTAGGGAGGGAAGGGGAAAGTTAGCCTTTCTATCATTAAGCAAAACAAAGTATTCAAACGTGTGATTTGGGCATGGCCCTGCCTAAATTTTGAGCACCTAGCCCTAAAGATGCAATCCAGCTATGCTTGCAGTCCATAGAAAACCAGCTATCATCATAGCTGAGCTAAAGCATAAAAATACAGACACCCTTGGGCCAGCGAGGTAGCAAAAGAGTAGTGGCCTCGTTATGTGAAGCAGTTGGTGTGGAAGACCCAGTGTCCACAGTGTAAGAGTTTCGGGTAGAATGTGAGTGACTATCCAAATAAACCTGACCAACGATGCTCTGTGGGGCAGATGGGCAGGTATTCTATAGACCAGGGTACTTTTTCAACCATTAAATACACGGTTAGTGACAAACATTAGGTATGCTGGAAACTTTCAGGGCAGCCAGGGCTGTACCTGGTGAACATAGGCACCTCCAGAGAAGTTGCCTAAGCCAACTGCTTGGTTGCCCAAGACTCAGGTGGACCTACATTCCAAATTTTAAATTACATTTAGGATGAACTGAATTCCTCCCCTTCCAAAAAGTTAACAAATAGCAAGTTTTGAAAGATGGAAGAGAGCTTGAATTATGGCAAGAATTTCTATGGCAGAGCACATTTGTGTAATTTGCTTTGTGTCTGTGAAAGCATTGACCATTTTTGCATGCAGCACACTCAAAATCTAACAATTAGAAATTTACCATCTTCCTCTGTGGAAAACCCTTGAGACGGGTAGTGAGCAAGACGTGGATCTGACTCATTTGGTTTATGCCACTGAGGTTTGTTCACAGGCCTGCTAGCTGAATGGCCATGCGACTGCTGCTGCGGAGTTGATGTCCCATGGGTCTCACATGTCCGTGCCACCATTCTAGACCTCTGAAGTGCTATGTTGTAATCTGGAGGCTTTCTGGTTGGATGGGAACCACCTTCTGCAAACTCAGCAATAGGTATTCCTACATAACCAGGAGGAGTTGGAGGTGGTTCCCGATACCGACCCTCTTTTCGTGCTGCAGGAAAAACAACAGATTATTATAAGAGACAGTAAGAGGAAAACTGCTCAAAGGAAAATAAACAGTGAAAGCTAAACAAACATCAACCAACTCAACATCCCAGGAGGAGAAAATCTGAAGGACAAAAGTTAACTACCATACGGTAGACAATGAGGTCTTGAAAAATAAACCATGCAAGAAAGTATAGAATATACAGCCTACACAGGATATAGCTATTCTTCCAGTAGTGAAGCATTACTCTAATAAAATTCACCAAATTACATGGGGAATTTGTTCAAGCTTAGCAACTGAAGCTGTTCCACTAATCGAATAGAATAAAACGTACACTGATCAAAGTCACATGGAAGACTCAAGAATCCACAGAAGTGGCAACCATCAGGAATACTGGCACCTCCCCAAACGCATGACTATCTATCTTAATCTTGAAGATGGGCTTTGTACCGAAGAGCTCATCTCTTTTGTTTTGAGCATCTTGCGGGGGGGTGGGGGGAGGTGGGGGGGGGGGAGCACCTGATACTTTATTTCTCCCTACAAATCTTACTACTTAATGAGTCATAAGCTACAATTCCAAAAGGTAAGGAAGAGAAGTGGGCTTCATCTTCATACTTTCTGTACACATTACTGCCCGCTGCTCTTAGGTTGTATTATCTGCAAAATTAAAACTTGAAAGTATGCCCATAAGAACTATGATTGAATATGATTTTATATAGGAGATAGAAAGACCACCACCTAGTTTGTGGATCTCATTGAGGCACAACTGTTTACCTGAACAAGGCTTAACTCTGGGCATACTTAGAAGTTCTCTCTTGCAGAGAACTTCAAGGGAGGAAACGGCAATTAAGAATTTTAAGCATCTGCAGGGACACACAGCAGATTGGCATGACTCTCTATTTTGGAGTTATGTACTTAAAGAATTCAGCTGGGGCTTTGATACTGAACACTGTTTGTGGGTCTAGCCCTTTAACACATGACCACTTAAGTTACAGTACAAAGGCAAACACAGCAGGAAAAAACACTGTCACACACAATTTACTCCCCACAGCTTGTCATACACTGTATTTTCTTGCACAAGTGGTGATGACAACATCACCCTGCATTATGCAGCATGGAATTGACTGAAAGGGCAGTTACAAGCTTAAAATGGACTGGTGCTACTTGGATGTGAGTTTTTATAGACTAAAAATAAAGTCTTGGTATAACAAAACCAAATAGTTTCCAATAGAATCTAAGTATTTTTCTTGGACAAATTGTTTTAACTGAGCAAAGCAGCATGAAGAAGTTTCTGACAAATTCTATTCAAAGATTTCTGAAAAGTAACTGATGCAGAAGAAATTCTGTAGAAAAATTCTATTGAAATACTGCCAGAGATCAATGCCTATTCAGTGCAAAAGAACCACGTAAAAATAGTGGCTTCTGTTGGACAGTGATATGCAGAGTTACATTTGCAGGATAATTAGTTAATAGTACTGAAATGTATGGAAGCGTGTGACTTGAATTTTCAGATCTCTTCCATGTTCTCTCTAGTCTCTAAAAACATAGTGGAAAGCACTGCCTTGACAGGCAATTTTGGACATGCTTGTTCCACATTCTGGTGGAAAACAAGGGCATCTAAGAGTAAAATTAGAGAGCAGCATGAATCAGAACCTGGAGTCCTGAACTGAACAGCTTCCTTCTCTTCATAGTTCAGGGATTCAGATCTGCACCCAAGCTTTGAGGCAATGGGCCATTGCTAAGCAATATATTTGGGCAGAAGATGGAAAAACAGTTTATCACAGTGGTCTCAGAATGACCTCAATCTGGCAGACTTTTTCAGCTGTGTCAGCACAAAATGGCTTTTAGATAGTTCTTCATATTAACATGAAGAAAGGCTAAGCAAAGGGGAATGAAAGGAATGAAAGAGGCAAAAATGCAGAGGTCTTGGATGGCCCAAGGACTGTAGAAGAAACAGTATGAGAAAAAATGTTAAGCACTGCCAAAGACACCTTCATATTAATTTATATATTATCTGATCTTTTGTTGAATGATTATAAACGTATTTCAGCTCTAATTTCTTAGGAACCTTTTCAGTTTCAGCAGTCCAAAGGAACATCTCAGTTGGTATTTAAGCACAAAGGGATCCCATTTTCAAAAGTAAGGAATATTCACAATTATCAGACAAGTCATACAGATGTATAAAGTGAAAGGCTTCTAAAAAAAATCAGGCCACATTTTTTAAGATATCTAAATATAGAATGTGGAGCCTTACTGTGAAGAGAAGTTCACATTTCGGAACAGGCACCTAAATACATCAACCTCTCAAAACACTGTCCAGCAGTTGAGCTAGTTTTTGATGTACGGCAGGCTCTCTTGAAACACAAAGGCACTGCCAGAACTGAGAATCAACAATAAGTGATATTTTCCCTAGCAATGAATGTACAGTTAAAGGGGAAAGTTTGAGAGAGACTGCAAAATGTTCGGTTTTGCTTTAAAAATACAAAGATCAAACCAGACAAAAGAAATGCAGTTTTAGAACAATACGAAGAACCATAAGCAAATGAACTAAAATACTTCATGGTAAACAAAACTTAACTTACCAATAAGCCCCTTTGTACTACTTGATGATACTGCTATATGGGTGGGCATGGGAGCTGGCTTGGACTCCTCTGCTGGTACAGATGTTATGCTACTGGTTTCAGCTTCAATCGAAACATCCTTCCCACCCCTCCGCTTTATGGTACCTGTATCACCTTCCGAGTCCTCTCCCCAGTAGCCCGTTGAGGATGCCCAGCTTGCTCTTGACTGTGCTTGATCAAGGCCCTCTCTACCTTGACTTTGCCTGCCATACTTTGTGCCATGATCGGGGAACATCAGCTGGTCCATATGACTGCCCGAGGCCCACAGTCCTGCCCCATCGCCTGAACTATCAAAATGAGCATGTCCAAAAGGCAGAGTCTCCCAGCTTCTCTGGTGCTGTATTGTTTGTATGTTGTCATGAGAACCACTCGAACAAGAAGTCCAGCTACCACGGCCACTGTCAGCTGCATCGAGCGAAGCTCTATCCCCCTGATCCTGTGACAGTTCTTCTGTGCTAGGAGAAGAAAGCACAGTTGCTCCAGCATACAGGCCTCTGGTCTCTGACAGTGGTGCATACGAGCTAGATGCACATTGAAGAGGGGGGGGAAAAAAAAAATCCAGTGTTGGAATTGGAGATCATTTACAAGACACATGAAGAATTCAGCAGTCAAGAGAAAAGCAAACATATTGGGGGGTTGGACTAGTGACCTTTAAAAGGTCCCTTCCAACCCAAACCATTCTGTGATTCTATGATTGAAGGTTTTGATGCAATTTATATTAAGTATTATTTACATTAATGACTAATTCAATTTTGAGAATAGAACACTTTCCTTTCAAGCTCATCCTCAATAAAACAAACAAAAAAAATTACTGGATAGATATCCTGACGAAACTTAACAGTTCAGTGGAGTAATTTCAAAAGGTAAAATCTTAACTTTGCAGCAGCCCTTTAAGACAGGCAAACCGCAGTGACATATATAAAGGGGAACAGACTGATAGATAGGGTTTCTACTGCTTTTCCAGTCATGTGAAGCAAAGGTTCAAAAGTTAGAAACAGAGTTTTAGCAGGTGGTGGCTGATGTTCAGGTTTAGGTTTCAGCTTTTCAGTTTTTTTTTTCTGCTTCGGAAACTCCGAAAGCCAACTTTTCAACATTTCTTGCAAATGGAAATGTATTTTAACCTGAATTTTGGAAACACATGCTACTTCGTAGAGCAAGTATGTTCTCCGTAGCCTTTCAGCGATTAAGTAAACCTGACACTATCACTTACATAGCAGCAGAGAAAACGACAAAGTGTCACTTTTGTTTAGCAGCTATCCAGGCTCCTGGGATTTGCCCTTCCAGGGCAGCTTGCTATGCAGACTGGAACCCTGCTCTTCCAAATATTTAAGACATCTGATTAAAGAGTTTGCATAGCCTGGGATTCCTAAAGCTGAAGTACACCAGTTTTGGAACAGGCCTGCCATCCACAGACCCCACAGGATTAAAAACCCTCAAACTATTCAGAGGACTGAAGCATCCAAATAACAGCTCAGAAAAGTAAGTGGAGACTAAACAGGAGCCAGAGCTCCAACTATTTTCAGACCAAGGCTCACTGCTACAGACTTAGAGAACTTCTCACAGCACTAGCTCCCCCACCATTACAGAAGTTAATTACCTAGAAAATTACCTACAAAACCAGCAGCCTAATGTGAATTTTAGCTTCCAATTATTGTTGACTAGAACAGATATTTGGGGTAAAATATTTTTAAGTTAGATAAATACACATTTTTCTATGAAACAGACTGGAAAATTACTAGCTATTTATGTTCTCAGCTTGATCACTGCATAATTGTATGAATAATTTCTCATCTAATTCAGTTAATTCCCCATCTAGAAAACAGGCTAGGATACTAGTCTGCCATAGAGAGGATAATCTACAGCACGACTAAATGCTCAGATGATAAGGTCTACTGAGGTAAAGTCTTACTGCTGTAGACCTCATCACACACTCAGGAGTGCAAAACCTTTTCTTGTCAGAAAATGGAGCATTATCACAAAATGCAGCATTGAAATAGTAGTTTTTAAGACCAGGGGAGAAAAAAAATATTTGAGAGAGATACAGGGAAAGTTACGTGAACAAATATACATACACATGCCACATACACATTATATGAAAGTGTAATGTAAGTAAGCACAAATAAAATTCCTACCCTAAGCTGTATTGATCTGGTTCAATCATGATTCTTCTATCAATCCTTCCCACACCAAGATTTGTCTCCACGATGCTGACAGAATGCCTCTGTCTCCTCTCATCATGCAGGGAGACTGGCATAGAGTCAAAAGAGGAATTGCTGACAATACTAGATCTGGAAGAAATTTCGCTGTGACCAGAATCTGAAAAGTTATCCACCGTGCCACTAGGAGCCAAAGTATAGCCTGCAAAGGGAACGTCACATTAATCAGACTCTCCAAGAAGCCTGCTCAGTTACTGGCAGGCAGATGGCAATACTGCTACCACAGTAAATCAAAACTACGATTACATTTACACAGAAGCAGCACTGCAAAAGATAAAGATACATAGCAGAACCGTGTAAGACCGTGTATTCTGTCTCTTAATAAGAGGTTTAAGATTGTGGAAACATGCACCACTCATTTAGGAACCAACTGCTCACCTGCCTCCTTCGCTGCCCTCCTCCCCCAAATTATTTTCAAATGCATCACCATACTTGTATCCCCACATTACAAAATTTCACTTCTCAACAAAGTGCCTGTACATAAACACCGTCTCCAAGATTGGAATGAAAGAGATGTCCTGGACAAGATTACTGCTTAAAGTAATCCAAGAGACCCTCTTCACACAGTTTTTCTGTTCTGCAAAGCTACACTTGAGATGAACAGCAGATACAACATGAAGCCCAGATGTGTGGGCTGACTCTTATTACGTATCTTGGCTGAGAGGGGGCCAGATTTTCAAGCTTTCTTTGTGGTACTTGGCTAACTAATTACATTCCAAATAGCATGTATTACCAGAATTATACTGTAATTTGGAGGCAGCATTGTCACCGCCAGACTGAGATAAAATCTGCAAACCATGTTAGAGACAAATTCAGCAAGTTCAGCCTTTGGTTTAGTATTAAAGAAGGTTGTGCTGAATGCTCTTGCCAGCTAAGTTAAAGATCATTAAACAACATACATCCACAAGTAACTGCAGTTTTCATTTTTTGCTTTCAGTCTACATGTAAGTGTCAAGATGACTTCAACTGATCTATCCCAATTCACTTGCCGAGAACATGGAATTAATGCTGCCATTTTTGTCTGAAAGAAAGAACGTACCATTTTTGTCTGAAAGAACGTACCATTAGCTTCATGTCACCATCAAACCAAGGAATTTTTTTAAATTTATAATCACGTTTATGATTTGCTTTTTGCAAAAATAAAGTACTTTTCCCACTATGAGCCAAGTACACAATCCCAATTCCTTTTTCAAGAAATGCACAGGCCTGACCATATTTATATAAATTCACTCTTTGCTAATGTAGTATTTGGGAGAAATCATGATGATAGCTTACAAGGACTCAAGGTGATAATCTAAGTCTTCTCTACCTAACATCCTCCTCCATCTGACCTTAGTAAATATCACTTTCATAGAGATTTTGGATAGGCATTTGTATTTTCTTGCCACATTAATCTCTCCCCTTTCCAGATCTCTGCTTATCCAATTGGACTTATTTTTTCCCCTTTTGTTTCCATAAGCCCCACCTATCCCAGAGGTCCTTGGTGAATTGTTACTCTTGTTACTGTTCTCGCTTCCAAGAGGAGAGGAGGAACTGGTTAGGTTCATTAGTCTGGAATCATAAGGCCTCAACTGATCGTCACTGCCACCTACCACGTTAAGAAAAGGGCTTAGCTATCCATTTGATCAGAAAGTAGAAAAAGTGGTACTCGCATAAGTTTCAAATCCTTACCATCCCTGTGCAGTTTAGGGAAAGTTATTGCTACAGGGAAGTCTCCAACACACTCATCTCTTTAGCATTCTGAACTTCTATTATGAGGACTCAACCCCAATATATATATTTTACCATAATGTTATATTACGTAACTGTTAAACTGAACTTTTATGATACTCTGAAAAGAGAATAACTTAGAAGTTATCTGCAATACAACTAGGCTATCATACTTCCAAAGGGACTTTTTTTTTTGTTTAAACTGCAGGAAAATGCTTCCATTCTCTGTTTTGTCGATTCATAACCAGAACAAGTACAATGAAAAAACAAACAGGCTTAAAAAAAAATCCCTTTAAAGTCCTAAATTCACTTTAAAAAAATAACTATGAAGTCACTTAAAAAGAACTCAGTCAAGAAAGCTCCCATGTGCAATACCATTCCTCAAATATCCATATACATTGTTTGAATAATCAGGCTGCTAGTAAAACATTGTGTATTAGTGATTTGAATCACAAATATCTTAAGCCTGCCTGTCATACATAGGTCACATCCCATCCAGATGCACGACACAGCAAATAATTCCTGTAATAGGCTAGTGTGCTCAATGCTGTACAAAGATTGTAAGTTTCAATCTGTGTATCCTTCCACTGGCAGGAAACACTGATGATGGGAATATTTGTCAGAAGTAGCTGCAGTGAGAGTGACCTGCTGCATCGAATCCTGTATCAGATCAGGCTATCTTTCCTGGCTTTTGCTAACCAGAGGGCTTTCAGGTATCCCTGAATCAGGTTCCCAGGTATCCTTTCATGTATCCCACTCTGCACTACACTTCCTGCCCCCTTGCTGACCATATGTGACAAAAATAGGAGCGGCAGTAGTTTATCCTAAGTGTCCAAATTCTCTCTCAGAAGTTTCCAAAGTCTAGGAGCTTCAGGAAACAGGATGAGAAATATTGCACGTCTAATACCTTTCCTTGGGGAGCTCTGTGGTGAAGTGGGAGGAGAAGACAGCTGCGAAGATGCACTTGAGACCGTGTCTTCAGATTGTTTCTTGTGACGATCCAAACTTCCTTCTTCAGATAATGAAAGAATTTTCTTTAAAGCTTGTGGGGAGTTAATGCCTTTAAATAAGAATTAATGTAGGTAGATGTAAAGTCCAGTATAAATACATCTTTCTGTTTCACAATGCATTTATAGAGCAGACACCATACAGAAAAAAACCTCATTTTGTTTCCTGTATATTTGTGAGTTTCTGACACCAGCTTAAACAAAGCAAAATGTTTAAACCTACTCCTGTCCGAAATATAGTGCTTTATTTCTGCATATTAGTGCAGCTGGTCTTTCATTCTGGCCACCTAAAATAAATACTTTGTCACAGAAAACACAATGCAGATTTGGTGTTGCAGAATACTGCCTATACAATATATAAATCAAGGATATGCATAGTAATGGTTACTGAGAAACTTGAACTAAAAGTATGTTGAATAAAAACACACACAAATCTCACTGGTTAGTGAAGGTTTATACACTAAGAATTGAAACTGTTCTCCTGTTTCTCTTCTATTCAGAGGAACCTAGAAGGTCAAAGAAAGCTGGAAAGAAGATTAGTAAGATTAGGCTTACAAAACAAGGCCATCCTGCAGCTGCCTTTCTCCCTTTCATTTTTGAGAACTATCTCTGCACCAGCTTATTTTGGGAAACTGAAGAGTAAAAACATCCTGAAGATGATGTATGATGTAAATATCTAGGGCATCAAGAATTGCTTTTCTCAGGCAGCATTTATCCACCTTTCTCTTCCCCTCCCCTCAAAAATCCACCCTGGGACAGTCTTAAAAGTTAAGACAGAGCTTCTCTGACAGTTTTGCCAATGTTTGTGTTAGAGGTTATTTTCAAACATTCTACAGAATTTATCTTTGATCTGTTGGATCACAATGCTGCTATCAATAATTTACAGCTGCTTCATCAACATAATATAGTCAGTTTTCAGAAACTTTCCCACCATGAGCAAAAAAGCAGTCTGTGGCGCTTCAAAGTCCTTTTAAGATTAAAATTTAATGGTAAAATCAACAAGAACTAGATGAATATTGAATTGTTTCTTGCTCATTTTGCTGCTTCTGATGTTTCGCTAGCAGCCTAAGCAGTGCACAAGTAAAACTAATAAAAAGTGAAATCAGAATTAAGCTCGTGTGAAATTACCATGATGCAATAGGAAGGGCCAGTTATGCTACATATACTTATTAGGAATATTACCGTACTTTAAATGATATCTAAGAAGTTCTTTAATAATGCATATACTTTATGTACACATGCTGGGACACAGATTTGGAAATCTGATTAGAAGAAATTCCTATAATCTGGTATCTTTCTGAGCGACATGCAGGCAGCAATGACTGAGTATCAACAATAAAAAAGCACTAGGGAGCAGAAGCCAAAGGAACAATTCTCAACGTGAAACTTCAGGCCTACCAGTATGAGCAAGCCTGAATTCCACATTAAATGTTCAACTTTTGAAAAAACACCAAAACTTCTGAGGCATCTCAGATAGGTCACTCAAAAACTCCAAGTCTCTAATCCCTTTGGAAAAGTTAAGCCAAGATCCCAGGGCAGATAGTCAGAAACATTCCTTCTTTCCAGCTTCTAGTAACAGGTAAGTACTTATACTGATTAAATTGACAGGATGCTTTCCTAGATTTCTTTCTTTCCATTTCTAGAGAAGAGAATTATGCATACACACTGCATGAACTGGCAAAACCTGCATATAATACTACCAGAAATAAGTGTCTGACTCTTATTTGATTCAAAATTTCTCCCCGACATAAGCAAACAAACTTCAGAGTATTAAACGGAACACTTCATTGTTCCACTTACCGAATGGTGGAAGGTCTTTGACTGGCACTTTCTTGCGAGAGGGATAAAGAGATACTGCAGGGACCTGCAATGCTTGGTTTACTTTATGTTGCTGCTGCTGCTGCACTTTCTGCTGGATGCCTGCCCGGGGAGCCACCGGCGACGTTTCAGATTTTCCAGATCGCTTGTCTCCTGTATTCTTCGGCACTTTGCAAGAAATGGGAGAAAGCACAGAACGACTACTAGCTAAAAATATTGTGGGAGTTTAGGTCTGAGCAGTGCAAAGCCCTCCAATTAATAAATAAAAGATGCTCAAATACTTGTACAATTAATGCAGTAGGATATCTTTAGACAGAAAAGATGAAAAGGAAAAGAAGGGGAGATTTAACTCCATTTAAAATACGTACATTATCAAAGAACATTTACTCTCTTTGTCAAAATAAAACTCTCAAATGACTATCGTTATGGTTACCAAAAACACGACCAGAAGTTATACTGGGCTATCGTAAGGACTACAACTGGTTTAGAATGTATATGTAATTACTATTTTTTGCTACCCGAAGAAAGGGAAGGGCGTAAGGTACAGCATTTCCTCAAATCAAAATGAAACTGATATCTAGCATAAGGTCCGCCTCTGCTGCAGCCAGGTATAGCCCTCCAGGTGTCTCTGAAACACCTGGACATAAGGAAAATCCCCTTTTCCTTCTCAAGGCCCAGCTATCCAGGATGACCAACCCTATTCACACCAATAGCCTGAGTACCTCAGAACTGTGGAGAAACTTTTGGCTCCTCCACACCCTTTGTACGGACAAATCTAAAGAGCCCTTGTGCACTTCAGCATGACATCATCTGAAAGCCTTATCTCCTATATAAATGCTATGTCTCCATATTGTTAATCTGCAAGATGATTTCCTTAAGATTCATAGATGTTTATTGCTTGGAAATTACTAGACACATCATTTTGCACCTCATTGTCTAGTAATTGTTCCCAATTACTTCCTTGGAGAAGAAACAAAGGTATATTTAACAGTTTCCTTGAAATCCATAACAAATGACAATGCTCACGTGTGTTGGTGGCTGGCTCACACTGCAGAGACAGTGTCTGGAGGCTCTCTTCATCCATTTCCAGATCCAAGTTTGAAAGATACTGCTTTACTTTCCGTGCCATCTGAGCATCTTCATACAGTTTTTTAGCATTAAGGAAGGAGCTGCGACGGACCCGCTTTTTATGACCCCCTGTTTGTGCGACATCCAGCACGGCTGCATTTGTACTGCCCTGGCTGAGAGACCTGGAGTGAAGTGGGGGCAGGAGGGGGAGGAAAGAGGGGAAAAGTATGACTTAGTCCAACATGGTATCACTTGATAAACATGAAACGTGCAAAAGATTGCATGAATGTCAGTCTACGGTCAAAGCTTACATGCCTCATTCCAGTAAGTCAAACAGCTATAACAGAAAGAAAGATGAGGGTCAGGAAATCTTTTTACTTGGTTACAGGCACTATTTTAATTACACAAATATTTTAACCTATTCTGCTCCAACTAGGCAATATCACTTCACACATCTAGAAAAGCATTCAAGCTAGCTCTCTCACATAAGCCAGCTGCTGAGAAGATTGGAGCATTAGGAAAAGCTCATGCAGTAAGGCAATGCTGACAGAAGACTATAGTTGAGGTTCTAAATTAAAATAATTAACTTAAATACATATACAGAAGGCATTTTGAAAGCTCTCTAAATACTTTTTAAATCAGACCGTACACAAAATGTACAGCTCAGTTTTACAGAACAGAACTCCCTTTTAACTTGCTAGGTTGAAGACAACTTTTTGTTAAATAAAATGATGAGCTAGTTCATGATGAAATAAATGTCATGCACATTTCAATGTATGTATGTCTACATGAAAGCTATGCATTGTTCCTGAATTGTTAAGAGTAAAAATGATGGCTGAATTGTAATATGAAAATAAGTTAGTTTAGTAGATACTTTAACTTTTGTATTTGATTGTGATAATTGCTTATTAAGCATAAGAAAGTTAACAGCAATTTTCAGCTGTTGCAACCTTGCCATTTTATAATTTCTCTTTTACTGAAAGTCACTTCCTTTGGCAATTTAAATTGGAGGTGGGGGAGAACACCCCACTCCTATCTAAAACCACTTATAAATAATTTACAACTTTTGTGTTTTAACCTCAAAAGCAAAAGCACTCCTGGATTAAAACATATTGTCAGTAAGAAAGGGTTAACAAAAGAAAAAAATGGCAAAGCACCAGAAAATTAAAGATAGCAAGTAGGAAACAATGCAAATGGCAAGGGAAGAATGAATGTCTGTGTGCGTTGTCTCCAACCACTTACCCCAAACTCCTCCACTTCTTCTTCCTGCAAGTGAGAGCCAGGAAGAGTAAAGCATGGGTTTAAGAAGAGACAGAGAAAGATCACAAGCTCAGAAAGAAAAAGACCAGACCTCAGGACAAGCAGTTCTGGAAGCCCACAAACATTAAAAAGAGCCTTGACTCGGGCATACAGTCAGATATTACAAACTCTTCTAGCTCAAATTAAGAAAAAGAGTATGCAATAAGCTGGTCTAACATGAAGCCAAAGAGCATTCACTCCACGTCTTCTAACACTACTAGCTGACACTGTTTCAGATACATTCCCACTTCTACTAAATCAAAATGATAAGGCTGGCACACATCCAACATTTCAAACATACTAATACATGTGTTCAAGATGGTATCTCCCCCTCCCTCCCACTAATGGAATCTAATTTTTATCAAGTAACTGGCAGCTAAAGAATAATATAAAACATTTTAATATATTTTGATAAACACAAAATTTAATGATTTCTCCAGTTTTAGAACACCACATAATTTTGGTAAATTGTTAACAACAAAAAAAATTCATACTGCTCCAATACAACAAGGGGCACTTGAAAAGCACCTCTTGCTGACACCTAGCCTTCTCTCACCTGGGAAAAGCTCTGCCTAATACAACACCCTTACCTCGTTCTAAACATTAAAGCAGGATCCATGTTCACAGATGCCATGCGACCAACATGGCGTATCTCCTTCGCAATCATTCTCAGCTTCTCAAAATTGACCAAGCCCTCCACTTTTGAATCATTTCCTACAAACAACAATTAACAACATCAGTTATTAGGTAGCAAAGTTAGTTTTCCTTAGTGTAAAAGATGACATACTTCTGCTTTTACCTTCATGAAGGAACGTAAGGTCTTTTTTGATAACAGGAAACAGGGGGATAATGGGGGGCTGTAGGTTTTGGCTGTTAAGGACATTACGATATTTTGCCATATTCCTAGATGGATCAAACAAGTCCTGTAGATCTTGAAACAGTTTTTCATACTTGCTTGGAAGCTTTTCCCAAGTAGTTCGGAGCCTTGCAACCGGTGCCAAATTCAGGCCACTTGAAACAAACAAAAAAAGTGCAAAAAAGTTCAAGAACAATAGAAAGAAACAAAAAATCCTAGAAAAGACCATGTTAAATTTTGTATGCGAGAAATACCATATAGCCAGAATAGCATAGCACAACAATGTCAATAAAGTAACAGAAAGTGAAAACTTCCTTTTGCCAGCGTGTATTACAGAATTAAGACCATTTTTATAAAAACTGGAGATATCTGCATGATGTAATCATAAACAGATAAAAGTTAGACTTGGATGAGTCATTAAACCTTGTAGAGAGTATGTACTTATTATTACTTTGGAACAGTGTCTGAATTTGATAACAATATCATAATCTAGGAGTACCTCAGGATCACCATTTATTTCCAGCTTACCAGACTGGAGGAAAAACCCATCTTCCACCTACATAATGTTTAGGTTGTGACAGCACAGTGACCCACCTTCTTGCTGCAATAATCCATCTGACTTTTTTGTGTCTAGATCAAATTGTTAGAACAGACTCTACATATTTGAGGTTATTCTGAAGCTGTAGCTGGTACAAAAGCCAGGTTTTTTTTCCCCTTAATGGCATTGCCTGCCTCGCTATTCATTTCTACCTGTGGGAAAGTTTGGTATCTAGAATCTTTCCTTCACTCAAGTTTTTTGCTAGCAGGCAGTCTGCTTTTATTTCTCATTGAGATCAGCTGAAACAGCTGAGCTAAATCTCAAGATTTTTATGTCTCAGAGATGCTGACTGATTATCAGCATGGATACTTGACTTTGGAACTTGCCATGTTTGATTGAATGGCATTCAAAACCAGTGATCTTCAGAAAAAGTGTCACATTCAATCTGTTGATTGTGACAAGCGCTTTTGCCAGAGACAGTGATAAAATTGTCATTTTAATGCAACTTACTCAAGCTTTTTCATAATAGACAATATTTAGGGATTTTTTTTTTTTTTTTGGTTAGGTTCTTTCTGCCTAACTTGGGAGGCTTTACAGGAAATGTGAATGTTTTCAAAAATGTGTATAAACACACACATTAGAGTTTCCTCTCCTCCTTTTCATTCCAAAACTAAGAAAGGTTTTCTGTCTGAGATTTTCAGTACTTTTTAATTTGTTATTAAAAGATCTTTATTTACAGCTTATTATATGGCATTGTCATCTGCTATTGACTATTATCAGAGTTCCATCCAAGAAACTGCTGATACAAAGAAAACTAAAGGCAACATATCATGGCTCAATCAATTCAAGATACTGGGAACTACGTATAAAAAGATGAGCTCCCTTTTGGAAATTAACCCATTCATTTTTGACAATGTTATAATTTTTCTTCATATAACTGCTGTTTCTTTTGGTCTTTGTTTTTAAATAAGTGCAGTAGTTTCTCTAACGTCATGTTCACCAATGACTCTTGCCTCACTGTCTTGAGCAATAAGTACAAAATAGTAGCATTCCAAATAACATTTCAGCAAACATTTCGAAGTCAAGTTCAGATTACTGGAAAATGCCCTCCCTACTGGATTGCCAAGTGTTGATGTTAGCAGTATTAATTGGTTTACTCTGTTAAATACATTTTTTTTTAGACTGACATAAGTAAGACTTTGCTTTTTCTTAGAAGTAAAATTATCAAGGGGCAGTACCTAATGATGGCAAACATTGAGTTGAAGTTCTTGCATTCTCTGCAGTGTAGCGCTATCTTAATGAAATGCTTAATGATCTTCATCCTTTTCAGCTGGTTGGTTTCTCTTAGAATCTCAGAAGCCACCCAGAATGTTTCTTGATTTATCACCTCTTCAAACTTTTTTAGATTAGTGCAACCTGTTTTTGATTTGAGTTTAAACAAGTCATCTATGTATTCCGTGGGTTCAATATTACGGAATAGCTCAAAGTTTCTCATGGAGAGTTGGGTAGCCACCTCAACAGTACTGAGCTGTAGTAGGGAAATTTGACTTTCCCTTAGTAACTCTTGAGCATCTTCATCTGAACAAAGAGTTTCTGTTTCCATGTTGTTCTTCAGGTAATACCTGTAAAAAACAAAATTCAAAAAGACACTATATACTCAAATACTCAATATGTACTCAAAGACACAATATACTCAAATACTAGTGAAAGTTACAGTAATGATCCAGTTGGAATCGTAGAATAAATTGAATTTCACCGGGCCTAGATATTAATTAGAAGTTGCATGAGGAGCGATTTCTTCTAAAGAAACAGAAGATTAATAACTAAATAATGCTCCTATTAACAGGATTTTGACTTAATAAACTGGCATCGACAGCTTTAGCTCACAGTCTCCAATCTCACCTGCCACTCAGCTGTATCCTGTCAGCAAGCTTGGATAACTGATCAGGAAGCCTCCTTTGCTTGATTACACCCTCAGGTGTGACAGAGACTTCACATAGCGAATATGCATCAGGGGTTGCAGTGAGAGCAAATTCCCTGATAGCCTGGATGACCACTTCTTTTGCTGTTGTGTCCTTACTGATCATGATGTAGCGACTTTGCTGATCTGCCTTGAAAACCCTCAGAACTTGATCTGGTAAGTCTGAAAAAAATATTACATCCAAGGTATGCAATTTAGTAAAGCAAAAAAAAAAGGTATAAGAACAAGCAACAATATCAGTTACATTGAGTCTAATTACTAGTGCTATCAGTTTTTACTTCAGTATCATTGTTTCACCCCTCTCCTTCTTATAAAACAGCTGGTTTTGGGTTTGTTTTTTTTTTGTTGGTTGGTGGTTGTTTTTTTTTAATGAAAGACTAGTTCTATTAACAACCAGGAAAAGAAGTTAGTTAGGCTATCGATGGGGCAAGTCACAAAAATATGTTAACATTTCCAAAGTTCGGACAGACAAACTAATTAGCAGTCTGATTTTCACAGGTGTTGAGTCCTGGTATATTCCATTTAAGTCTGAGAAAAATCAAGGACGCTCAACAACACTACTCTATACACTGACATATAAGAAGTTTAAGCAAATTAGGTGATAGGAGTGTCAATCTTCCAAAGGATGTTTTTAAGAAAATAGACTCATTTACCTAAGACTAACCATAGTGCCATATATGTACATGGCTTCCCTTTGTGTAAGTGGCTAGGAAGATGCATGTAAAATGGCCAGCATGCATGTCTACACAAATAAACTGCAGCAGTATTAATGCATCCGAGTACTTAATTATCAAAAATACTGTATCCTTGATACATTTAAATCATATTAATAAATGTGTAAGTAACAGACTGAAAACTCGCTCTTTATTTCTCTGTGCCAATGTTTTAGTGATTAAGAACTACAGCAGCTAGAGATAGAAGAAACACTTTACAAATATTCAAGTTCTAACTATATTATTGTTTCAAGTGACTGATGACAGAAAAACTTAAAGTGAACACCTACCAGGCGGCTGTTTTTAGGAAATCTGGAAAATGACGAGCCTAACTCCAAATATTGGATTTTGTATTTCCATAAGCTATATGGAAATACCGAATCCATATATTTCTATTAACGTATTGAAATCTAGACCCATTTATCAACTGAAGTTTGATTATTATAATTGTATTATTTAAAAAAAAAGTTAAAATGGTACAGCTATCCACCACTGGATTTTTAACGTAAGGTATTTTTAACTGACAAGTACTTTCAACTAATTTAATTTCTTCCCTCTGTTACAAATAACCTTTTCTAGTTTTGTGTGGCATGACATCTGGTCATTATTCTTTCTTTAATGAATATGTTTTTTAAAAAAAATTATTTTCTTTTAGATCATAAAGGTCATGCGAACAAGAAAATAGATAATAATATAGAGCCTTCTGAATCGACAGCTAAAAATGATCATTATTAGAAAAAATACTGAAAAACAGCTGCCACAAAAACATTCACTTTGATAGAACCACAATCTTTTTTGACAAGACCTGAATGTGCATAACATGTATTCAAGCAACTACAGAAAGATGTATTCAAGCAACAGAAATCTTGTGACAAAAGAACAAAAATTAACGTCTTCCCACTGCTGCTGCACGTCTCCAAAATAATCATTTGGAAAGCATTAAGATAAATCTCTCTGACATGAGTTGATTTACATACCACAAAGGCTGTTTAGGCTTAAATATATTAGTTTACAAATTTCATGCAACTAAGCCCATAACTGTTAAGCTTACAGTAATATTTTTGCAGCTTGAGAAGCACTAATACTGAAACACATTAGAACTGAGTGATTACATCATCAGTTACACATAACGGGTATCAGTACAGGCCAGTTTTTAGCCCTAAGTACTTGAGTCAAATGTACAAATACCTTATAACTAGGCAAGCCAATTTTGCCTTTTATCACCAACTCTATATTGACCCACCTTCCTTCAGCAATTAGTTGAGGAGGGATACAGAGAAGTGCCTGAAATAATCTCTACATTTTTTGACATCTTGAGGAAGGCAGATGCCAAAGACACAGCCTTTCAGAGACATTATTAAAAACCAGACCGCTCTCTAGAACTTGTTGCCTCTTGCTGTTACAGAAATACTTGCCAGTCAAAGAAATGCTATGAAGATGGGAAGCTACTGTAAACAATACCAAGGTGGGAACTCGCTTAACGCTCCCAAGAAACAAGTGTTTCTTGCAAGGAGAAAATAACCGTCTCTGCTGGATCACTGAAGTCAATATGAAGAAATGCAGAGAACAGCAAATAGAAAAGTATCATCCTTGTACTGTATTTTACCATCTAATTTCTCTGTCTGCGTACCTACAAGAGCTGGGAGCAAAAGCACTACACAGAATACAGAGAAGTCTGCCAGCAGTTGAAATGATTACAGCTATAGCAATGGTAGCAAGTAATTCAGCACAATAATTTTTAAATAAAACAGCACTTGAAGAGAACTGTAATCACCCCCCTTCACTCCTTTTCAAAAAAGGAAACTGGAGTGGCAGGCTGAAGAATGCAATGCTATATGATAGGAATCTAGTCCCTTAGAAAGCTTGGGGGGGTGGGGAAGTACCAGTGACTGGCAGCTCATCATTACTATATTATTTTGACTTCCAATCAAATAGCAAAGACAGCACAAGAGAAGAGAAATCAAAGTGCTATTGACTATTTGAACATTTAAAAATAAACCTTAAAAAGTATATTTGAAAAAGCTTGAGCAAATCAGAAGAGAAATCAAAATGACTCCTTGCAAATTTCAAGCTGTTTTCATTTTCTCCTCAAAGACTACCCTTCCAAAACAGCAAGTTGTTTTGTTTTCTATCCTGAGGGATATCCCCCAAAGCCTCAAAGGATGGCTGTTCTACCACTTTTCTCTTTCTTCTCCAGTGCATTCAATTTCTTGCAAGCTGCCTCCATCTCCATCTTTAATTTAGTCCAAGGTAATAAAAGAAATTAAAATTGCAGGCTTTATTTTTTTCCAAGTCTTAAAGTATATAGAGGTATAATTCAACTCTTCTATCTACACTGCAACCATCTCTAAAGCCCTGAAGGTATATATTTTTTATTTCAGTCCCCCTCTCCCCTCCTTCCCACACAGGGAAAAATTATACCTGCAAATTACTTTAAAAATATTGAGTATGTGGACATTTGGGCAAATTTTAAGCAAAGGAAAAAAAAAAAGCTTTTTTTTTTAAAATGAGAAAGCACTAATTACTTAATACATTTTCTATAAAGATAATGGAAAAGCTGCTATAACACTGAAGCAATGGCATTACATCATTATTTATCTCTTTTCCTCAAAGCAAAAGGCAAACAATAGAACATTATTCATTTATTAAACTTCTGCGAACTCCATCTGTGATTGAAGGATCTTCAGACCCATAATGGCTTTCCTTCTCAATTAATGGAGTTTGTTTGAGCTGTGTGAGACAGCGATGCCCACAGCTCTGGAAGTTAGCCAGTTGCTTTGCTTGACATTAGGGGCACATTAATTACCCAGAACCGTCTGGTCTAGGTAAATGGCAAGCTGGAGAATGGAATCTTTACCCATTTATAGATAAAGAGCTGATGAAAAGTTAGGCTCCTATTGATAAAGAATATCTTCAAAGTGTTGGACAATAGTCATTAGATACAAAGAAATACCCATCTTTTCACTCTCTCAGGAGCAATCTTAGATACTGGGACAAAAATCACACCACCTTCTTGTAGTCTTCTCTAGCCCTAAAAAACCTGAGATGAAGCTTGGGGAAGAGTGGCTGGAAAGCTGCCTGTCGGAAAAGGACCTGGGGGTGCTGGTCGACAGCCGGCTGAACATGAGCCGGCAGTGTGCCCAGGCAGCCAAGAAGGCCAACGGCATCCTGGCCTGTATCAGAAATAGTGTGGCCAGCAGGAGTAGGGATGTGATTGTGCCCCTGGACTCGGCCCTGGTGAGGCCGCACCTCGAATACTGTGTTCAGTTTTGGGCCCCTCACTACAAGAAGGACGTTGAGGTGCTGGAGCGTGTCCAGAGAAGGGCAACGAGGCTGGTGAGGGGTCTGGAGAACAAGCCTTATGAGGAGCGGCTGAGGGAAGCGGGGTTGTTTAGCCTGGAGAAAAGGAGGCTGAGGGGAGACCTCATCGCGCTCTACAACTACCTGAAAGGAGGTTGTAGCGAGGTGGGTGTTGGTCTCTTCTCCCAAGTAACTAGCGATAGGACGAGAGGAAATGGCCTCAAGTTGCGGCAGGGGAGGTTTAGATTGGATGTAAGGAAAAATTTCTTTACTGAAAGAGTGGTGAAACATTGGAACAGGCTGCCCAGGGAAGTGGTGGAGTCCCCATCCCTGGAAGTATTTAAAAGATGAGTAGATGAGGCACTTAGGGACATAGTTTAGTGGACATGGTGGTGTTGGGTTGACGGTTGGACTCGATGATCTTAGAGGTCTTTTCCAACCTCAATGATTCTATGATTCTACGATTCTAAGTGATGCTCAGTATCACAGCTTCGAGTGCGATGATTGCACCAACTTGGCCAGTATGTAGGCTGATGTTTAAGCACCATCCCTTTAGGTAAGGTTTCAAATCCCTCAGGCTTAGGAGGGCACCGAATTTTTCAGTTTTGAGAAATACTCTAAAGATTAGACTAAAATAACCAAGTGTCTGCACAGGTACCATCACCTTATCCTCCCCTCCAGCAGCTATGTTTTAATAGCAAAGATTTGGATACTTAACTCAGAGAAGGTTTCCCGCTAAGAACCTTCCTGCAGCCAGAGAAAAGCCCAAATCCCAACCCTGTCAGAAGCTCTGGCTAAACCCTTCTCATAAGATAAGGGTCTCAACTTTCTCATATTCTCCCCCTTTTTCTCCCTCACCCACCCCCATGCTTTGTTCCTCTCTGCTAAATGTGTTCATTTTTTATCTATTTCAGAATGGGATTTTAATTCACTTTATACACAAAGAATTCAGCATACAGCTGTAGGGCAAGGTGACTAACAGGGAATTTTGAAACTCTGTCCCTTACAGATGTAGTACAAGATTATATAAGTCTGTTCAGAAAAAGACTGAAACACGTGTCCTGTGCCCCAGTCCAATGCCCTTTTGCTTTACCGTAAGCTAATGATCTACTGTGCTATTTGAAAATACCGCAGTCTTGTAAAGACTGATCTATCAGGGCAAATTACAAAATACCAAGCAAAATAAGTTTTCACAGGCCAAGAGTATTCGATCAGTAAGAGGCACTCTGTATACAAGATACTTAAAAAATATACATCTAATACATTCGGGTAAAGTATATTGGAGCAAATGTAATAAATCCTAATGCATTAATATGTGGCTAATCTGTGGGTGACAGCACACAGTTAATAAAAACTCACATGCATCTTCAGACTCTGGAAGTCCAGGGGAAAAAAAAAAAAAAGAGAGATCAATGAAAGGAAATTATAAGGTCAAGAACAACAACAAAAAAGGATCCTTACCTGGAGTAGTATTGAAGTCTAAGATGCGGTGATGAGACTGCAGTAGATCAGGATTACTGGATGACAGGGTTCCGCTGACAGGTAAAGCAGGAGGAATGTGCTTTGTTTGCCTCAGTCCCACAATGCTGTCATCCTGAGACTGGCCAATTCCAATGTCACTGCATCCAGAAAGAAATAAAATCAGGACTTACAGACATTCAGAGCTTGGGCTATACTAGAGAGATGCAGGGATGTCTATGTCACTACATTTTCACACTTTCAATTGTTAGTACAGTAATCACTATTTAGAAGCTAAAATTCTCCAGACAACAGCGCTTGCTGTCTAGCTTTGTCAACAGCACCCAAATGTCCACTCCAAGTGATTAGATCTGCCTGCTCACACTGCCAGAAGATCCTCATGTTCACCACTAAGCTCTGAGGAGCTGCTAGACTCGTTATTTTCTGAAGATGTCTCACAGTGGCCAAGATCTTTATTCAAAAGGTGGTACACACCTGATCATTCTTGCACCACCCCATCACCCAAACTTTGCCTAATACTGCTGTCCCCTCAGTGCTGTTTCATAAGACCTGAATTTCACAGATCTTTCACCCCATCACAGATAGGATTTGCAACTGTGCTTCGGGACATATTGTAGCCACGCAATCTAAGATCTTTCAACAGACAGATAAGAGAGGATCATTGAGATCATCCATTTTCCTAACCCTGTACCATCTTCTCTGAGTTTCTCTTCACTGAATGTGACCAAAGTGACGCCAGCTAACTTGGAAGGCTAAGGTAAGCATCTGTACTTGGGTGCTATCAGTATCCCCTCCAAAGTGCCTGACAGCTATAAATGAAGCACTCTGTGATAAAGGTGAAGGATTTTGTCTATTAAATTGTGAAAGGCAGGGTCCCAAAGGAGGTCAGTAGTGCTAGATGGATCAGAGACAGAGCTATCATCATATTATAGTAGGTACTATTTGCATATTGCTTTTGAGTTCATAATCAGCAAGTGAAGCAGAACAACTGCTACAGGACAGTTGGAGCTAGCCATCGAACTTTTCTATAAATATATACGTGCAAATCATTAATAAAATGATAATAACACTTTGAGGGTGTAAAATGTTGAATAGCAGCCATTATACAAAAAGAAAATAATTAAAAATTTAGCTACTATAGACAAAGCCTTTTTAAAAGCCAAGCACATCTAAATCTGTATCTACACATCTAAATAAAGCATAAACCAGAACTTAGATTTCATTGCAAACTGCTGCAGCTCTAAAAAGTCAAGCTACTAAATTAAATGATGCAACACAAATGACCATTTCTACCCTAATTTTGGGCACTTAAGCTTTTGTCTGGTGTTCTATCCATCCTCAGAAAACCTAAACAGAAGTAATTAAGGGCCTGATAATTATCCGTGTTGAGCTGTCACAGCACAAGCATCCTTTTGTGCTTACCAATGAATTACTTTACCCAGTACACTCTTGTACCACTTCTTTAAGTGCTATGAATTGAACGGTACTCTGGGAAGCTAGGACAGTATCTCTGGGCATTTAAGACACAATTTTAATTACATGCACACAGCAACTCCTTTTCAGAAGGCAATGCAACTCGAAAAAGGTTGGAGGGGTATCTCTGTATGATGTGTTTGGGTTTTCTTGTTTTGTTTTTAAAAAACAAGGTAACTCTGTATTACCAAAATACTTTACAAAGCGTAAACCCCAAGCCATGAGAGTGACAGAAACACTGAAGTCCACTGAAAAAAAAGGTTCTGGGTTTCTCTCTTAATTGGAAGTTAAGCTTAATCTGAACATCAGTATTTTTGTACTTCCACATAAAGCACAAAATATTGTGACAGGCAGTGACGATCAACTCAGGCTTAGCAAGTAAGTCTTTCACTACAACTAAAAGCATTCCTAGCAATTGATGTCTTGTCTTTCAAATAGGAACCACTCCACACACACACACACAAAAAAAACCCCAAGTAAACAAAAACCCGAAAGCCCCCGAACCTCAAAATGCTTTCTGGTGGTTCTAAACAGCTATATGGTTTATTTCATAAATGTGCCAACACCAGTATTTTCTCTAAATTCAAATCAAACGAAGACAAGGTGACCCTCCCCCTTACATTAATAGTTTCACTTGCATTATGTATTCCTTTTGCAGTTTGTCAGTTTTATATAATCTTATACCTATCCTGTGCGTCATGACCGAAGCAGCTTCAGTAAAGTGGATCAACTGACAAGTGTTACGTTTTAAAAAAAATAAAAGTAATGTTTCTAAAATTCTTCTTGATTCTAAGTATTCATATACTAAATTGGAAAGTATTTACCTTACACTGTTTACTCTACTTTTAAAACTTCAACTCGGAATCTGAGCGAGTTCTAACTTATTCAGACAAGAAATGAACCCCAGAAATTTCAGATACAAATAGCAACACTAGAAAACCCCAGGTCCCATGAAGATCAACTGCCCCTGCTGTTAGGTAAAATATTTTATTATGGCGGTGAAAGGAAATTTTGGTTTTAAAGGAAAGGCATTTCTATTGCTTTCTGTATGCATTTGACATGCAGGGGGATAGCATTAACTAAGAAATAACTTTCCTGCTGAATGACAAACAGGGTAGAAGGGATAATGGAATGGCAGAGCTGTCTGAATGCTTCTTCCTTCAAAATACAGTATACTTTTCATCCCACCTCAGGGCTGCAAAAAGAGAGGAGAGAGGGGGGCTGCTTCTTTGTCGGGGATGCTGCACTGTGGACCAGGCAGAACTTTGCTAGAGATGGAGGTGGGGGTTGTGTTTAATCCTTATTTGGAGCAACTGAGCCTACAGACCACAAAACCATTCTGGATTAGAAGAATAAAGAAAGAAAAGAGCTTGAGTGGAGGCTGTAGCCAGAAGCACACTTCAAGAGATGCCTCATAGCTGGCAGAGAAGGAGATTTCCCAGTAGATGCAGAGGAAATGGTACTGTTTGCTCAGTTCGGGAAGTTACTTGACGTTATTGGACTAAAAAGCAAGACTGAAGGAAGGCATTATCTCCTGCTCAAACTAATTTGTCTTTGATACTGATTTAAGGTCTCACGAAGCAGACAAGCTCCCTCTAAGAGTGACCTCATTCTAGTTTAAAGATAGTTTTATCTGGATATGTTCTGGAGGCACTGGAGATCTCTTCAGTATTCACGTTCAAAAAAAGGTGGACAGTTTCACCCCATAAGCTAGCTGACTCATGAAGTCTTTAAATACCTACTTTAATTAATGAGTAAATCAGCTTTTTCATCCCTCTTGATTTTTGGTATTTAAAACCACATGAGAATAGGTAAAGTCCCTTAATATATGCAATACCATTAATTATTAGGAAGAACAAGATAGGAGTTTCTACACAATAGGGGAAAAACACGAACAGGAAAGTCTACAGCTACACATCTCTGTGCAGAAACCATGCAGACACAAACAACTGAACGTCAGCAGGCTTTGCAGACAAATGGCTATATATAACACACGAAGTAAAGCTAGCAAAAAGGAAAAGAAAATAGGTCAAGTGTACTGTTTTTCTGAGTCTTACCCAAAGAGGTCCCTGCACAGAAAAAGTGCAAAAATGAAAGGAATCAAAGAAAAAGAAGAAAACCAACAAGAAAATTTTATGCAAAAGCTGCAAACAATGGTGAACTATGCAAAAAATCACGCCTAACAGTATGCATGGCTCAGAGGAACAAACGTACAAGACCGGTGAAATAAAAGAAAACATTCTAAAGAAAACAACATAAAAAGAGGATTTACAGATTTTCCCCTCTACTGAAATGTATCTGCATCAATTTAAGAAATAGCCATTATTTGGATATAATAATTTGTATTCATTTAACCTTTACATTACTAACATTCTATTTATAATGTTTCAGAACAGTATTCATTTAGTAGGAAATAACTAACATTAAACAAACTTTTTTTAAGTTATAGCAGGAAAAAATCCTAGATTTTCAGCACAAGTGTCTTTTTCATGAATTTACATAGAAATGAGTTCTTCCTCAATGGGACACAGAAAAGAAAAATGCAAGAGAAAACACTGATTACACATCAACTACCCTCTACAATTCATTTTTCCCACTGATGCCATCTGTCTTGGCCAAGAACCAGATTCCCATAAAGTCTATAAAACTCATTCTTCTATTGTTTCCAATAATCCTTATCAGAACTCTATTTCTAAAATGTGTTCATAGAATAAAAGATATAAGATACCATTTAGCTTTCATTAAAAAAATACTCAATTCTACCAAAGAACCCAAGTTAAAATTTTAACCTCAGTCTCCCTTACAGCAGTATGCAGAAATTCTTATACACCACTGGAATGTGGATAAATTGAAATCATTGCTCGTATCAACCACTTGCAAGCAAACCTGCTTGCAGAGTTGTTCTGAAATTAATTGCCTGGGATGCTTCCAGTTAACAGTCCTCTTAAAAGAAAACAGTAAATGACATGAAAAAGTATTTGTGCCATCACTTTATCTATAAGAAGTAAAATACATCCATATTGATATCAGGAGCTGCATTGTTAGTAGTCCATGATCATTCAAATATTCACACTAGTATCTTCTAGTATATTTTTTCAGATATAAACATGGTTTGCATTAATAAATAAAAAAGGTATCATGACAAATTATAAGTAACATGAGAAATTACTAAAATTTAACACAAAGCAAATATTTAAGAGGAAATAAAAAAAACTCACTTGTACGGTTTCTGAGGCAGAATACTGATTCGAGTCTTGTCAAGTATCTTCTTTAATTTATTTCTTCCCCCAACTGTGTTGGCTTTACTTTTCTTATTTACTTTTTCTAATCCTATTACCTGCTCCACATCAACAGCAAGGTCTGGGATGGAATAACGACTCGCCTTTTTAATATCACCAATTTTAGGCAGGTGGGGAGCACCATTTCTTTTTTCCTCTGACAACCGTGTTAAGAGTTCTTTAAAAACTGCACAAGACAGGAAAAGGGAGGAAAGAAAAAGAACAAAAATGTAAAAGAAAGCTCTGTGCACCAGACCAGTTTAATATTAATCATTACAAAAAACTGATTAGGAAATTCTGTCAATTCAAGTATTAAATGAATTTAGATATAAGACTTTAAAAAAAATTTAAAATTTTAAAAGGGACATTCATTTTCTGTAGTATGAATCAGAAAATCAGTAAATTGGCCTAGCTCAGAATAGAAATACACTAGATGACCACATGTTTGCACGGATGGTGTCAACAGAAGGACTTTGACTTTTCAACCTAAGGACACAGGCTTCTGCAGAATAGTAGCATGCATAAAAAGAGCACACTAGACAAACATAAGATAGGAAAACTAACAACTGAGAAGGAAGGTTTTAAACAGCCTGCAACAAAAGCTCTCGGATGGACAAGAAATTATTAGCAATAGGATCAAAAAAAAATCAGAGATCAGAGGGAAAACTGCAACAAAGTCATAAGGAAGACATAAGAAAGTAGGAGATTACTGAGACACCTTGCATGTTTGACAGGGCTATTGCATCCATCTGCCACATACACAAAAAACCTCTCAGACTCCCTCAGCTCCCTAGCAGAGAGTCATCTCTGAGGCAGAAATACCTGATGAATTTGTGAATTAGTTCTTCTACTGCAACTTTTAGCTTCACAAAAATGTTGATATATTTAAATAAATCAAACAAAACCGATCTGGAGATCAAGTCACATATTCTGAGTGTGAGAGGAAGTCTCCATATATAAATGGAAAAATCAACTGAGTTGATTTGTAATAATAAATGAAAACTGATAATTAAAACCAAAGAATTGTAGAAAAAGTGGGAACAAGGGCAACCAGCTAAGGATGAGTATTAGGGGCTAGGTTTTACTATTATGCATTAATTTTGTCCTTAATATTCATCCTTAACTCCAGAGGTACACAATAAACCACCAAGAAACTTCAAAAGCTTCAAATATGACACACACAAAGAAAAGTGGAGGAGAGTAATCTGAGCCAATAACTGTACTGTCAAATAGGAGCTGGGGGCTGGAGAGACAGGTTAGGTACAGATAAGAAAATGCTGTTAAAAAAAGGAAACTCTCCTTTTGGGATTTGTTGATAAGAAATACTGCGTGCAATACACAGAAAGTAACTGTTCTGAGACTCCACTGTGATGTGATTTCAGTATTTGCAGTGGAGCAACAAGATTAAAAACTTAGAAAAACACAACTTCTGAAGAAATGGGGTTTAATCTTAAACATACTAATAAAGCAACACATGAGATCCAAAAACCTAGTGTGTGAAGGATGGTTACACAGAACTTACACATAGAGAACCAAGCACATACTGCTGAACAAGCATATACAGATATATTAAGAAATGCCTTAATTATTAGAAACAATTGAAATATTAGAATCCTTACTGCAAAGTAAAAAAAATCCCCAGGAAACAGATTTGACAAGTGACTTTTGGAGATAACCTAAGCATATTTAATCATCAGTTAGTGCAGTGACATCCTGTGGTAATATTCTGCCCTACTTAGTTGTGATGAAGAACCTGATCCCTGAAAGAGATACTTGGGGAACACATCACTAAAGTATATGAATAATCCAAGTATCCAGTGGTAAAAATCAAACAAAACCCACAAACTATTAATTGCTTATGATGCTGAGATCCTGAACTGCTTAAAGACTCCTTCATGACTGCTTTAGTACTTGTTAGAGGGAGAAATGAAGAGAATAGATTTGGAGGGTAGCGAGATTGTTTTCACCTAGCTGGCAAGAAAGTTTTTATTAATCTTGTCACACTCATTGTAGGCATGGACTGAAAAACTGTGAGCAAATTCAGCAAACAGATTAAGATCACTGATCAACTGAAATTCCAAAAGAGGCTTCTTTCCTGAGAAAGGACTAAATGTTACACGTACAAACATGTTTTATAACGTCAAGCTAAATGGTCATAATAGTTCCTCTTAACCCAGAAACATGCATTTGTGAGAGTGAAGTCACTTCATATAAGACCCTATTCATAAATTTTTCTCTGCAATTATGAACTCGGGTATTTTAGGACCTGCAAGGTTCCTTCTTCTATTCTCCCCAGTATGCAAGTGTTTCAAACAAAACTATTTTAAACTATTAAAAAAGACTCCATCTAAATGAGAACAGAAATTACAACAAAAAGTGCACACAAACTTACCAAATAAATTGGTTTTCACAGTGATAGACAGATGAGTGTTATTTCTAAGGATTTCCATGGCTTTTGACAGCTGAATGTTTTCAAAGTTTTGACCATTCACTTCCAGTATCTAAAAACACAAAGAGGTAGTGTCATTTTTATTTAGCAAAGAGAAAGGAAACAAAAAAAGGGGCGGGGGGGGCAAGACATTTTAAAATTACATACCTGGTCTCCACGTTTCAAGCCTGCTTCTGTAGCTTTGCTACCAAAATCTACACTATCAACAAAGATTCCAAATCCCTTTTCTGACCCTCCCAGCAAGATAAAAGGCAAAGGGGCTTCTCGAGATGGCTTTGTTAAGGTTATCAATCTTCGTTTCGCTTTAGCAGCACAAGCAATATTTAACAGCCTCAAATGTCCACCCATTTTCTGCAAGAGAAAAGCATAATGAGTTATATATAACAATAGCCTGGCTACTCCCTGCCATCCCAAATTGTCAGAAAAAAACCCCCTCACTCTTACCTCCCTCTCCAAATTGTTCTCAAATTCTTCCAGAAATCGAGTCATAGCAGGATCTCCTTCAAAATCATTGAAGTGATTGTTCACCCATAACAATACTACCCGTGTAACCTGAAAATTAATCAATAATATAAATACTTTCCAGGAATACCCAGAACAGCACTAGTGCTAAGTCCTTTAAAAATACTGCTCCTTAAAGCCCCTGTAAATTTCCATTGAAATCCTAAATACTATATATATACACCCAAACCTAACTTTACTAACATGCAATCATTTACCAGGAAGATAGAACGAATTAAGTATTAAAATTGCTTTCACTTGTATAGGCAATTGTATGTTGTATTTCATAAAGAATACTATGAGTTAGAAAATTAACACTGGCTGTATCAAATTTGATTAAGGAATAGAGCACACAGGTACAAAGCAACGAGTTAGATCCATTTCTGACTTATAACAACAATTTCCTGTTCATGTAAATTTCCAAATCTGCTTAATTCTTCAAGCATATGATCATAAAGCTTCCGATACTGCTTTATATTGGTTCTTGAATCTCACTAATCTTTAGATAAGCCACCATTAACTTCATTAGGCATTTACCTGTCTAAAAGAGCTATTGTATGTTCAGAAAGGCAGGGAAAAGGAGCTATTGTGAGAAGCAGGAAAGAGGTTTCAACAGAGAATACATGTAATTCTTTTCCTTAGAGTCAATCTTTCAGTTTACTACTCCTCCTTTCTCTCCACCCCTACTCCCCCCAGGCAACTATGATTATCAAGTTCAGAAGGATCTTAGCTGGTATTTTACAGTTTGTTAGGAAAAAACTCTAAAGCAATACTATCAATTAATATTTTTGAAGGTAAAGCCACAAAGAGCGAGCTGCATTTTTTAAAACTATATGCTTCCACTGTAAAATTTTATCTTAGGATCCGATTTGACCTAGAACATCAGCAGCACTTGTCCTGACACAGTAAGAGTTTTGATGTCTTCAATTAATATTGATTCATGCTATTTTTAAAAAGCTCCTGAATCCAAAACAGTTGTGCCACTCAAAGTTATCTCTAAAAATACAGCTGCATTTCTTTGGTTATGCTGGGAAAGTAAGTTAGTAGGGGAAAACCTCTAAACATTTCAAAAACTAGAGCTTAAGAACAAAATCTCATACAAATTTTAATCAGCTAAAGCTAACTCCTGTCCATTCTTTGCATCTGCACAAAATCGAAACCTCTGCAGCCTCTTATGCTAACGGTCTGACACCAGGCATCCAAAACCAAACCCTGCCACCCTCGTATACAGTTTCCAAGTAGTTTGCCTTTTACTCCAGAAAAGCAAGTGAATTCAGAAGAATTGCTGAAATTAATGACCAAACTAATCAAGTACTTCAGAACTCCTCAAGAGTTCAGATTTCTAACAGGAGGCAACTGCACAGCACTACGTGCTGCAGCTCCCAGCCACAGGGATGTAGGCTAGGGGTAGCATTTCTGACATATTTGAGATTTTTCCATCTTCGAAATTGAAGATGAACTTCCTTTCTGTTAAACATCTGTGGTGTTTTTCATTAATGTGGATGACATTGGAAGATCCAGACAATGTCTGGTTAAATTTAGGCTAATTGCAGATTTTTAAAATTGGCTGGGAAGTTGCAAGCCATACCACGTAATATATTTTAAATCACTGCAGTGATAGCTTCAATATCAATGCTGCTTTCAAAGTTGGGACTTACTAATGTACACCCAAGACAACACTGCGCTGGAAAGGGTTGAATGGTGACTTCCAGAGGAATGCCATTACTTGTGTCAGAACCAGGAACAGTATTAAAAGAGGATTAAAGCTGTAAAGTCAAGTACCTTGCTGCTGGGCAAAATCATCGGTGAGGTTGGATCTCAGATGTCCCAGTCTGATTACTACTGAGTACTGACCACCCGCAGGAAGTTCTACTCACCCCTTTCCCTCTCCTCATTGCCTATCAGCCCCTA
Organism: Aptenodytes patagonicus; assembly: GCF_965638725.1. Classification (NCBI taxonomy): domain Eukaryota; kingdom Metazoa; phylum Chordata; class Aves; order Sphenisciformes; family Spheniscidae; genus Aptenodytes; species Aptenodytes patagonicus. The sequence continues at coordinate 47,623,849 of NC_134952.1, forward strand.
ATACAAAACAGCCAAAATCTTCCAGATTCCTTGCTCCCCACTTGCTTATCTCCACTTGTCCCAAGCTGTTATCCAACTCTTGCCTTTCTGTCACTTGCTACTGGATGTCAGAAAGGGTTGGTTATTGAATATATGGCAGAACAAAGAGCTGCTCTGTTTTTAGACCCGATACCAGCAACTGTGCTGGCTCATGCTTTTACAGAGGCTGAGGGGATTATCCATTGGAGGACAAGGAAAAAAAAGTTTAAAGATGAACTCCAACATTACAGCTCTGAAGCTGTAACAAGCCTATGCTAAGCAACAGTAGCTGCAAAGCCTATCCTCTCTGCTAAATGTCAGATCCTTCCTCCAAGGCACAGATATAATAGCATTTCTAGAAGAAATACCCAGATTTAAATAAAAGTTGAAAACCAGATTTCTCTTTAACCTTATTGATATTAATTCCCTTGGTTTCAAATTTGCAAAAAACATCTGGAAATTTTTACTAGCTTTTTTACATATGAGAAAGTTGTATACAAGTGAAAATAAAGCATTACAGTGTGAAGCACAGTACAGCCTCAATAGACAGTGTGCCAAAACTGGATATACAGGGCCTTATTCTTCCATCATGGCAGTTTGTTTAGGGAAGAGGATGTTTGATTGTGTTTGGGTTCGGGGGTTTTTTTTATGCTGTATAAGGCTCAACAGATTCTTAACAATGGCTATATTTTCTAGTCTCTTTATATAAAAATAAATTATCACAAAATGTTGCCAAGTTGTGTTAACTAGTATTATGTATGGAAAACACAGAACTTATTTATATGCTCAAATTTCAAGACACTAGAATTCTATTGAATTCTATTAAATAAAAATACTGATTATTGGAAAAAAGCTTTCCCTATACTTGCAAGCAACTAAGTTATGCTGTAAAAACACAGCAAGGTAAAACATGGCTAATTTACCTTGCCTGAGCACATTAATACTTAAATAAAATCCAATAAGCCAAGGAAAAATATTTTCTTAGTTTTATCCACATATTCTGCCATTAAAATATGTCACCAGCTATTTGTTTCTTATTCAGTTTAGTCATTCTCTCTAAAACATATTTTATTCTTAATAGCTTATATTTCAATGCAAATGGTAACAGGTATGTAATTCAGGGAATTTTAACCTTATCCCTGAGGCTGGGGTCATTGAACCACTCCAACAACTTCTTGCCCACTTCCATTGGGCTGGAAAGAAAGGTCCGATACGTCAAGAGGAAGTCTTCTATAAATGTTGGGTCTACCACAGAGTGCTCTTCCACCAAATGCATTGTTAACCTTTCAGCTGTTCCCTATAAAGAAAATTAATCTTAGTTATTAAAACAGATTTTCAATAAATGCAAATTTGTTTTCTTGTAACATACTGAAGACGCATTACACTAGAAAGAATACTGGCATCTATTGGCTGATGAGCTAAGCAACCATAACAGCTTAATCATTGTAATAAGAAATGTAAAAAATTTATGTAATTAATATCTACAGAAATCACCTACTTATCCATGTGCAGAATTATAAAGAGAAAAACTAGAAGTATTAACTGTCTATTTTCAAATATCTATTTTTATAATATATATCTCAACTAATCCTGGACCTAACTTGCCAAGTTAAGAAGTTTCTAGAACACAGACTTTTGCAAGACACTCCCTCTTTTGCTTTTACCTTGATGACAATGTGACCTTTCCTTGTTCCAGTGCGATCAAGTTCCCTGTGCTCCTTCACCATCACAATCTCCCCTTCCTCTTCTACCTTCTGCATGTTCTTTTCCACTTGATTGAGGATGCGGCAATAATCTTGCTGGGCTATACAAACAAACTGGAAAGAATCATTGCGCACCAGTATTAAAAGGTAAAATCTTCAGAAAAGCATTTAGACTTAAGATGCAAGTACTCTATTAATAGAAAAGATAAAGTAGTTTCTCAACCTGCAGTGAGCCAACTTTCTCTTCCCAGCATTTCAGCTGTAGAAAGCAGATGAATACACAAGCACAGTACTTCCATTACAATCTTGCAGTTAGAGCAGACCAAGATTCATCAGAGCAAAATGATTTAGCATTATCAGCCATTTTTGTTTAGCTGCTTTGACTGCCCCTCTGCTGGAGATGAAGCTCAGTATCCTAGCTAGTATTTTTTCTCCCATGCAAGCTTTTGTGTGGTATTTAGAAGGGTTAAGAGATTGAAGGGAAAACCCAGCTTTTGGGTTTTGTGCCTACTGCTACTGTAAAAAATTTTCATTTTTTATAGCTATTATTAATAAAGTCAATCTTTAAGCAAACTAACATTTGTTCAATTAAATGAGTGCGGGCACACAGAAACAAATTACTTCTGGATTAAAGCATACATCAGGAAAAAGTATTTTCTACAGGCATCTGCTCAGCCAAGAATAAGTGCAAGAATAAACGTCTGAAGAATATTCCTAGCACCTACACTATGCAAACATAATTAAGACCACCCACTACAACTAAGGAAAAAAATACTGTATACACTATGAATTGTCTTCTATAACTTGTTAAAAGTTTTATACCTTTGTCTCTTTTGTGGGGCAAATACTCACATCTTACATGAACTTGGGTATTTAACTGAAAGGAAATGATAGTGTTTATTCTGATTGAAAAGTTGATAAATGATCATGTATGTACTTAGGACAAAGGCATGAGATTCACAGAGATAATATTTTCTCCTGCATTCTTCATAATTCATTTACATACCTTTTCTATTTCCAGCAGCTAGTAGTAGCTGAACCAGAACTCCCACAATCTGAATTTGTTGCAAAACAGTATCCATGCAAAACATACCATTTATGCACTTTTTGGAAGTTAGATGGGCAAACTAAACCAGGTGACTACATTAACAAACATTTACACCCATTTTCAATGGCATCTACTGGAAGCTAATTAGCCATCAGGACCAAACAAAATGCTTAATTCACCCAGGGTTTGGCTATTACCTTCTTGATGGGAATAAGTAAATAGCAACCGCATATCCAGATCAGGCTAGTAGTTTTATGCTACAAGAAGCGTTCCTTAAATCTAACTATTTGTGTTACAGCAAACATCAAGGTATTTTCCTTGAAAGGCCAGATTGGCTGAAACTAGATTTTCTACTCAAACCATGGGACAGAGAGCCTGTATTACTTTAAGATTCAGTAGCTGACTTGAGTGAGGAAGAATGGCTATTGCCTGTAGAAGTAAGAAAGCCTGTAATAGCTAACGGACCTTGAGATCCTAAGGGAAAGCTTGAAGCAACAGATATATGTAACAGGCTGCTGGACCTCAAGTTCTGGAAAAAGCATGTAAACAAACCTCTTAATCCAAAATGATGAAGAGAATTCAATTTCCCAGACTGTGGGTATGCAGGAGCCATATTTCCCAACTATTGTACAGGGTTACATGCTGGAGATTTTACATATGTTCAGTTTAAAATACAACTGTGCCTGGCTATTGGGTTGTATTATGCCTATATGTACGTGATTTTGCCTGTATTACAGTCCGAAACACTACCTGGCAGTCATCCACTTTGGTTCTCATCACTCCTTTCATATATTCCTTTTCCATGGTAGGGGAAACACCAAAACTGTTGCCCATGCAGAGTATCTCTGTTCTTCCATCAGGGTATGTCACCTCCACAGAGCCATTCAAAATGACTGACCAGGAATCCAGCTACAAATCAAATGTTGCAGGATACATGAAGACTGAATCACTTAACATTGTAATATCATACTATATAGATACAACCCTTACCGTTTTTCCAAAGGAAAAGTTATTTTTTAGCACTTATTAAAAACATTTATAAGCTAGTTTACCTTAAATATGCAGCTATTTCCAGCTCAAGAAAACGGGAATCCTATGTTTAACTATGATGTTAAGAGTTTATGTAAGACTGTAAAAAAAAAAAGTTAAAAAAAAGGAAAAAAAAAGAAAAACAAAAAGGTGGTTTTAAAACACCACGTAAACACTGAAATAAACTCCCAAAATCAGGTCCAATAAGCAGGAAGCATTTTGTATATTATGAAGAGTATTTTCTTATGCTTTTATTGTATAAGAAATGTTGTGCGAGTGCTTAAACAAAAGCTTTCAAACTAATGCAAAACAAAAAGAGGCATAATTTACCTGATCAATGTTACCTTCTGTTTTTTAATTTTTAAACAACGAAAGAGGACCTCTAAGCCTGTGGAATCTGGGATGTCTGGTATAATAGGAAAGTCCAAAGTAATTTCTACTGACCTCTTCCCCATCGTTTAGTACAATAGTTCCTGCTCTCTCCACAACTGCAAACACCATTACAGCACAGAGCTCTCTCCTCACTGACATTGTCATGTTGGCAAAAGCAGGCAATTGATGCATGAATTCCAGTAGTTGTTCTGAAGGAGAAAAAGCCTACTGAGTCGTGCATGTCAAAACAACAAAGCACAGCAAAGGCAGTTCTTCAGCAAGATGCCCGAGGCTACTTAAGCTAAAATGCTGCACAATCATTTCTGTATACTAATAAATCATGTACAGTGGCCTGTTGTAATTACTGGGTATTTTGTAGACACAGACTGGCTGATCATATCATCAATAGAAGCCCTGCAAAGTAAAAGTCAGTATAATGGAAGAATTGTAATGTAACGAGAGCTCTGAATACAACCAATGAAATTGTAATACTCCAGCCAGCCAGGGCAATAAGTCCATGAAGACTACGATAGGCCTATATAAAACACAGCAGGACATTAAGAAGAGAAATTTCACAAAACTGAGCAAGTTCATTGGTAAAGCCATCCCTTCCTAGGCTAGACCTAACAGTAAATAGTACATGATCGTCATCTGGCACATTCACAAAGTTCCAGAGAGAACAGGATTACTGTCTTAAAGGTGACTACTGCTGCTCTGTCTTCTGCATGCACTAGAGCTGCACTTGTACTCAGCTGTGAACTTCTCCCATATTTTCGCTTTTTACATTGTTCATAACTACAGAGCTCAATTTTTCTTAGTAGTCCTGCTGAGGGATTATATGCCCTAAATGCTAGACATTTTTGCATTCAGTTTCATCTAAAAAAACTACTGAAAGTAGTCAATAGGACCCCATCTTTTTCCTAAATTTTTATTCACTCAGAATCACTGAATGATTGAGGCTGGAAGGGACCTCTGGAGGTCATCTGGTCAAACCCTCCTGCTCAAGCAGGACCACATACAGCCAACTGCCCAGGACCATGTCCAGAAGGCTTCTGAATATCTCCAAGAAGGGGGACCTCTCTACCACCTCCCTGGGCAACCTGTGCAGTGCTCGGTAACCCTCACAATAAAAAAAGCGTTTCCTGGTCAGAGACATAGCCGCCTGTGTTTCAGTTTGTGCCCATTGTCTCTGGTCCTGTCACTGGGCACCACTGAGAAGAGCCTGGCTCTGTCTTCTTTACACCCTTGCTCCAGATATTTGTACACATTGATGAGATCCCCCTGAGCCTTCTCTTCTCCAGGCTGAGCTGTCCCAGTTCTCTTAAACCTTCCTCATATAAGAGATGCTTCAGTCCCTTAATCATCTGATAATCAACCTTAATCATCATTTAGTCATACTTTGACAAAAGAAAAAAGTTAAAACTCAGCCAGTGAAACAGATTAGATTAGAAATTGTAAGAATTTGAATTCTAGTTCTGCTTTGCTTTCAATGTATTAGCCTATACATTAACACAGCAAATTCGTTTGATTAGGTGCACATGTACGTAAAGGTCTTAACAGCTCCAATGTTTAACACAAATGTGTATCTGTGGTTAAAAACAGACACAACATCACAACTTACAATTAAAAAATTTAATGTGATAAGCATCCAACGTTGACATTAATATTGACTTTGCCAAGGTTCTAGCTGTTTTCCAGTTTACTTGATAAACCTGTTCTGATATCAATTAGAAGTTGAAGCTTGAGATCTAAAGGGCCAGCAGCTAATAGTTTTCACCCATATCATGTGTGTTTTCTTCTTCTTCGGTTGTATTCATTCACTGGCTGAATTTACAGCATTTATTAATCACCTTACAGAATAAACACTAAACTTACCAACTACAAAAGCCAATAATTAAAATAAAACCTCAAACTCAAAAAGTAATTTTTTTTTGGTGAAGGAGAACAAGTTTGACAGTATTTGACTACATCGCAATACTTACCAATGTCATCATCTGTCCTGTCTATTGGGTCCTTCTCCAAGCAGTCTCTAACAATATCCCTACTCATCAAAGGATCCGATGCCCTTTCAATGTCTTCTTCATCATCATCATCCTCAGAATCCACTGCTGTCTCTGGCAACCCACTGAGATCCATATCACCAGCCTCACTTTCTGTAGCCTAAATTCATGTATAAACAATTTAAAAAAAACCAAACAAACCCACGTTCAAATGTGTTCTTCACTGCTACAGTTTTCTAGTTAAACATACAGAAATGAATTCTATCACCTAACAGATCAAATTCATTCAATATCTTTTATATTGCTTTTTTCTTTACATATCTTTTGAAAACAACTAACCATTAATTAACCCAAAACCATTGTTTAAACAGGGCTTTTAACACTTGTTTCCAATCAGCCACACAAACAGGATTCAACATACATTATTTAATCAGTAGGTCTTGGGAGAATTGAAGGCAGTTATATTTCAAGGAACAATTTCTTGGAATATTAGCTGAATATATATATATTTAAAATAAACAGTTCATTTAAAACAGTTTGTTTCCGTTCCTGCCCCAACTTTACATCTTCAAACACTTAGGAATGCAATGTAATTTTAAGTAGACTGTTTGGGAAAATAAGTACAGCATCAAAATGCTACAGGAATTTTGCTATCTCCCAGTAACCTAGGACTGGGTTGTTTTTTGTTTTGTTTTGTTTTTTTCCCCCTCCAATTCCAGTTGAACATAGTTAAATATGGCTTTCATTTGCTGATAAACAGTATAAGAATTTACAGATGCAGGAAAAATGCAAAGTCACTGCTTAAACACCACAGATGGACTACACAGAATGTCTACCAAACTTAACCTCCATTAAATTGTATTAAAATGAAGGAAAACATAGTCCATATATAGCCTGAGGTCATTAGTATAGCACCTAAAGGTACATACATTTTAATGATTTAGTTTTAAGACCAAACACTTAATAAACCCCACAAACATTTGTCTGTCACAGCTGATAAAGCTGCTTTTTCTTAGAACCTGATTTAATACCACGGCAGCTGCCAAGGCTCAGCTACGACAATTTTTAAGGAAATGCAAGCTTCTAATGAGCAAGTTCGAAGCCATGACTTGACAAATCAAGTTTCACATGCCTTATAGGGATGGTTTGTTTCTGAGACTCTGGAAGCACACAATGTATTCATGTCTACTTGAAAAATACTACATGGGACAAACACAGCTACTAAAGCCTGTTTTGTTGATCTGTCTCTCACACTGGTAGAAAAACCCCACCCAAAACTAGGTCACCCTCCAAGCACAGAGAAGGTAAGACAAATTACACTGGTATTTTCGTAGAATCGTCTTCCCTATTCCTACGTCACTAGCTGTGGCTGACATCTGTTACTTTAATGCCATTATACACAGCCACCTTATGAATGGTAGCATATGGCTGGAGACGGATCAGGGCAGCTAGTGTCATTCTTAAATGCTTCTGTCCTACAGCACAACACAAGCTTTGTAACAGGGTCTCGTTAATATAAAAAGCACGATAACAGCACCTACACAATATTCAAATTATTCTCACATTGTGGTTTTTGGTTTTTGTTTTTTGTTTTTTAAAGAAAAAATGCTGAGCATTTCTCAAGCAGGATGTTATACTGGCATACAAAGAAATCACAAAAATGATAGCACTGATAGCAGTATTTTCATTTGCAGTCTTACTGTGCTTAACATGCATGTTCCCTATGATATATTTGAAACAGTTGCTCTAACTCCTCTTACAAAATAGCCTTCATCAAAAGTGACTGGTGGAAAAATTAGTCACGATGAGTCAGTAGACACACAGCTTATGACACCAATCTGTCAGGATCAGAAGTCTCCAACAGTGACAATTCCAGTGACAGTGGGACTGACTAATTCAGTCAATTTTGCAAACCCTCCCATTACTAGCGAGTGCCCCTCCTACCTGCCCAGATTAAGCTCTCTCAAAAGCACGTTAGTAAAATGAATGCAGAACTAAATTTAGTCACACAATGCTAACATACGTGAGAAAATTCCACATATGGTACAAAATCTGATTATTAAAAGACAAGTTATCTGTCTTAAAATGATGACACAAAACCGGACAGAAGTTGAAGCTCTATTATCAAGAAAAGTTGATGCTATTTAAAAAAATTCTCACACTGAAATTAAATGCAACTTTGTATTCAGAAAATACTTTAAAAATACTACTAAAGGCTACAAGCATTTCCCAAAGATGATGACTTTTTACAGAGCTAATTACATCTTTTTAACAACTGAAGTTATTGGTAGAAAACGGAATGATAAAGCAACTATTTCTAACTTACTAGTTATCAAAAAATACAAATCACTGCAATAAAGAAGCTCAGAATTGAATGCAACAATCTACAGAGTAGTAAGAAAATTTATTAATTTAACTTAGGACACCTTTAAAAATAAACCTTATCTTTTGCAAAAAAACCCAAACATTTTTTCAAGCAACTTTCTGAAAACATTATGATTATGCAGAAGTTAGCAAAGGAACACAGTGTAGCCTTTCTGCACAGGCAATATGCATTCGTAGTAGTAAAGAATCAAATAACTCATCCCACGAGGACTCCTTCTGTTTATACATGCAAAAAGTTTTGCATGAGTTTTGTAACATTATTAAGAATAACTGGATCTGTCTTCATGTTAAAAGCATGCACCAATTTATCTAAAAAAACATTGCAAATAGTTTCTTTAGGCTCAGTAGCATCACATATGACATTAAAGATTCAAGGTCCTCTTGCTGACACATTAAACTTCAGAACCCACCTACTTCGAGCATTTTTGTACTCCCTCATGTGTTAGAAAAATCAAGCATGTCCACACAGGAACCCTTAGTTATGAAGCAATAGCCATGCATTTGTGTAAGACTAAAGGGAAAACCTTGATTAGCTGCTTTGAGGACAGAGGTGTCCTTATAAAACTCAGCAGTAGAAAATCCAGAACACAAGATGAATACCCTACAGAATTTGTACTACAGTCAATCATGAGGCTTAGAGCTTCCCAGGGCATTTAATCAAGGATGAAATACACCTCAGAAATCAGTGCTTTCATAGGCGCATGTTGTCCTTTGTTTCTTGGGTAATAAGAGAAGTTAGCTTCACCTAAATAAATCTAAAGAGATTGCATGTAAGAAAAATGCTAGTTGCAGCTTAAAGTACAAAACAATGTCTCTCCAAAGTCTGAACATCAGTTGCAATGAAAATTTTCTTCACAGTTGGGAAGATGGCATGAAAAATTTGCTGAAGCTTCAAAGGAATCGCACAATGACAGCCTAATATTTTGTCACATCACCAACAAGAAAGTCTTAAGAGGCTTCAGACAGACATTTTCAAGCCTGAGGTGAAGAGTTATTTCACATTTGGTACCTAAGGAGACCTGCTCAATTTTAAGCAGTGTCTATAAAGGCTAATATTGTAAAAATACAAAAAAGGTTATTCCAACTGCTAAGGATCTCCAAGACCAAAGTCACTTCTAGATTTGAGTAATAACAGCTAATTAAACAAAAACCATGAAATAACTAGGAAAAGATGGAAAGCAAAGGAGCCTTGTGTAACTTTCTCAGTTAGCCTTTGGCTCCTTGACTGATTCTAGGAAGGAAAAAAAAAAAAAAATTAAAAAAGGCCCCTATCGTTCATTCCCCTTAGATCAAACTGGGCAGACTAGGGAAATGGAAGACCTTGTTGGTCTCTGTAGACTGGTATGAGAGGAAACTGATTAAGCCCAACTCTACTGGCCTTTCATTTTTTGGAGGCATCATGAACACGGACATAATGAGAGAGGTGATGGACTACATGAACAGATAAAGAAGATGACCTCCTTTACTGTCTCATTTCCTTCTCCAACCAATTTTTGGGTATCTGTTGAGAAAAAGATCAGAAGAGGCCAAGGGGGATGTTGGCTTATCCAACAGATCTATACCTTTACAATCAAGTAACTCTCCCTCCCGTATTATAACCGCTTCATCAAACACACCTGCACACACATACCAGCTTGACTATGGGAAGGAAAGTGGGAAGACTTGGAGAACTGCTTACAAGATGACTGGCTCTGTTTTAGGTGGCCTTCACAGTTTTCTTTTCTATGCTGGTTTGGGGAAAAAGCTTCCAGCTGATCTTAACAGTATAAAGAGAAACAAATAGAAAACCCTTAAAATTAACCACATTAACTACTGATTTCCTAGTATTTTAACAGAATATTTTAGCCTAGACTTTTTTTTAATTTTTATTTTAACCGCTTTCTTTAGGAAACATTAAGGAAAAAAATGCATCATTTTGAATAATAAATCCCCTTTGTGACTAATGTCACCACCTAAATCAACAATCCAAAATCTCCAAACATGCAAAATACTGGGAAAAAATAAAAAATAAAAAAAGCATAGAAGACACTTGTTGCGCAAACCAGAAATATGTTCATTGTCTGCTGCAGTCCTTCAAGTCCATGAAGCTAACAAAGAAAGCAGCCAAGCTCAGCTCAAAAAAGCCACCCCCCACCTTATTTTTCAGTCATTGTAGTTTAAGGGCTAAAAAATAAACTAAAAAATGAAATTAAGAATGTTTATTAGTGAAAACATTCATTTTTTTACTTCATAGTTTATAAGCTGATACTGATACAAAACACCAAAAACCCTGGCACTACACCGCTCATGAAATCACTTGCAAAAAGTTCCATTAGCTTGAAAGATTTCCTCCTGTCGTCATATAGGCACATTGGATCCAGCTTTTCCACAGAGACAAAACATGGCTGGGGTTTTGTTTTACATTAGGTTTCAACTCACTGGGCAAAAGTTTACAATATAAATAAATTGCTATGAAATTCAATCCATGTAACTATAATATGTATTTGTTTGTTAAAGAATTATATATTTATAACAATCAATTATAACTATTACATGCACACAAATCATACATAAATCTATGGTAGTAAAATTATTTTTTCATACTCTAACATGAGTGCAAATGGCCATGAAATACCTTAAAACTCCTTCAGCCTAAGATTTTTACTGCTTTCTCTTCATATTTATTCTTCCATTATCTACCACAAAATTTACAACACAGCAGCCCACATCTGTCACAAGAGTCAGTCTGAGCACTATCCCTCCCTAGAGACGGAAAATGCAATAATCCAGACAACGCACACCCATTTTCTTCAAAATGGAGCAACATTTGCTGAGACCACAGGCATACAGAACAAGGACTCTGAAAGTTACTCCTAGGCTATTAATTGCAGAGTAGATTAGAGGACCCAAACTCACCAAGAGTGGTAAGGTACTGCACAGGACTTAGCCGAAACTGCGGGGGCGGGGGGAGTTCAGTAGGACCTACCTAGTTTACCTGAGCCGTTTCAGACGTCCTTGCATTACTCAGAGCCCTGCACTGCAGAAGCTGATACAGTCAGAAAGACTGACAATCTTAAGGTAAAACCTCTTTATTTTGCATACAGGGACTTAGGGGCAGGCTGAATGGACTTTCTGGTTTGAGAGATAAAGGTTTGGGCTCTCTCAGGAAGACTTTCTGGAAGGTGGACCTTTCTTCTAAGAGTTACCGTATCAGACTCATGAGAAAACAAAGTTGACATCTTGAAAATTTCCAAGCAATACACACATCCTGGGAGGGTCTCGGAAAGGATGTTCCCGGTTTCCTGTACCGCCAGGAGTATCTGGGCAGACACCAGAGGGCACGTAGGGCCGGCAGGAAGCCACCGGGCTGAGGACAGGATAAGGCAAAGAAAGGCTGGCAAAGGAAAGAGCTGAGCCAACACAACAACGTCTTCCCAAAACAGGGAAGGGGAATAACATGCTCTCACGGGCTTCAGTCTCCTCGCTCTCAAACTGGGATCATCATCTGGTAATATACATGACAGGTACAGGAAGCATTTAGGAGCATATAGGAACAGGTATATGCTTCCATACAGGAAGCCTTAACTAAGCATGAGAAACAGGAGTGAGCAGCCATACATGAGAAGCAGCGGTGAACGATTTGCTTTGCCAAATCAACACAAATATTGTTCTTGGCAAATACAAGCCCGCACACAATCTATTAACATTCAGCATCCCCTTCCTCTCCAGCCATATTACAGAGTTACTCACTTTATCAGCTTATTTCCTAAAATAAAAGTAACAACATTTAAGGACCTTACTGATTGGCATCTGAAATATTTTTGAGACTTGGGTGGAGTAAACACAAAGGATTATTTATTTTATTTTGGCAAGTACTACTTATCCTAAAAGAAGTTCTTTTATGTGCAACATTTGACAAACAAATTTAGTTACAGCATTAATATTTAAAAGGAAATATTCTCAGCTCAATACTGAAAGCATCTGAAGATTCAGCTTCATGATTTATTCAAAAAAATCTTAAAGGCCATGAATGTATTTTCACTGCAAACAGCTGCTCTTAAGGCTACAGAACTAAAACTTACTAGGATGCAAAACTTGACATATCATTAACTTAGATTTCAACAGTAAAGATCTAATTAATAGAATAATTGAAAAAAGAAAACATTTATTTATCAATTGAAAGATAAGATGGCAATCTTTCTAAATCATTCCTTTCTACTTAGGCATAATGAACAGAAGTCCATTCTACTGAACAGAAAAATGACATTATATACAAAACATAAGAATCAGAGGAACAATGATACTGAGCTTTGCCTAAGACCTATTAAAATTGAAGTAAAAAAATAGTGTGTAGATAATTTGGTTATGGTTTACTGTTTTGAATAAACACTTGGGAGAGAATTAAAAGGCAAATAATTGAGAGAGAATGACTGATCCAATCTCAGTTTCAAAAAGTACTTCTGTTTATTTAAACCTTGACTTGACCCTAGAGAACTGAAATTACAGCCGTTTTGTTGTGGGGTTTTTTTGGCAGTACTTTAACCTAACTTAACATTGTTACATTACATTCCTTTACAACTGAAACTGAGGTAAGAAATTAATGATTTATCACAATATGAGAAATCATTAAATCAAACAATACTTGGTACCATAAATTTAAATTCAATAATTTAAGAACTTTATCAGTTTCCACACCTGAACTTATCAATTCATTTTTTTAATAAATGTTTCTTCAAGTATGTGTATTAACATAAAAACATGGGGCTACTTTCCACAATACATGCTCATATTTCTCGATGTTGATAGAAATAGGTCTTTTTAATAATTACTGTGTGTGACACTGTACAATTACACAGTTGGCAATGCATCTGTGCCAAGACATCTTTAAATGACGTATTAACTGTAGATTTATTTAAGAAACCAGGTAATATTTTTTTAAGATCACCAAGATTGACAAGGAATCCTCAATTATTTTTTTACATTAAATTGAAAAGAATATTAAAAAAGTAAATGTTCCCTATATAAATACTTCACAAAACCATTAACTCTCTTCAAACACCAACCATCCCGTTGATTCCATTATTGCAAACAAAACTTATTACGGGAGTCATACACCAGGTTGGTGACTACAGAAAGATGTATTTCTCTGAAGCTTCTGTACAGTATTTTTTTTTTAATTTCCCAGAAATTCAGGGATCCTTTCCACAGTTATAAAAGTTTTGCTGAAACTCTGCAAAAATTTACTTCCAACTTATCTAGAGAGTAACTGTATGACTATAACGAAATGCCACCTACAACTGTGTCTCTAGAGGTACTTGTTATTTTTATGTTAAAATGTAAAATCTTTGGAATGAAAGGTATGAAAATCTATAGAAGACTTGAAGAACAAAGCCAATTTTACATCTACTTCACCCTCACAGCATAAACCTAAATCCTGTCTCAAAGTAATCCTCTTTCAGAAGAAATTCTGATAAACATACTTGACTGGCATATGCCATGCCTGAAGTTACTTTGACATTTTTCACAAAAATAAACCTTTGCATTATTGCAATTACTATCTAAATTGAACTGGGACCTTTTTATAGCGTATCTTCTCCCACAGAAAAGCCTACAAGCTTATTCACCTGAAGCAGACTACATGCTACAACTATCCTCACAACTGAACTTGTATGTATTTGTATAGAAGATGCTTTTCCCATTGTTTAAATGGCTACATTTGCATTTTTAAAAGCATCCCAAACAAACATTATTCCTCTTCTAGTAAACAGTACTTCACGTAGAACTGGTCTCGTTAAATATTTTACGATTGTTTTGATAGAACAACATTTTAATTAGATTTGATTCATTTTTTTTTTTCAGAGTAACAAATTGCTCTAGTTTCTTATCACAAGGACAAATCCTCCTCGTTGACACTGCCGGAACTGTAAACCTCAAATGAAGGATCTATAGCTTTTATTTCAGATTTTTTTCCTAATTTCTATTTAGAGGAAGCACGCACACCCCAAAGCGTTCTAGGGACCCACTGGATCAGTTTCACAGTAAATCTCTCCAAACTCAAGCTGCTCCAAATGAAGAGAATAGATCTTTATGACAAGAAGCTCCCCCAGAAGTATAACAACTTTAAAAGTTTCACCAGTTCAACCTCTCCATCTTTTCCAGGACAGCCAGAAAAGGAAGTACCACCGAGGTGCTGGCACCAGGTCTCTACAGGGTAGGGAAACTGGAATATGCCCCTCAAGTCAGGCCAGCACAGGCTGCTCACCGCATATTTCTTTCTCACTACCACTGAATGTGTTCTAGATTTTGAAGCCAATTCCTCTAAGAACTGTAAAATACAGCATCAAGAAGAAGAAAAAGCCCTCGCATTACAAGGTCCTAAATCTATAGTTTTGAAATTCGGATCCAGCTTTTAATCATAACACCCAGCTCACATGCACTTTTCACCATGAGATCTCAAAGTCTAGTCTTCTAGGCCTAAACGTCACAGCTGTCGTTTTACACATAGCAGATCGGACAGACAGAAAGATGAGGTGAAGTGCTGGAGACAGGAACAAAACCCCTTTACCTTCAGTCCCACCAGGGACCTCTGCTGGAGAGGCCACACTGGCTCTCCATACTGAAGTTCAGGAACATTTCCTCCCCCAAAATCACAAATTACAAACAAAACTAATGAAGCACAATCCTGAAATGTTGCCAAACACTACACCTCTACATTGCTGACTCGGATCCTGACAAACTAAGGGAACACACCTCATGTCGCTGTGCTGCAGATTACTTGCTGAGCTTTCACGAACATCAGATTTAGTATGCAGCAGATAAAAGCCTGAAATTATTACAATTCAAACAAGAACTAGTGTTTTGAAATCTATTGAGTGCTGCTTCAGACAAAACCTGACAATGTGCAATAGCACCGGTGTTCAGCTGTTAACGTCAAAACTGTTGGCAATTGCACCTCCCATCAGCATCCATTCCAGTCTTACCTGGTAGATATCAGAAAGGCTGCTGCTTCCTGAATCACTAGTGATGCTACATCCTGAGTGACTAGATGAAACGTGGGTCACCTGTGGGTGGAGACTGTCAGTAAGGTGCAGCTTTGTGAAATCTGCAGGAAGCTATAGGTGGAGCAGAAAAAGCATCATTACAATTTGAGGTAGATACACAGCAAAATGAATTCAAATCATTATGTCACACTTTACTCTCTGCCAGTACTGCGTGTATTAAGAATACCACTGGGGCTTGAGAATGCAGCATAAAAGTTTGAGTTTTGCAATTTTTTAAATTCATGCAGAGGTCAGCAAAATACCACCAAATTGCTGCAAATATATGAGAGATTTAAAAAAAACATATATCTGAGGACAAACACCAGTGAAGCAATAACCCTTATGCCAAAACTCTTCAGTATCTTGCTATGGGGTTTGGACAGAATTAAAGCACATACGAGTATTGTGCTAGTTTCAATATAAATGGTTTCCTGCAGAATGGGGATTAACAGCGAGTAAAGTCACATACTTTAAAAAAAACAAGCACTGCTGTGGATTTGGCTAACTCTTTTGCTTCTGAAATTGACAAAGTACATTAGAGACAAGTAAAATCCAAGCCACTGAGCTATCTGTTATACTTTGAGCCAAATAATATGATGGCAAATAGGAAATGTGGGAAGACTGACACAACTGTAAAGAGCTACAATCCTGAAATGAGTTTGCTCACGTGCGGTGCTGAAGAACGAATCGAGACAGTATATTTGGTCATTTAACAATCATCCACCAAGATTTGTGACATATATTTTTACTATTGCTTTATGCACACAGCTCCCATGAAAAATCTGTAAGCACTGTAAACATTGCCGGCTGCAGAAACTGACCTTTGAGTAAGTAAAATAGTTGCTGTCTGAAGAAATATTTAAATGCTATTTGGGGGCAAATTACCCCTCTCCCCAAGAAGCAGGCATCCCACTGCTAGTTAATAAAAGTATGTTAACATATCAATTTTGGTATGCAATAAATGCTTCAATAACTTAAAAAACCTTTGCTCATTAATTTTTTGTTTGTTTGTTTCAACTCAGAGAAGGTAAATACTCTCTACGGAGGTGTGTTTGTACCGAGAATGTCATACGCAGCGTGTCCACCCATGTCAGTTATGAATGCTACCTTGGCGCTATTACCGTTCTCCCTGGATGGAAATGAAAATAAGAGCTCATTCAGCATTAAGATATAGTAAGTTGATCAGTATAAAAGATTATGAAAAAAGTCATCTGCAAGTCACAAGAGAGCGTGCTTGAGAAAATTACTAGCTCCATACAGCTAAAGGATGATTTTACTGCTGTTTGCCTGGTTTAAGTCTGTTTATGGAACATGCCCTGAAAGAACCTTGGCTTTAGGATTTGCGGTGAAAGCAGAGACAACTGGAAACCTTAGTCTTATTTAGACTGACTGGCATTTCCTATTCTAATACACCTGAAAAGGATTTCTTCCTTATACAGCATGACTGCACCAGTGATAGCAAAAATGGCTACATTTTAAACAATTTTTCTTAATATTTTACCTGAAGGAGGGGGTAAAACCAGGAACCAGACACTAATAATCCTAAAAAGCTTCAGTAAGCCAAAAGCTAGAGTTGATCTTTGTATATCAATCAACAAAGAAAGGGCAATTAACAAAAGCAATATTCTAATACATACAGCCATGGATGCTGCCTCCAGAAAAATCTAGTTATGTTCACCACTGCTGATGATATGTCAGAAGGGGAAAATATAGCATTAAGGAGTGCATTAGTTATAGTATCAGTTGTCTCTCTTACTTCCCTTTTTAATCTTTAAGTTTGAATTATCACAAAACTGAACAGTATATACTGATATTCAGGCCACTATATCCATTTTTTTATCATGATTCGAGCCATTCTACAAATAAGTATACATTCCATAGGTAGAATGTACAGTAAATGAACCACCACAGCTTTTGCAATGTGTCAATGACTATTCCTAAAAGTACAATCTCTTAGAATTAAAGCAGTCCAGGTTTATTTCCAAGTAGAAATCCTACATGATTTTTTAAAATACATGCACAAATCACCTAAGATTTGCACATTTAATGGTAACTTACAAAGATATAGTATCTGAGAGTTTTACATTTTCTAAAGTAATAACTATTTCAATCCCAAATAAATATTAACTCCATAGGGAGGTGCATGTCAACACAGTCTTGTGCCCAGCCAAACGTGTTTAATTTTTCATAATGCCCTGCAAATATCTCTATGCATTAACAATTGCATTTATTTTTTATCAATGCAATAACAATTCTTAAGAACCTTACATCAAAGCAAATCCAGTTAGTATGTTACAAATGAAATCAAGCTATGTTTAATGTAATGACTGCACTTAGTTTAAATGAACAGCAAGGATTTGTGTTTTGTTACTACACAGGCAATAGGAAGAGGCAAGGGATTCCACAATAACTGATGAAACACATCGCAAATAAAAGCAAGACTTCTGATTTTTTTTGGCTGTAAACAATCAGCTGAATGTTTGGTGATTACTGGTTTTGGAATAACTCCTCAAGTCAAAGCCATGCTGCATGAGCTGGACTTGCCAAGTGGTGACAGCAGAAGACCAGAAGCAGGCATTTTACTTAGGGCAACTTAACTAGTCACTTTGATCCTAATCAAATAGAACTATTCACAAGCAGAAAGCACATGCTTACATCTTTGCAGAATACTAACTCTCTGTACTACATGCCTGAAAGCAGCACTTTGACTGCCCTAGCCCCAAATAAGTTAAGGTGAGAAGTTGCGTGAGGGGGGGGGGAAGAAAAAAAAATTAAATAAGCTGAAACATTTAAATTGTGAGCTCAGTGAAAAGTGCGTGTGAGAAAAACATGCATTTCTTAGTCACATACTGCTATTTAAAATATTTAATGTACAGAGTTGTACACAGTGGTGAAAAAAGTAAAGCACTGATGACAATGAAAAAGGACACGTGCTTAAGTCTTCTATGCAAGAGGCTACACCTGTCACTCCTGGCACACAATGTTTGGTAAACGGTTTCAGTAAGCAGAGAAGAATGAAATGCATTGTTCAACAACCTCAGTGGTGCCAGCAACCAGCACAAAGTTGTCTGGCCCAAAGCAGGGTATTTACATCTAATTTCTTACTTGCAGTGGAACATGATTAGAAAACAACATCATGAAACTGCTATTATAGCCAGTAAGAAAATGGCTGGGAACATCAATTCTGCTTTTGGGAAACATAAGACAGTTAACTTCACTGCAACAGGTATATTTGCTGCGTTACTGAATATCACACTATTATGAAATTTTTAAGCACTCAGTGCTTGTATTCAGCTATCATTTCATTCAACAGTTTAGTACTGACTTTAGTATTTAGTATCACAGTAAAAATAAAGGTTTTCATGTAATGTTTTAAAGCGCATACAGGCTATATATATAACACACGCCTTATCCTCCAGATCATGCAGCAATATGAGAAAGTCTAAGGACATACCCTTTGCCTTAGTAACATCAGCTATTACAAACTAAAGACACGACAAATGGCATTAGAACCAAAGAGACATTTTTATCTTGTTTTGCATTTTTATTAAATGATGGCTAGTTTTAAGGAGTCATTCAAAGTAATAAGGAACAAAAGCTACTTGTATATTTTATGCAACAAGCACTTCTTCTGTGACAACACTAAACTACAGCTTTGCTGAAGCCAGAAACTACAATATTTCTTAACTTTGTTACTGAACACTTGGGAGTCGCAGCATCAGAATGAATTAGCAGAGTAAAAACATGGCAGGGTAATTTAGAAAAATAAATTCATGAGTCATTCTTAAGTAAATATAGTTTCATTACACTACGTTAAACAATTAATAGTCATTAAAAGGGTCAGATAACTGTCCTCATAACCTATTTTCAGGACAAACTTCATAAGTGAGAAAATATTAAGGCTACATATGCATAGAATCAATGAAGAATGACGTAAGAGGGGAAAAAAAGTTTTTAATACAAAACATGAACCGATAAAGTAGTTAACACCAAAGCCCTAATCTTAATTTGACAGAGGTCAAAACAGTATTTTATAAATATAATAAGTGTGCATGCATGCATACACACACACATTTAAACAGCTTACACACATGTAAAGAAACCAGAGGAAAAACAGTACATCCGGGAACTCTGTGCTTTTACTTCTTGAAAACCATAAAACAAATGAAAACTTAAACAATTATGTGAAACTATCTTAAGGACAAAGAGGTACCTCCATTTTGAACTGTACAATACCTTAAACCCTATCACATCTTCCTATCTTAAAAGCAGCATTTTATTACTTCCACCCTCAAAGTGAGTCACCGCTCTATGCATGCAAAGCTAACAATTACTTTGCTCTGAGTATGTTCCTCCTATTTTAAGAAGATCATGATTTTCTCCTACCCTACAGCGTGCCTTTCTGTATAACAAAAGGCAATGAACATATACGCTACTTCTGGGACTGTGCTGGGCTTCTCCTCTTTCTTAGTCTCTTGGCCAAATGCTTGAGCTCTGCTGCATTCTATGCAACTTCTACTAAAGAAATCATTGGGCTCATCCTACTAATACAGTTTGTTGTTTGTTTGGGTTTTTTAAATTTAATATAGTTTCAGAATATTTACTAGACAAGAAATTAAAATCTTCAGATGTATCATTAAAAGGTATGAAAACAGCAAAATATGAGTGAAATGATACAAAAATCCTTTCTTAATTTAAATAGTATTCCTCTGGTTTTTTGTTGTGGGGATTTTTTTGGTTTGTTTTTTGGTTTGGTTTTGGGTTTATTTTTTATAAATGCAGTTATATGTGAAAACAACAAGTATAAGTGCACCAATGGGAACAATAAACACACAAATATAATTCTAAAATACAAGAGGAATGCTGGTTGGAGAGCTCCAAATTACCATTCATTTTACAGCAAACATATCAGTAAGCATTTTATAAACAAGGTCTTCTACTGAAGGCCGTTCAGCACTTTATGAAAGATTTATAAAGCCTGCAAAGTGACTGAAATATATCTGCAGAAAGATGGAATTTAAGAGAGCAAAGGTGTAACGTTCTGTTATGCAATTCCCAATGAATGATCCTGTAGGTAATTAGGTGCCACTGAGATAGGCCAAGCAAGTACAGTAGACATAGAACAACACAAAATATCACCTTTATAAACTATTTCCACTTTCTGAAATTAAAGAAACACAAGCAAACACTGATTCTTCAGCCTCTGAACACATGCATCTCAGCACTTATTCTGTAGTACCTCTTTACTAATAAAATAATATAGTAAAAGCCACCATAATAAAAAAAGTCATTTATTTCTTTTATAGATGATGAATTTGCTCCCACAAATCTAATAAAATAAGTGAATTACAACAAAGTTATTTTGGTATTCTGTATCTTTTCATAAAGGAAGAGCAACAGCAGCCAAATAAAGTAAATACTATGCCTTAGTCTTTCCCATTTTTTTTCCCCACCAAGAGAGAAATTTTAAAATGTTTATTGCACTACAAGAGTCTAGATCACCAACCCAGTATTCTTCAGTATCCTATCAATTCAGTAACATTTTATTTCACTATTTTATGTAGATGTTCATTTTTAGATTAAATTTTTGTAAGTCTGTTTTATGCGTTTTAAGGATATACCCAGTTTTATGATATTCAATGACTAAAGGAAGAAATACTTCTATTAATGGTGGGTATTCATCAACATGCTATTTCAACATAATTCTTTCACTAACCAAGACAGACATCAAGGAAAACATTTTTATGGTTCAGTGATTTAAAACACAGCAGTCAATGTAAGTAATTACAGAATAATAAAGTAATTTCTATTGATTCTGTCTACAGACACGATGCAGGCTGACATGTCCAGCGCAGAGTTAATTTTAAAATAAAATTTTAAGCTATATACAGTTCAAATTAGGATGCAATTCCCATGGAAGCAGAATTTCCTTGTACTTAGGGGTGGGATGGAAAACATTAAGAAGTTTCTATGTATTTTCTCTGAAAACTGCAGTGGGAGTTAAATAAAAACCTGCTGACTTGAACTATGTCTTCTGTATATCATTCACTTCATACCCTAACCCAATAGTATCTCATGTATTTTGAATCTCCAAATTTTCTTCAAATAGACATCTTTATGTGAAACTGTGGCTCAAACTTCATGAAGACCTACTCTTAAAAATGTTCTTCATCTTGAGTACAACACAAGACAACTCATGTTCTGAAAATATTCCATTTGGGTACTATTGCTGTTAAGCAGTTGTTTATGTACAAAGCCCACACAGAACACCTCTAGCAAAAAAAAAAAAAAGCATTGTAAGGATCTTTTCTGGCAAACTCTTCATATTTTCCTGCACTGATACTTTGCTATAGGTAGCGCCCCATAAAACTATTCAGAGGTTTAAGCTAATGCAACATGATCTGCTGGTCTTGGAGAGAGAGTGAGACAGAGCGAGTACACAGGCACTTCATTTTGTTTCCCTCGCAAAACACACAATGACTGCGACTTACTGTGCATCTCATAGCTCTCAGCAGCTAATTCTATGAGCATTTAATGCAGTGAACATAATTGTCCTTTGCCTTGAAGGTTTATTGACTTCTGCAGAGGGACAGAGGTGGTGAAACGTAAGTGGGTATCTGGGGAATGGAGAAAAGCTCTCAGGGACAACTCTTTTCAAAGGAAAAGTAGGAAATGCATCACTGACACACACCCATTCTTATTTAATGTAACTACCTTATCTGTTGCAGGACCAGATCTGTTAGTATTTGCTTTTTCTTTTGACAGCATTTGTGTCACAGATTCAATGCAGCACTTTATATTCAAAAGTGCCTTCTTCAGGAAATCTGGCATAAACAATATCCCTTCCGCAAATGCGAATGTCAATTTATTGGCAACAGCTCAAATGATGTAAAATAAAATTTAAAAAAAAGGAAAAATTGTATCATACAGGTATTTACAGTGACCATGAACCAAAAATAAAAAGAAAAAAAATGCAGAACTGATTTGAACTAAATCATACTGAACTAAAGCATACTAAACTTTCCAAAGCTCTTCTGAGGGTTTTGAAATTCTGAACTCAAATCATTATAACATATTTAAGATGAACAGCAACAAATCTGCAAGATCATAATATTTTTATTTAGAACCATATTCAGAAGTCTGTCTCAGTCAGAAAATACCTGGTAAAAGCGTAACTTCTTCATTGGGCAACAAAGGATAATTTAGTACTTTTAAAATACAGTATCTGTGGTGGTTTTAAAGTTAGAGCAGCAGTTCTGCTCCAAGGATCAAAATAAAGAGACTATTCTATAACTGTTTTGACTGTGGATATACATTTAAGTACCAACAACTCTCTGGCAACTTCAACCGCATGGAGAAACACGCTCTCTCTTCTCACTTTTAAGTCATTTTACCTTACCTAGCATTAATAACAAAGCGGTGCTATTTGCATGGGATAGGCAGATTTTACAGAGAACACCATTTCTCAGACACTGTGCACATTTTTTTTTTTCCATCTCCTTCACAAAAAAGGAGATCTGTGTCTCTGCCTGTATCTTCCACTTAATTGCTGAAAGATTTTTGTTCTAGCTGCTAAAATTTTTCGCAAACGGTGCAGTGGAAGTGAAACCTTGCAGAATTGAGTATGAAGGCTTTTCAGGCCTTCCTCCTCTTTTTTCACTAGCAATATCTGGTACGTTATATTGATCAGTTTGGTTTGCTTTATAAATGTCTACAATTCAGATCAGATTCCATCCTTGAACAGTAGTTCAAAGCGTGAAAAGCAGAATGTCTATTCCAGTATATTATGTCTGCATGTTTGCAGGGACATATCACATCACTCTTGGTAGTAGTACCCCACTGCCTCACCAAGCACTTGCATTTAGAGCCCTAACAGAGCCTGCACAGCCCACGCCCGCACACAAACTAACAGCTTCCCAAAAACACTCAATAAAATTGGGAAATGAATTCATGTTGTGGAAATCTGCATAATGAAAAGTGACAACTAGGGATAGGCACTTGATGACGACTGCAGCTTAGGCTGAAGGAAAGACCGTTCTGAGACATTTCAATTGACTTCTGAAATATCTCTAGGGTAGGAGCATAGAAAACTGAGCTCAACCGCTGAACTTCAGTAAAAGCTCCCCATTATTTAATAGCAGTAGATGTGGAGGACAAAAAATTAATAAAGCCTGGCTTTGTAGAGATCTCTCTTGGGAATAACTGATTTTCATGCTAACATAATGCATGTTCCAGTCTATGCTTTTCCCACAGTTTGATATTTCTAAATACTTCCTCTTGTGGCTGTTTTGGTGTTTAATACGCTGAGAACTATTGCTGGGCTGGAAACTAAATGGCCTACTTTCAGGACTTTTGGAGACCTATAAGGTTAAATTTTGAACTCTTTGGCCTGTTACAAGTAACTGTGGGAGAGGAAGGAACAGAGAACCCGGTCACAAACTTTGCTTCCACAGGAAATCAGACAAAAGATTTATGCCTAAGGATGTAAAAGCAAAATAAGTTCAAGAACACTTTATGTGGGCACATATGTTTACAGGAAACATTAATTCAAACATTTTCAAGCAAGATGTTTTAAATCCCACAGAACATTTTAAGTGAGGGGCTGCTCATGTACACCTCGTATACAGAGCCATTTTAGGTTTCTTATACAGCAGTCTAACAAGTAGACATGGGGGATGCTAAAGAGCAATTACACCAGCAGGGGTAAAACTGATGGCACCTGCAGCCAGATTTTATTTTCAGCTTTAAAGCACCACTCAGGATTGAAAACCACTACAGACAAGTAAAGCGTCTAGCCCAAAGGTGAAAACATCTACCCTGGACACATTTTAAATGGTTAAAGCAAAGACCTATGATATGTATACATTTCAAGTGTTGAAGCGTCCATCAGTAGGGCGTTCTTACAGCATGTGTGGCTTTTTTTGTTTTATACCTGATCATGGAATATTTCATTTCATGATTACAGCCAATCTAACTAAGCTTGGTTAAGTTTTTCAAAATACTCATGAGGGGACATCTCAGTTTTGAACTGCAGCTCTTTAATCCAAACTACTGCAGTTTACTACTGAACTACAGCACTGAATTTTAAATTAAGGGCTACCCAAGTAATTTTTATTTTTTAAAGTTGGGATATGAAAAATGATAGATCAAGGAAAGATCTTAGAATTCCCCTCTTTCCAAGGTGTGTGTGTGTGAGGGGGGGGGAGGGGGGCGGGGAAACAAATGTGCTGGTAAAACCTGCTGGTAACACAGTGCAAAGAGAAACTCTTGGTACAACGGATGAGCAGGACACTTCTGTGAGAGTAGGATGATTCCTACTTGAAGTAAGAGAGACAAAATGCAGTATGAGAAGATGCACTTGGAGACAAAAAAACAAGGAGCTAGGAACTTATCTGTCAGAAATGACTGTGAAACGAGTTTCAGGGTATTCGCTAATCAGACGGTGACTGAACTGTTAAGGTGATGCAGCAGAAGGAGAATCCAGTGAGATCACAGCATGCATCATCCAGAAATACAGAAGTCCTAGGCTCTTCTCCATGGCCCCAGCAGAGACCTTATTTGGAAATGTAGCATGCGTTCCCATCTATATGTTTTCAATAAAGATGGACTTAAAGCCATACACATACATGGTTTCAGAGAAGAACTATCAGGATTATCAGAAGGAGAAAAACTAGTATTTGAGAAAGTGCAAGAGGAGCATGGCTCCTCAACCCAAGCTGAGAGAGGGTATGATCACTGTCTAGAAATACAAAGGAGGAAAAAGAAATATTTCCAGTAAAAGGCAATGCAGGTGCAAAGCCTAATGAGCAGGAAGTTGAAAGAAGGTTGCTGTCTAATGAACAACAGAGATTCTCAAAACCAGGCTCAACAGGAGCTGTGGTAGAAAAGGCTTTCAAACCGAAGCTAGACAAAGTTATGAACGTGCTGTGCAACAATGTGTAATGGCAGTGACCCATAAAATCCCTTCCAGATCCATGTCACTCCTCCAAGCAGAAAAATTTGAAGCCAGCCTGTTTTTTTTTTTTTATACTTATCATTCAGCAGCAGACTAACCAAAGGAGAAAAAAAAGATAAAAAATCAACATGATTAACATCATAACATTTAGATTTTCTTAGTGGTGGCTGATCAGTAGTCTTAAGTATTCTGTACACTTCCAAGGAAAATATTTTTAAAAGATATAGATACGTAGGGAGTTGCTGTGCACAGATGCAAAACCTGGAGATTTCCATTTGTACACTGAGTCTTACCTCTATAAAATACCAAATTAATTGAAAGAAATTTGATGAAAATTTAAATAGACACATGACAATTCACAAGCAATTAAACAGAAATTTGGGTTTTTATGTTTGATGGCTGCGGCCACATCAATGCCACCCTTGGAGTTTTAACTAAAGGATTATCTTTGCTTTATAGTATCAAGGAATAGTTCATGAGAAGTGGGTTGTTTTTTTTTTTTTCCTAATGCAATGACTTTGCTTTTCAGTAACTTAAGCAATAGGAGAAGAACACACATATATCTAGTCTTCTGCAAATGACTGGCTCCAAATAAGAAATCATGCACTGCAACTACTTGTTTTCCATGTGCTTGCTCTACAATGGAAGTTTCCTCTATTTTCCTTGTCTGACAATGAAGGATGCACACTTTTGCTTCATCTCATGCCAAAAACCTGAAGAAATGCAATATCGCAGGATGCATATTCTCAACACACAAGAGGCTAGCAAAGCACTCGCTCAACCTTGTTTTTAAGAATATTCTGATTGTAGCATTCTTTGATATAAAGTAAAAAAAAAAATTTTTACTTAGATTCTTAATTGCATAATAGTGAGCATTTCAAAATAATGATACAAAATTTAAAAAAATGGCTGGTAAAAAGAAAAGGCAAATAATTTAGCTTAAAAATTGGGATGATATTTTTAAAATAAGGTGATTTTTGAAAGAAAGGTTATAGATAATACTTCTGAGACTGATGTACAGAAAGCAAAAAGGTTTCATATTTGCATTATGAAGTAATACATGTAATGTCTCGCTGTTTTTCTGGATAACAAAAATAGCACAGCAAAAAGACAACTCAAAATATTTTTAAATGACAAGCATTTCCCTTTATACATGACTAACATTGCAAAACCTTAAAATAGTATGATTTTACCTTATCTATGATTTTTTAATGCTATACTAACATGCCTACTAGTTAAGCAGCTTTATTATTTTATGAGTTTTGAAAGTGCAACTGTACTCATGCCACAGCAATATTACAGCCGTGAATGTTGCTAAAA
The DNA here is from genome assembly GCF_965638725.1 of Aptenodytes patagonicus. Taxonomy (NCBI): domain Eukaryota; kingdom Metazoa; phylum Chordata; class Aves; order Sphenisciformes; family Spheniscidae; genus Aptenodytes; species Aptenodytes patagonicus. The sequence goes on from NC_134952.1 coordinate 47,650,698, forward strand.
CATCCCCAGCTTTGCTTGCTACATTATTTTATTTACATTTTCCTCCCTATGGTAGCCAAAGAAAATTAATGAAAATTTTTCACACTGACACAAACTCAAAATTATACGCGGTATCATGCATTCCTAATACCCCCATAGTTTCTGTTCTGTTGCACAGAACAAGATTCTGACTTCTTTGAACTACTACAAATATTTACTAGTTTGGGCAGAAGACCTACTTGTGCGTGCTCACTGTGATCATAGGAAGGGAAAAAGTAAAGGACCATTTTTCTTCTTTTCATCAAAGAGTCTTCAGGTAAGTGCAAAGATGTTCCCTAAATTCTGGAGCACTGTGCAGAGCCATTTAAAATTTTTTACACAAATCAACACAGAACCATCTTTTACATTAACAATATTTCCATTTAATTTTGAAACAACCTGCAGAGCTTTCCTTTGTAGTCTGTGTCAGTTATTCAAAACTGTAATATCAAATGCTAAGTTCAATTAGCCCCCCCCCCTTTTTTTTTTAATTACCTAACTTTTCCAAATGTCCACAACAACATATTCACAAGGTAATGGTTTCCCAACTTCCTTCAACGACGAAGCAAAACAAGAAGGCCCTACATGATGCCTCCTAAAACCAAGGTTGCTTTTGAGCAAGGAGACACCATCCATTGAATTGAAGCACCATGTTATTCTGCTTAAAATGTTGACACATTCAGATGTGGCTTCCAGAAATTTATCTATTTGTGTCTGTGCAGGTGTGCACACAGAGTTTAAATCATCCTTTATATTCCTGCCTTAGGTCAACAGCATACTGAAAAACACAATTCATGTAGCAACTTATATATTCTACTGACACCATGAAATATTTCAACGGTGCCTACTTAGGAAGAGATTTTAAATCACAGATTGCCAAGCTGCAGAAAAAATAAGCAGCACAGAAATCAGCTGGAAATACTAGGACCAATTACTGAAGCCCATTCTACAAATACAATTAGTGAAGTTCATCTTTTTTTCTCCCTCCTACCAGAAGACAAGATATAGAGACCCAGGATGTGTGCATGTACGTCACCTACTGCATTAGGTCACCTTGCAATAACCAGAAAATTTGAGAGTCAAATCTTAACTGCTGATTTATGACAGTGCTAGAACGGTCTTTGCTATAACACCCCATCGTGCAAGAGATTAAGAAGGTTATTTTCTTTCATAAAAGTGGTAGACATTTTAGTCATTTAGTATGTTAAACATGTTATCTCTGCATGCTTAACTGAATAAAACCCCAGCTGGAACACTGAACCTCCACTTAGAAAAAAATCATATTACTCTAACTCAGGAATTCCTAAATTTAGTTTTCCCTGGGTACCATCATCACAGAAAGAATAGTAATGTACAATACTAATGGAAGTGGCAGGTGTAGGAGTGACATTTAACTGTCTAAACAACCTCTTCCTTCAACAGGAAAGAGGTAGATAACTAGATTTTCTGTACACTACTGCTGACATGCACGCCACTGTTTGTGAAACTACGCTTTTGTATCCATTTATTTAGGAATAGCAGCTGTATTTGGGGACCTTGGAAACTCTCTGCTGAACAGAAATACCTGAAATCCTTTACTCTGAAGTGCAAGAAATTTCTCATCTTCTCACAAAACTAAAAAAAAAAAAAAAAAAAAACAACTAAAAGAACCTCCTGTTTTGGAAATGAGCAAGACTGAACAGGACAGAAACTCCTGGAATCAGACAACAGAAAGTGTTTGCAGAAGTCATACACCAGCAGGCAAGGAGAGGTACACCTTGCATACAGGCTTCTACAGTTACTAACAGAAACTAACACTGTTTTCATTTTAGTTCACTTTTTATTCTGCTCCTACAGCTGTGAACAGCTTCATTTTTAAAAGAATTAGTACGAGTCTTCTGTGTTGCCTTAAAAAAAAAAATCAGTGGACCACCATTTCCAGACGTGGAGTTAATTATTTAAGTAGGACACTACAAAGGCTCCGAAATCCATAAATTCATGCATTTTCCTTTTCCTCATGGTTCCTTAAAATTGAGGACAACAGAAAAAAGATCCTTCTGCATTATTTATGGATATTTCAAACAACAGCCCCCTATAGTCAGCTTCTTATTCAAAGGGCAAAAAACCTAGCTAAAAATCCACTGGTGATGTGGGTCAAAACTGAAAAGGCAAGCGCGCCAGGGAGACCCATCCAAGTCTGACATCTGGTTCTTTCCTGAGCAATCTAGAATAGTAAAGAGCTACTGCCTGCCAAGTATTTGGAAGATTTTTTTTTTTTTCCCCTAGCTCATTATCAGGAATCCATTAAGATTTAGAGGTCAAGCTGTACCCTGATCAGTGAAGCAGCAGAGGCAGAGTGTACACAATGCAAGTTTTGAAGTACCTTTAGCTGCTTACGTATAAGAAAAAAACAAAATCAAGAGCACAAAAAATGTAGTTGGGTTAAAATGAGAACAGGGCTGGTGATTCAGCAAACCTAGAATACAGCTAAGAAAGAATTCCCACAATTCAGTTTAGATTTCCCAAAATCTAGAATTACTATTTTTTTTCAACCACAACCAAATACGGCCAGTTTTCAGGTACAATGTCCTTCATCACCCCATTTTCAAGCCATCGATCCCAGTACCAATACTAAATTTATGGCCCAGTTCTGCAGCCATATTCTCCTTTTTAGGCATTACTATGCCCTTTGAAATCGTCCCATGTTTAGACCTTCCTGACACTCATATAACTCCTACAGCAGTCGGTAGGTTGGCAGGTGCACAGCAGCAGATAGGCATTTAGGAAAACAATGCTACGGATGGAGTCCTAACAGCACAACCCAGCTCCCGTTCTCCTGGCTCTGCAGGAATAACAGCAGCACAGAACAGTAAAAGCCTATTTTTAACTATAAAGCAAGCCAACATGACTAAATACACAAAGGGAGCAGACCTACAAAATAGCACAACGTCATTTTTATGAAATCATTCTTCAGAGGAGGAAAAAAAAAGCTTTAATACATTTTTCTTACTTGCAAAGTCACAGTTTGGAGACAAGCTATAAACTAATAAATCCTACCCAGTCAGTGTGTCCAAATGACCCAGCGCACAGCGCCTATGCTTGTAAGCAAGCAAGCTGAAAGGCTGCAGTCAGATAAAGTGAGGCAATATTTATAGACTGAGTGAAAGAAATCACAGGTTGAGGAATTTTGACCACTGGGTTATTGTCTGGGTTTACAATGCGGTCCCTGGCTGTCCATATACCTCTGAAGATCAGGTAACCGCAGTTACCAAGAGGACGCACTACTGCTACCAAACATCGTTATTTGGTCACCAGCCAACCCTGGGACAGTTGAAATAAGTTATCTACAGGTAGAAAGTTACAAGTGCTACATGGAGCTACATTTTACCATTGCTGTAGCATTTTTTAGCTTATTAACAGATACTCAATGCAGCTATAATGTAATACTTTGTACTTCTTTGCATCCTAACTTCCAAGCCTCCTTTTGCTCTATTTTGAAAAGGAATTGGCTCTTGATTTAAGTCAAGAAGCCCGGGGCTGAAAGAGAAGGTTGGTGTTAAACCAGTTTTTATATTCCCAGTCCAAAGGAGAAGTGTCATCTCCATTACAAGCTGCAAGTGCCATAGAGGTATGCATATATTTGAGTGTACAGAGTCACAACCATCTTCACATTCAAGGCAAAATCTTCACATTTTGTCAAAGAGTTGAGAGCTTTCTGTTGTCGTTTACAGGAGTCACTAAACTGGAACTCAGAAGACACAAAGCAAATCAGAAAGTCCCTCTGAATTAAAGGAGTGGCACTCACACTCCCATCCACTACCCAGCACAGGGACAACAAAGCACAGGAACTACTGAAATTTGTAGCAGATCACATTATTTGATGCCTTTTTAAGGTGTTCCAGACAGGCTTCGGTAGGAATGGCGTATTACAGGAGACATCAACTTGACTGCCTGTAACACAGGACTCCAGGAAGGCTAGAAAACTAGTGAGTCTAAGCTGTGAGATTTAACAGGCTACTTCCCCCTTTAGGAAAATCCTCTTTCACTTTTCATGAAAAGGGAACTAAACATGCTGGGATTTTGTGTTCCAACATTTGTAATGGAGACCATGGATCACAAAAAGAAAGACTGATGCCCTTATTTCTAGTTTTTTACCAGCTTAAGGTTTAGGCCAAGTAAGAGAATGCCAGGTTAGCTAAATACCGTCAAGTTGGTTCATGGTAGCAAGCTTCACATTTGCAGTGAGAGCAACCCAAAAAGACAGATGAAGCCTTTTGGTCAAAGGCTGGACCCACATTCTTCCACATGACCATACTGCACTAGTCTAAAGTCCAGCATCACAAGTGCAAATTACAAACACCCCCCACAAAAAATTTCATCCTATCTTCCAGTTATTTCATCAAATGCAATTTGTTGTGATCCTTCATCTTTTCCAAGGAAAAAAAAAAAAAAAAAAATTGGGCAATAGCTCATTCCCACCCCTGTGTCTCAGATGTATTAGGGACTAAGTAGCAGCACTATTTGGGTCAGGTGCTATGTTAACATAAGGCTATTTACCTTCAACATCACCCCCATAAAAGCATTGTAATCTCTTGTCCTTCATCTGCCCTTCTAGTATCCCCATACAAACACAGAATTTAGGAAGGAATGACAAACACTCCTATAAATTCCAGCTCCTGGGCATAGGATCAGCTTTCACAAGCAACCCACTGAGCAGTGCTCGGAGATCCCTTCAGACAGTTTATTCTTCCTGTGGTTCTCAGCTGAATCACCACCACCTCAAAATGAACAGCAAAAAAAGACTACTGGCAAGCTGACAAAATCGGAAGAACCACCAACCATCCAGTACTGCGATACCGTATGAGTGCCAGTTACATTTCAGTAACAGATTGACGGGTTAAGCACACAGAGGTTAGAACCCTAAAAAGCCTGCAGACCTGCAGGGGTCATCCCACACTTCTCTTGCACTACAGCTACCACACTCTTAAATTCAATATTGAAAATGAAGCGTGGCAGGTACAAGGTTCTTTGGTCAAGGGTAAATCTTGAGGCATTAATATCTAATTTTTCTCAAATCCTTAACATTAACTATACTCGTCATGTAGAGTCTTCACAGTCAGTAGTACTTCTCAACCACTGGGCAATAAAGAACACTGGAAACACCGCTTCAGTATTACCCTCACCTGCATCAACTCCTGAAATACCCTACTATCAAGATTTTTTTTCTTTCTAGTAGTATTACTTCTATTAATTTTTAAATTTAGAGAACACTAACAAGAATGCATCAATAATAGTAAGTGAAAAGAACTAATAGTCTAGTAATACATCTGCTGTTGCAACTAGGATATAAAAAATTAAAATCGGACTTTAATAAATAATCCTGAGATCCTGAAAATCTTGTATTTATTTCAGTCAGACAAAAATCACACCACTGTGTATTCATGAAAGGGTTAGTAAAATTAGTTCAGCTTTTCAAACATCAAGGATGCTGTTAAGCACTAATTTGTAGCAATTTAAAGCCTAGAATACACCAAGGAATAAAAACTGTCTAAGACAGTTGAAGAAAAACAAACTTTAAATAAGCCTAAAAAAAATTGTTCTTAAGAGTTTCCAGCATCAACATCATTCATTATCCCAGACAGCTGATGGTCAGAACACAGTTTAAACGTTTAACCAATTCTAGTTTACAAATTAGAAGTCACAGTTCCTAACGCTCATATTGTTAAATCACGTGCAGTTATCTTTTGATATTGCATTGATTTTGCAGACAACCTGTAAAGCTATCAAGTACAGAATTATTTTGCAGATGAGCTTCAGGTCATCTCAGCAGCAGATAAAGAACTTGAGACACTTCCCCTCACTTTTGCATACTGGAGTAGTACCAGCAGCAATCACAACTGTAAAAACAAGCAACACAACTGACAGCAGCTTCTAATCCTCTTATAAGCAACGTATTTCTTTGCATATCACTATCTGAGATTCCCTGCCTTAGATAATTAAACATGAAATTTCCAAAATTCTAATTTGCTTAATCTTGCTGAAATATTTTTACAGGTCCATTAGCAAATTTGAGTTTACATCACTTGGAAATTGTTTAAGTACAAGCATAAGTACCACTGTTTAAAACTCTCGAGCCAGTATTCTGCAAGCGAGTGCAAGTATTTTGCAGGTGGAAGAATCAACTTAAGGTACTGAGGCACAGGATTTCCTTTGCTGACTGTGCTTGCTTCTAATTACAATGGACTTCATGCTACTCTATGCGCATATTGCTAATTCCCCGATATTTTAAACCTACACTACTTAGCACAACACATTCCCTTATCTTGTGCTTTTTAGAGCTTCTATTATTCCTCTGTCTTTATTAGCTTGTAGAATCAGGAGCAAATCAACAGTACCTTAAGTGATTTAGAATTGTTTGCTTCTTGTGACATTTGGCTTTTTGGTTGTTGGTTTTGGGGTTTTTTTGTTTGTGGGGTTTTTTTGGGTTTTTTTTTTTTTTTATTGTTGAGTATCAGCAACTCTCAATTTCAGCTGGATTTTCAGCATGCCTGAAGATCGGGCAGGAGTGTCTACAACTCAGTAATGATAAATAGTATTAGTTTGTTGGTTTCAAAATAGCATTTTGGAATAAGCTGACTTTCCTTTTCAGGTTCACATCCATATTGTGACTATAAATTACACACTTCAGTGTTCACCATCATAAATATCACTTTGCAAGCACTCCAATACCACCACTAGATTTGGCCACTTTGGAATGTAAACCAGAACTGGTAATATTGATTATGTTAGTTTCCCAATTCTCATTGTGAGGCCTGAACTTTTCCTACTTCATAAACTTGCTAAACAAATGCCCTAGTGTGAGATTTTCTATGCCAATTATCCATGCTGACATGAAAAAATTTCAGCTACTTTTTAAGAAGGTAGAGAAAGCAGTTTTGTGCACACACACACAATATGCACATAGATGGTGGCTTTTTTGGTGTGGTTTTCTTTTTTGCCTTTTTTTTTTTCTTTTAAGTATGTTGTGCAATCCCCAGGCCTTGACACAGTAACAGAAAGCTGGCAGGACATCGCCTATGCGCCAAGGATGTTTCCACTGCCATCTCTACAGGTCACTAATGCATTCACTGTCATTCCTATGAAATGACCCAAATTTTGCTATTTATAAGCTTTTGAGAAAATCTGCAGTTAAATGTTGTCCTGGAGAACAGGAATTTAGCCAGACTCTACCACAAATCTCTGGTAGGATTCCAGGCAAGTCACTTAAAATCAACCTTTCAGATTATCATTAGGCCATGGGTGCCTGAACTGGGCCAATACACAGAAAATTCAAAAAACAAAATCCATACTCTGAACACTTACTTAGGCCTAGCTATGCTGAGAAATAAGCATCATAAGTTCTCAAAGTTCTGTCCTTACTTTTTGCCAAAGATTTGCTTCAGCAGAGCTACCTGAAAAATGAAGATAATGCCCCCCCACTTTAATAATCACATGAACACTGTAGTTACAAACACCTAAAAGTAGCCACAGAACAGAAAAAAATTAATGCTTTCATCTTCTGAGTAGGACTTGAATAGTACGCCACAAACACAACCTGGCCATTTGAGCAATGAAGCTAGTGCAAAATATCAAACAGCTGCTCATTAAACCAGAGCTATCCATCTTGAGATGAATCTTGTGGAAGATACATGGTCATGTAACTAAAGATTGTATCATAATGTATCTATGAAGAGGTGAAATACTATTCTTAGCATGAAAAATCCACAACTGCTTTATTGGTCTTCAGAGAGGACTTTTTTTTTTTTCCCCAAAATATACAAATTAAAAGGAAAGGAATAATCAGAAGGGGCGAAAACAAAGCTGGTTTCAATAAGCAATAAAAATAAAGGTGCCTAACAACAACAGAAAAAAATCTGTATCAAGTCCCAGTGCAATGTAATTCATTAAGATTAATAAAATCACAACAATCAGCAGCTACAGTAGCTAATAGGTTACTACCTAGTTGGAGTTCTTTTTCATACTTTCCCCCCCCCCCCGAGATATATATATATATAAAATATATATAAGTATCCAGGTATGATGCCACCTCAGATTGTTCAGCTTACTAAGTGTAGCCACCTGATCACATCATCCCAACTCTCTTTCCCATGTCTCATTATTGCTGTGTGATGCTCACTCAAAGGACAAGTAACTATCCCAGGTTACATTTATTGTTTCAGTTATAAAACAATACTGATGATCTCTTCCAGAAAATTATGCTCATTCTGTATAGTTCTAGATTTCTTAGGAAAGCACGCCAACCAACACTCTTACTATACACCAAACTAAAATAACCATATTTGAACAATTACCACTCAAGACACTTCCTCAAAATACCACTCATTTCTTTCTCATTACTGGGAGTGAGGGGGTCCTTAGCACAGGGCCACAAATCTTTGTGAACTAAAATATGGTAAGAACAAGCCAAAGATTTGACTTATTGCTTTCAATATTTTTCAGTTATTCAAGACAGGTCAAGCACATCAAAAGACTGCAGTACCTACATGATCACTAAAAGGAGAGTCACTGGGCTGGCAGTAAAACATGTCCTTTATTAGCAGACTTTATTTCAATAATACCCAAAGTAAAAATGTAACTTATCCTTTCTTACAGGTTGTGCATAAGTCACTGCAATGTACCCTGCAATTCATGAGTTGTTAATCATTACACAGTCACGAAAGAATTATGCATCTCAAGTAACATTTTTAAAAGCCGTTATACCTGTCAATTTTTTCATTTTTTTAAAATAACCTTGAGTGAAGTTCCTACAAACAACACATACAAGGGAAAAGGAGAAATGAGAGAGTAAGATAATGTTTTAGAAGGCCCAAGTCTACTATGGGAACCTTCATACGCTAGACCTCCATGTGATTTTTCCACATAATAAAGCAGGTATATGATGCAATGTGTGAAACTTGAAACTAGTTGTTTCAACATCCACAAAGTGACCATTTTGGAAACATCACTCATCCTCCTAACATTTAAGATTAGGAAAATTATAATGACAGCACTATAAAGCTAGTTGAGAGAACTCTTAAAATCAGCAAGGATATAGCTACATAGAACGAACCTACTGAACTACATGAAATCTGGTTAAGTACTTTAAATACAATAACTAAGCAGAACTACTTTTTCAACAATCCAGCTTTTATTTCTCTGCCATCTTTCTCCCAGAGCATACTTTTAGTCCCTGTTCAGCAGATGACAAAAGTTGTGTATCAAGGAACATCACCCACAGAGCAACACCACCTTCAGATAGGTGTCCATAGCGCTGCTTCAAACTCTTCCAATTTATGAAATATGAGACATGTAGGACCAGTACACTTGATTGATGTGGCTGATTTTATTTCTTATATTAAGTAATTTAGGAAATGTAACACAATTTTTTACTTTTCCTCCCTCCATTCTCACCACGATGAACATAACGGTCAGTTTGCATACTGTTTTCACAGAACACGAGATTTAACCCATATCCCTCATTCCCTTACTAAACTAGTGTGAAATTAAGATTTAACAGCATTAAGTAAAGCTAATGCACAGAATTTTGTGAAACCTTGCACAGGAGATTTTGCATTCAATTCCAGATTGTCCCAGCAAATCAAGCTGTGAGACTCTAGGAGAGGATGTCACAGAAGTAATTAAGGCTCTTTCCTTGAAATAAGATCAAGTCAGATATCAGTAGAAGTTTTAGGATTCTGGGAACATACTAACATGAAAACAACTCATCACCATAAATTGATTAATTCAATAAGTTTTCCTTTTAGGCAAAGCAAGACAAAGTCTGTATACCTTGAAATTCCAAGCTTGCTGTCCCTCTCTACCAAGAATTCCCGTCTTTCAGTCTCATTTTCCAAGCAAAATAACCTCTACCTGGAGAACAAGCATGGAAAGTTTCATTGCCAAAGTGGTATTTTTCGCTGAGCTACATTGTGTCCTAACAGTTTCATTTTAAACTTCTATATAGACTCTAAACTATGCCTTTTCTTCATGCAAAATCTGCAATTGCCTGCCAGCCCTATGTCAAAGTATGATTTCTTTCTCTTACATATACGTGGACATTTCTTAAGGTAAACTAATTTTGTGGTAAAGCGATACCTTGACCTTATCCCTTTTATTATTCCTACATTTTGGTCCAGAGAGTGAAATTCACTCTGTGATTTAATTAACTCAAAGTAATACAACTAAAATGTGACACAGCTTGTAAGTAGAGTCTCTAAAATGCCAAGTTAATTTTTCCTATCAGCGATTATTTTATATCAGTTAGACTTGATGTGTTACCAGAATCAATCTAGAACTTTTCATCAACATTCTTTGGAGAGTAGAAAGAGCAGGAAAAAACAATACATATATATGCAGCTTTCTCATTTTATTCCTATTTGCAAGTTCAAGGTATCCTATTCTATTTCAGCTTCTTCAGTACTTGAGTTTCAGGGGAGGAAAGGATTTTTTTTTTTTTTTTTTTTTTTTTAGATTAAGTTCTAAATATTTCATGAACACCAAATGATTTGGTAACATGAACTCCTTTATACTTAGAATGTAATTAAGAAGGGGGGAAAGGAGCAAAACAGTCTACAACAAGAAACTGTGATATGTCTGCTACATGCATAAGAAAAACCCACTGGACACATTGAGAAATGTTTCTAGATTAGTTTCCGTATTTCTACACAATCAAAACTGAATTCTTGAAGAAAGTGTTCCTCCTTTAAAAAGTTCCTGCTATCACATCTTCCCAATATTTATGATTCTTAGCTGTATATGCTGAACATACTGTACACATTCCCATGCACATTCTAACACACACAGTATGCACAGAACGTATATATATAAAAATATCTTCTCAAGAAAAATTGCAAGATTGAAAATTATATTGAACGATATAAAATCTAGTGTGGAGATTTAAATGTGTTAACTGAGCAATAAGAATCTAAACTTCTAGAATCTTTTTATCATTTAAAACCTAAATTTCTAATTCCTGACACCTGAGGCCTTGTTAAATAATGTTTGCTCTTCTGTTTATGAATGCATTTTTCACAAACAACAAACACAGGCAGCCTATGGGATTAAAGCATGACAAAGGTGTAGCTGACTCATGGGATCAATTAGAAAGCATCGGTACTTACGCCTTTTGTTCATTCCATGTTTTACTAACAGTTTCTGCATTTTCAGCATAAGTGTATCACAGATGTTAAACGCCATGCTACAAGGCAACAGCACACTAGTACCATACACTAGACAGAATAAATCTATTCTTATCACCACCTACAATTATATCACTTGTTATACAGCTTGAATATTTCTATAAAGTTTTAACAAATGCATAACGATTTTAACAATGCTCATAGCTTCTTGCCAAATGAAAGTATGTCAGCATTTTTTCAGTAAATTTTTAACATTCAAAAAGAACCTACAGAGTTGCCTTTTCTAAGCTAAAAACAATCTTAAATACAGCCACTGACTCCAATGCCACCTCAGGTACAGCTTTCCCTCGAAACCCACTATTAAATTCACAAGCAAGAAAGCCCGTGAGCAGGACGACAAGCAGTTTCAATCTCCATGCAGTTTGCCCGTGACAGGTTATTGATAGAACAAACAGAATTTGCAATACTTACTGAGTGTTTCTCCTGCTGGCCCATAACTCCATGGTTAGCTGGGATTGCTAGTGGTTTCATAATGAAGAAACATAAGCTGAACTGAATTTACACATCATGTACCAATTTCTTATGGATGGCAAGTCACCCTCTACAGCATTAAATTAAAAAGAGGAGGAGGGGGGAAACCAAGCTGGAGCTAAAAGTGTCACTACTGGTAAGCTCAAAACCCCCCTCGCACTTGTAGTGCAGAGCAGCAATCCAAACGACAGCGTTAGTCTCCATTTTTGTAACACTGAAAGTCTAAGCATGTCAGGACGTACAGAGCCTGATGAAACCCTACATATCCAGCATTCATCCAAGGGAACAAAACCATTGCCTGAGCCTGAGGAATGGGAAGAAAAAAGGAGGAAAAAAGCTAAAATGGCTGACTGCACATAGACACCCTCAAAAAGGCTTAATACAGTATTATATTAGTCAGGGTGCAGGAACCAGCCTCCAGCATTCAGCCAGGCATTGTTAATACTCCTGTTTCATTTGCAATCACACACACTCACACACGCAGCCTCCCCCCGCCACCACTACCCTCCACTCCCCCAAAATCAGGGCAGAGCACACGAATAGGGACCTCCTCCCCTGGCTGCTAATGATGCTGACAGAGTAGTGACCAGTGATCTCTGTTCCACTCAGCTAACCAAGTTTGCACAATTAATCTTAGCAGCATGACATTGATGGACATTTAATTTTATGATGCCTGTTCCTCGCAATCAAGACAAGCACATCTACCGCCCAAAGAGTCAGCAACAAAAATACAACACAGTTACACACACACAGAAAAACCCAGAGAATCATGAGTCTGAATGCAATACGCCAATATAATTACGTTATTGTGCTTACTTTGGAAGACCATGGCTGCAGGCAGTTGGCATAGCAACGCACAAGGAAAGCCATTTCCTGGGTAGAAAGAATGCTTCCTTTTCTAAATAAAAAATTCCTCTTAGGATACAAACGGCATTGCTGCTTCCTGCAGAAAGCAAAGACACTGTAGTCTGTCTCTTAACCTGCACACAGGCACACACTCAATGCAGTTCCAGTGATGTAAGTGGATTTCTCTCTCTCCTCTCCCTCCCTCTCCCTTTATCCACCGAAATATTCAAGTCAAATGGAAGACACATTCCTTGAGGCTCGCCCCCTCGGATACTTAACCATTTCACTCATTAAGGTAGAGATGGACAATGCAGATAAAACAGCAAGCTCTTGCCTGTATCTGGTATCAGCCTCTGAAGATCAAGGCAGCCCCAGAGGGGAGGGATCCATTCGCTGCTGGCTCCTAAGAATATCACCGAAGTCAGGGTGGGAATAAGGACCCACGTTTACCTCGCCAAATCCTGAACTGAACACGACTTTTCATGAAGATGAGGATAAAGCAGAGGGTTTGACACATCACCTCCCTTTTTCCCCCACCCAAAAGAGTGCTGCTGCAGAGCTGTAAACATTGTTATCAAGTATTTATAAACAGTGCACTTGACAAGCTCTCTCAGATTTTCAGCAGCTTCGCTGCTATGCAGGCCACAGATGTGCAGGGGCTGTGGCAGGTAAATGCCCAGAACCCTTTAAGACGTCATTTAAAGTCTTTCTGAATATAGCTCCTGCTTCTCCATGCACACCGAATACATGAATTCCACTAAAAACAAAAAAGGATGCAAGATCTGGAAGAGATTGACATACATATGGCTTTTATAATTCTCCTCTCTGACTGTAATTGTATCTTAAACTCAGAAATTTCCCCAGTCACTCCCATTTACACTATACCTCTTCTCGTGTTATACTAGCAACATCATACTGCAGAGAAGCTGAAACGCAATGGGGAACATGCTCAAGCGATAAACTAATTGTCAGCCCTATACGACGTACATCTTAAGTGCCACGAATTCACGCCACTTGACACAGGGGAGACCAAGCCAGGGCAAAGAAGAACATGCCACTCTTCCATTAGGCTTCAACTTCAGTACAGTTCTCTAACACGTTTACAACACATTCTTTAAAATCAGAGACCATCTGTGCATAAAGTAACTTCAAAGTCTTTTTCTTTTTCTTTTTTTTTTTAACAAGAACAATAGAAAAAAAAACTTAACAGTTGTTACACAGGCATAAACACACAGGGAAAAAATGAGTACTACAGAATACTATGTCATACAATCTGCAGCTGCCTTCCACCAAAATAACATGTCCACTGATAATGAGTTTGGTTTGTTACACAGTGATTTCTTTCGGTACTGACACTGACTGCTAGTAGATGAGGCTATAAAAATTAGTGGAAATGAATTCTACTAAAGCAAGAAAAGATCCTGAAATATCTGGTCTATTTTTTGCACAGTTATTCTAAGGACACCATTTCATACACAGCACACTTTAAATTGAATATATTTACATTTATGAGAGTTTAATGACACTTGTGCCCTTGGTCGTCTTGTATATGCTAAAAGATAAGTTATTCTTTAAACGACTGAATTACAAAAATTAGTTTACAATTTTTAAAAGTCTTCGTAATGTGCCAGTGCAACTAACATGATTCAAAAATGTTAAATTATGCTTAAGCCTTGTAAAACAGCCTAATGCCGAGCGCAATCAATTTTCTCATGAAGTGCTGACCAGAAATAGCGGAAGTTATTCATTCTAGGAAGCCTAGACAAACCCTCTCCAGTACAAAATTAAAAAAATATTACTTGTTGACAAAGCAATTAAAATCCTCTTGAGTCTGATTCGGTGGCCTTGCGGTTAACACCACGAGCAGAATTTGAGCGTGGTGTTTTACACTCATGTAAGGGGGGGGGGGGGGAAGAAGTTCTGCCAAGACAGAAACGTCTCCCCGCTGTAGGAAGGGAGCACACCACTTTATGAACTCCATTACATACGTAACTATCAACATGCATCTTACTCTGCATCAGTTGGTATTTCCAACCAAAATCTAACCTAGGTTTCTGTGGCATAAGCCTTGAAGAGTAACATGAAAACATGAATAAAACCATGAAAACAGTAGTGAAAGTCAAAACTTCCAGATGACGATGCCATGAAACACTTCCTTACTACTTATGCCGGTCAATACTATACACCTCTTCTCGCCTGTTAGAAAATTAAGTCAGTACTTCATACATGAATGCAAAATTTAAATCAACCTAACAAAGTCTAATTGACGTTCACGTGCATCAGACTGATGAAAACTTGGTGGCTTCCAAAACTGAAAGAAGCCTCTTTATATTCAAAATGTGAAAAGTGATATTTATGTAATTAGGTAAAGAAAACACCACTCACAGGCAATTTGTGAGTCAAAACAATTTCAAGAAATAAATGGTTCATTCCATTTCCCTATTCCTTCCTCCTCAACTGCCACCACTTTCCAGGTACAGTGGTGCAGTGTAATCATATGTACTGTCCATTATCAGTTCAGAAAATAATTACATATAAATTATATTTTATAAAAAAATAATTAAAGCAGAAGTTCAGCGAATAGTTATATGTTTCAGTGAAGAATGAATGGAATTTAAATCAGTGTAAGACACCAGAACAATATATCCTGGAAAGTTTCTATCATAAACAAGTATGAATAGTTTATACAAAACCTAACTGCAACTTTGTGTTCATGTGCATTTCAAAACTCATAAGAACTCCTTGCTTAGACTTAAAGTTTGAAAAAAGCAAGGCATTTTTGCACATGCTTTTAGGCAATTAAAGTGAAATGTTAATAAACCTGATGTGCAATAATTGGACATGATGGGCTATCCCCAGCTGCTTTCAAAATACTGTACTTATAAGAAAGCTGACATCTCTTTATGAGTCACAGAAAAGAACATTAAAACAACCCTTTCAAAAGTAACTACAAATGTTAGGATATCCTTGGACTACCCACAGGATTCAGGATTCATAAACAGTAGTTCTGAATTCAAGGAAAAAATTGGTAGAGATCTCAGCAGCATGTACCATCTGACTGTAATGCCTCTCAACTATTTTACATTCTAGAACATAATCTCACATGGATATTATTCTCCTAAGCGGTGTCAACAATGTTTGGAGTATTAAACCTTTTTAGGTTAATGACAAATGCTGCAACAACAGATTACCTCAAATCTTCAATTTCAAGCAGTCACCTTAACTCACAACTGTTACAGGAGTACTTAAAATTTTGTACAGATTACGTACACAGAAACCGTTCTTTTCCTGAAGTACCTCAAAAACACAAGTTATCAGCCCATTTTCCCCTTCTCTTTAAACACAATGTAAAGTATCATTTCCTTCATGTTCAAAAACTTAGGCAAAAGACAACAGAACACTGTAAAGTCACCCAATTTACTGCCACTTCATGACTCCAGTAGTTAGAAAACTGGGGGGAGGGTGGGTGGGGGGGTGGGGGGGTGGCAGGGGGCAGCACATGGAGAGAGTCAAAGAAATAGAAAAAAAGACCAAGGAATAACTCAATCACTGTGTGTGTCCCAAAAACATTCACAGGGACTATTACACAGGTATTACACAGTTGTGCAGGTGGAATATAGACAGCTAAATTGAAGAGTGCAAGAAATGGAGTACATAATTTTAAGGAAAATAAGGCACAGGTATCTTTGCTTCCACCTGCCCTCCTCACTTGGAAAGAAATGGAGGTTTAAAACCTAATTTTAAGCTCAGGGCTATTGGACACAAAACCGTTAAGCCCCCAGGAGCATGTTTCTGAATTTTATAATGCTGATGCTC